>NW_026652301.1:434629-488030 GCF_009828535.3 Hylobates moloch | reverse complement strand
GGTCCATGGATGGTTTTATGAACCATCTGTATGGTTCATAAAATGAAAATATGCTTGCAAAATATATAAAATTCTAATTTTTGCATATAATATTTTTCCCATATATAAACCATGTATATAGGATATGGTTCATAAAATGAAAAATACTTGCAAAATATATAAAATTCTAATTTTCACATATAGTATTTTTCCAGTGTGCTGTCCGTCTATGTTTGCATATTTATATTTTTGAGTTTCACGTGATGAAAATCCTGTATCCGAGGGTTGATATGCACATGTACATAAAATAGACCATTTTGTATAGCTAAGGGCTTCACATTTTTCTTCCCATATAATTTTGTTTATTTCCAATTTCACATTTGAAGGATGTTCTTCAGTATCCCCAAGTCATTATGCAATTTGGTTGTTTATGTAAATGTCTTCAAGGGATTCTGAACAAGAAATATTTCACTGTTTGTAACATTGTATAGAAATGTTCATAAATCATGTTAATTTGAAAAAGAATAGGAAATGAATAATCTGCCTGCAGTTTTGATTCCATGATCAACTATCCAAAGTCAACTGGAAAAAGCCTGAGATGTTGGAAAATTAGTAGGTTTTTCTGTTTTTGTTTTGTTTTTCTTCTAAAAGCTATGTAGAAAAGGCATGACATAAAAAAGGGGAGAAAAATTCTGTCTTTAAAACTCAGTGTCTTAAAAGGTCATTTGATTATAAGTGAAAATGACAATAAAATGGTGAGGATTTCTGGAATGAGTTTCCCAGAATAGAGAGTACCTCTCTTTTTAAGGCTATTCACATTTGGAGAGGAAATTGAAAGTTGATGTAATTTTCCAACACTATTCAGAATACGGGCTTTAAAGTTTCATTTTCTTAAACTTTTCATAGTCCTTCAAATCATTTGGCACTTCGGAAATTTTAAATTTCGTCTGCTGTGTCTTGAAAAGTAGTGAATGATTGGAACACCCAGATTATGAAGGAGATTAGAACACAGGTTTTATAACTTCAAAACATTTTCCACATTCTTATCTCTACTAAAAAACTTTATGGAGCCTGTGAATAGAGGCTTTAACTGCAGAATTCTACCTTAGATGCTCTTAAGCAACCCTCGGTCTTTTTCTATTATCTTTACAGATGTACTAGAGCTCATTCAAGGGGAAATAAAAAGATGTAGGCTCAGCTTTACAGGAGCTGGGAGGACCAGTTTCTTTGCTGGCCTAAATATACGTTTTGAGAAATGAAAGGGACACTCTTTTTTTCTTTTGTCGATGCATATAGTGTAATTGCTGCTTAGTTTGAAAGTAGCCAGTGCTTTACTGTTTATAACCTGAACCATGTCTATTCAAAGTGAATTTTGAGGAGAATATTGAACTGGATTCACCTTTTGGTTGTTGTAGACTCATACTAAATCAGACTAATCTTTAGGCATTTGCCTCATGTCTATATTATTTTAAAAGAGATCACTATCCAAGCTTAGTCTTGAAACTTAAAGGGATTTACCTTCCCTATGCCTTTCTTTGTTTTTGAGACAGAGTCTTGCTCTGTCACCCAGGCTGGAGTGCAGCAGTGCGATCTCATCTCACTGCAACCTTCGCCTCCTGGGTTCAAGCAATTCTTCTGCCTCAGCCTCCCAAGTAGCTGGGACTACAGGCACACACCACTGTGCCTAGCTTTCTTTTTTTTTGTGTATTTTAGTAGAGACGGGGTTTCAACATGTTGCCCAGCAGTCTGGTCTTGAACTCCTGACCTCAAGTGATCTGCCTGCCTCGGCCTCCCAAAGTGCTGGGATTACAGGCATGGGCCACCGCACCCGGCCCCCTATGCCTTTCAAATTCATTTTTATCTTAGTCTGTTGCTGTAACAGCATGCCTGAACTGACTCACTGGTCTGGAGGCTGGGAAGTCTGAGATCGTGGGGCTGCATTTGGTGAGGGCCTTCTTGCAGCATCAAAACCCAGCGGAAGGCATCACATGGCAAGGATGCAAGTGCATGAGATAGAGAGCAAGAGAGGGAGGGCGCAGGCTCATCCTTTGATCAGGAACCCACTTCCTTGATAACTGACCCACTCCCACTATGGCGGCATTAACCTATTCATGAGGCCAGAGTCCCCATGACCTGGTCACCTCTTAAAGGTCCCACCTTTCAACACTGTTGCAAGGGCAATTCAATCAATATGAGTTGTGAAGGGGACATTAAACCACAGCAGTTTCCTTTTTATGTCTCTCTCAATCTCTATGTATTGAAAGTAGCTAAGTATTCAAGTTTCTAAGGTATAAAGGAGTGGAACAAATGACAAATCCCCTAAAAGAGGGAAAGTTACTTTGTCAAAGCCTAGAAATACGTCTCTTATGAGTCTGGTCAGTTCCTCCATCAGCTGCAGAGAGTGGGAAGCATTAGCCCCTTTACTGATACATTGGATAGAAAACTGGAAAAATACATCTGATTAAGCCTCTGCCACATTGCCTAATTGGAATGGAGAGAGGCAACACTGCTCTCATCATCCTTACCTCTTTAGGCCTTCAAAGAAGGAATCAAGGAATGGAGGAAAAGCCAGGCCTATGGGGTTAGTGGTTTCAATCCCAGTTCTCCATTTATCGACCATGTGGTCATTTACAAGTTCCTTGAGCTTTTGTTTCTTTTGAGGGATAATAATGAAGTTATGAGAATGGAATGTATATTTGCCTAGTACGTGTGCAGTAAATACTAGTTTTCCTCTCTCTTCTCTCTGGAAGGTCAGCAAGCAGGTCAGGAGTAGGAGACGGGGCCGGAGCAGAGACAGGGGGCTGGAGCAGTAAGATGAACTATGCCAGGGGGAACTCAGGGTGAGACAGTGCATGGTACATTTATAGATACAGCTGTAGATTTCTTCAGCAAGGGTGTTAGGGGGCTTGGGTAAGAAGCAAGAAGGAAAGGCTGTATTTTCATATTGGGAAATCGTGATGGGGTGGCCCGTAACCAGCTTGGGATGTGTCTAGTATATCTGAAAGGGATTGCAGAATCACCCTGGATGCTTGTGATATAACAAGATGCAGGTGTGGCTATCTATCGATGCCGTGGTTTTAAAGACTTCAGAAGGGAATGGGAATAAGCCCCCTGAACTCACTTTCTAGCTGAGAAGAAACCATCCAGGAAGTAGCAGCAAGACACCGCCTTGTTCATAGGACTGGACTTTGAGCCCTGGTCGATGAATACATAACTGTGGGCCATGAACAGAAGCCGGTGGGGAAGCCAGGATGGGAGGCAGGGCTGGGGCTGGTTGGGATTACGGATATCAGTGGTATGGCTAAGACATCCAAGGACAGGCACCCTTTTGCTGGAGTTTCCATGGGCATTCTAAGGTGGAGAGAAGTAAGGGACATTCGTGGTGGAATCAGTGGGTGTCCACACACAGAAAGGTGCTCCAGGCAGGCCTTGAGGGAGCCTAGTGCCCCCCTCGGGGACATTTCGCTTTTCTTACCCAGTCTTTTATGTTCGGTGGCTTTGGGACCAGCAAGAGCAACAGACACCCTATTCCTCCACCCTCACAGGCAAATGTTTTCCTTCCTTTACTTTTCTTAAAAATACTTTTTACCAGCATAAGATCCTAAACATGAGCCCCTTCCCAGGAGAGATGGCTTTTGCCTGCTTGTGAGGGGGTGGGTTTTCTACTCCTGCCCTGGCAGCGGCCACTCTTTACCTGGGATGGGGATAGGTGGGTGGGAGGCTTTCTTGCCCCACTCCTAGTAGCATATGGCTTTTGCCTCATGCTGAAGCAGGGTCAGGTGTGGAATGTGGGCAGGTTTCTGTCCCTCCCCAGCAGGAGATGGCTTTTGCTTGATATAAATTAAAGAAGCGCTGGGATATGGGTGGATTTAGTACCATCTGTCATGGACTGAATGTTCTAGTGTCTCCCCAAATTCATATGTTGAAGCTTCAGCCCCCAATGTCGTGGTATTTGGAGGTGGAGCCTTGGGGAGTTGATTCGGTTTAGGTGAAATCATGGAGATGGAGCCCTCATGATGGGATTAGTGCCTTTATTAGAAGAAGAACAGACACCAGAACTCCCTCTCTTCAGCATGTGAGGGCACAGTGAGAAGGTGGCCATCTGCAAGCCAGGAAGAGAGCCCTCACCAGGAATTGAATCTGCTGGCCCTTTGATCTTGGACTTCCCCACCTCCAGAATGGTGAGAAATAAATATCTGTTGTGTAAGCCACCCAGTCTATGGCATTTTGTTATAGCAGCCCATGCTGACTAAGACACGGTCCCTCATTGGCAACTAATCATCACCTTGTACTCGAGTGAGGCCTGAAGTGAAGATGGGCTTCTCAGGAGACTCCTGTCGCCAACTCAACCTCAGCAGGGCCTGTGCCCTGAGCACAGTTCACTCAGGCCTTTGGCTGTGTCCTCAGAGTTTCTCAGGGGAGTTCAGAGTCCTGTGGAAAAAGAGTAGGAAGTAGGGACAGACTTCTCGTGTTTGGGGATCTCAGAAGTCTTAATCTGTCACACTAACCCACACAGAATTTCTTAAAACCTTAGCGTTTTTTTTTTTTTTTCTCACCTGCTTTTCTTGCTGCCACCTCTTTCTCCCATACGCTGTCAAAGCTGAAACAGTGCTTGTGTCCTTTCTCCCTCAGAGGTACGTGTCACCCTTTGGAAGTCAGTTCACTTGGTTGCCTTTCCATCTCAACACTCTAACGGGCTGAAAAAATTAGATTTTGTGGATTTTCTGCTCTTCTTTTTCTTATTGTTAGTGTAGGAGTGGTGGCATTCTCTGGCAGTCTTCTATATCCTTAGGAGAAACAGAACTGGGAAGGGTATTTGGAAAGTAGAAGCTAGGAGCTAGGTGTGCTGATTGCCTCTGAGGTATCGTTGTTTATAGCAGTCCTGTGTTTTCAGATTATCTCAACCCGCTGGAAGCTTCTCTGTCTTTTAAATACCTTTGCCATTCATGTAGGTACCCATCAGTGAGTCTCAGGGTTGGAAGACACCATAAATGCCACTTCGTCCAAAGCCACATTTTAGTCTCCAGTTCACATGTACTGCCCTGTGGCATCATTCCAGTGGTTGTCTTAATCTTTTTTTTAAATAGTATATTGTTCAGCCCAGTGTGTATATACATCCATCCTCACCCCAATTCTACTGCTGGATATAAATTGGCAGCTGCAACAGTATCATGTACAGAAAGTTGGTATCAATTTGAGAGGGAAGGAGCGTTCTCTGCTGGAGGACAGGGAGGAGACAGAGCCATCTTATCTGTTTTTCCCACATTTTAAAATGCATTGCCAAAGTCAATTTTAGGATGCTGTTGGGTTAAATTAGTAGCTAGAGGATAAAACCCAGTAGCCAGAAGCAAGCTGAACATTAAAACTTTTGGACTCTGACCGCAATATTGAACATTATGGCTGACCATCATGGCGTTAAAAGGTTTGGAAGAGAGTGGACTAGTAGCAATATATTTTTAGCCTGCTTAGAATTATAGTTGCCTTTGGAAATTTTTGGTAAACTCCCATAGATCAGGATTAGAATAAAGGCCATAAATATGGTTCAAAAACTGTTCTTTCAACACTTCATTATATGGTTTGCTATTGGCTTTAGTGGTAGTGTATTATCTGAATTGATGTAAATAGTGTTTAAGTTTGTCTTGTCCTATGAGTAATAAGTATTGTATGTAGAGATTTCCGTTTCTATTACTTAAATAGATCCCCACAGTAGTTTGGTACATAGTTGCCATGCACATAATTATGCATGGCTATTATTAGGAAAATTGTGTGGGTAAAATCCATCCTGCTATTTGGCTCTGTTTGAACCTTGCTGCCCATCTGCTAAGCAACGTGGGGTCAGAATAAGTACCAGGGTAGTTCTGGCCTTGGCCTTTTTGGAGGTGGGCTCGACTCTCTTTTCTCTCTACCGTCCTTAAAGCTGTAATACAAGGTGCCACCAGAGAGGAAGAGCAATTTAAAAAAAAAAAAAAACCTATAAAATTATTACTACCAGCACCATGCATTGCCAGTGAACCTGACTCTGGTGTTAAAACTACTTCTCAAATAGTATCCCTTCATATCTATCCTTATGAGTTACAGATTATCAGCTAAAATACAAAATAATTCCCCAAAGAAAGTTGGGAGTATTGTATACTAATTAATTTGCATCAAGTCATAAAAGAAATTGACATATGTAAGGTGACGACATTGAGATTTTCCAAGCTGGCATTTTCAAGTTTTATGAAAGGTACACCAGTTTATCATATACATTGATTTAATGTGATTATTATATTAGCTATCTATTGCCACAATAATGCTGTGTAACAAACCACCACAAAAGCCCACTGGCATACAAAAGGATACATTGATTATTGGTCATGATCTGTGGGTCAACTGGGCAGTTCCTCTGGTCTTACCTGGGGGACTTACTTATGTGTTGTGACTCCCCTGCTCGTTGGTCTGGGAGTAGTTGGCTCACCTGTACATGGTCCTTCATCTTCCAACAGACAAACCTAGGCTTGTTCTTTTAGTGATGCGTGGATATTATGAGAGTGGAAAGGCAGAGGCTATATGAGGCCTAAGCTCAAAACCAGCACACTGTTTCTTCTCTGCACACCAGAGCAAGCCACAAGTCCATCCCAGATTCAAAAATGAGGAAAGAGACTCTTCTTCTCAATGTCTTGTAGCAAAAAGTGTGGATGTCGGAATGGGTGAGAATTGGCACCATTTTAAAAATTGGTCTCATTCTGGTTACTATAGCTGCTTAGGACATTCCCTAAAACTTAGTGATATGAAGCTATCTTATTTTGTCACAGCTTTGTGGTTTAGGCATTTGGGAAGGGCTCAGCTTGGCAGTTCTCATTTGGAAGTCACTTGGCTCACCCACATGGATAGCAGTTGGTGTCTACACATGGCTTCTGCAGCATTTGAGTAGTCAGACTTTCAACATGACAGGTGGCTTCCCTCAGAATGAGTGTCCCAAGTGAACCAGGCAGAAGCTGTAGGCCTTGTGTGCTGCAGTCTTGGAAGCTGCAGGTCTTCACTTCCAGTAACTTCTATTGCTAACAAAGAAGCCATTAATAAGCCCGAATTCAAAGGGAGGCAAAATATATCTCACCTCTTGGTGCAAAGAGTGTCAGAGAGGTGCAGGCATGTTTTAAAATCTCCGTTAATCTACTATGATTATTTATGGAGAGACATCAGTTCTCTCATTCTGCAATGTCAGGTCACAGTGCTATTATCTTTAGCATTCACCATTCACATTAAATAGTGCATTTGCAATTTATATGTGCAGATTTTTTTTCATAATTTGTGTAGTTCTGTGTATTTAAAAGTAATCCAGGAAATGATTAAGGGTAGCTATTTATTTCATTCCAAAATCTCAGTGATCTTTGAGAAAATGCATACATGTATACTTTCTATATTATTTAATTAGTGCGTATATCTGCACTTTGTTTTTTCAAGCCATTTTATATACACATGCTTAGAGAAAACACAAAAATGCTTGTAATTTTAAAAATATCCACGAGTTCATCAAGATAATATATCATAATTTGCTTAGCAGTTTCCAAGTTTGAGTACCTCTGTTATTATAATTACACTAACTTGATAGCACCATGTATTGGTTATTTATTGCAATGTAACAAATTATCCCAAAACATCACATCTTAAAGCAATAAACATTCACTATCTCATGCAGTTTCTGTGGGTCAGGAATCCAAGAGTGGCTTAGCTGCTCATTAGGTCTCTCATGAGGTTGCAGTCAAGCTGTTGCCTGGGGCTGCAGTCTCATCTGAGGGCTTCACTGGGGCTGGAGGATCCACTTCCAACTTCACTCACATGGCAGCCAGCAGGAGACATCAGTTTCTGGCCACATGGGTCTCCCCATAGGGGTGCTCATGACATAGTAGCTGACTTCCCCTGGAATAAGTGATGAGAAAAAGAGAAAGAGAGCCCTCAAATGGAAGTCATGTTTTTTATAACCTAATCTTGGAAGTAATCTTTAACTTCTGCCATATTTTATTGGTCGCACAGACCAATCCTGATACAGCATGGGAGAGGACTATTCATGGGTGTGAATGGCAGGAGGTGGGGATCACTGACAGGTCAGCTTGGAGCCTGGATACTACACATTGCTATAAACATCTTTCCAAAAATTCCTTTTTATTGGTAAATGATAAGGGGGCATTTACTTTTAGCATATCCCCCCAATGCAGAATTATCAGGTCATACAGATCAACCATTTAATAGTGCCCCTTTTTCATGTTAAGATATTCACGTATATGTACACACACAGTATTTACATTGTAAGATATTCTTATATATTTATATTTTATATTTTTATGTAATTATTCTTATGGTTTTAATGTGCACACAAAATTCACTACATTTTACAAAGCATGTAGTTGCTCGCGAACTTCCAGAAAGTGCCCTCAGTTGGCTATGGTTTGGGATGAGAAATGAGAGAGGGAAACTGCTGAGTCCTATTATCTCCCAGAACCCTTTTTTTCTTTTAAATTTTGTACCTGGTTTCTATAAATTAGGCTGTACTGCCCCCAACCTAATATAAGCCATTGCCACCAATAGTTCCTATAACAGAATAAATTTTTTTTTTTTCGAGATGGAGTCTTGCTCTGTTGCCCAGGCTGGAGTACAGTGGCATGATCTCAGCTCACTGCAACCTCCACCTCCCGGGTTCAAGTGATTCTCCTGCGTCAGCCTCCCGAGTAGCTGGGATTACAGGCGCCTGCCACCATGCCTGGCTACTTTTTGTATTTTTAGTAGAGATGGGGTTTCACCATGTTGACCAGGCTGGTCTCAAACTCCTGACCTTGTGATCCACCCACCTTGGTCTCCCAAAGTGCTGGGATTACAGGAGTGAGCCACCGCATCTGTCCCAGAAGAAATTTTAATTGGCAAGAAACTTGACCATTATGAAATAGAATGCGTCCTTCACCATTTATGCTGAATTTCAGTTGTGCCATCTTTATATTTCTGAGGCAATGTAAAGCAAACCTGCTCTAGACCAGGGTACTGAAAGGGCCATTCTGTATCAGGCAATTTTTGAAGCCTTTATTACAATCTGTGAACTAATTTAATATGTTATAAATGAATACTCAATTAATAGTCGTACATTTTGAGTCCACACCCCCCCTTTGCCATTTATGTGAGATAAAATATAACTCTTTCATTTTCATGTCTGTAAAAATCTTTTCAGCCTTTCCAGGAACCCATCTGGATTCATTTACACGATGCACTTTCCATCATTTCAAAATTTAATAAATTTTATAGCACCTTCCATGTTATGGGCGCTCAATAAATTGCCATCACCAAGTTAAATGATGGGGTAATAAGACGGGACTCTGGTTGTTCACACTAATGACACAGTTTGCATTGATGATGAAGTCCCCAGAACAGAGGGCAGGAGGAGCCACCCGTATGAGGAGTGTGTGGGGAGGAGCTGCCCTTTACAGTCCACTGTAAGGATCATGCTGTACAAATAAACCTAACTGTGTGGGTGGTCCTTTCTCTGCCCCCTTCTGCTTTTAGAGACTTAGAAGAGCTGCCAAAGTACCTATAGAAGGTGTTTGATTTAAAAGGAAACACACCAGTTATGCCTTCTTGTAGGGGCATGTGAGCCAGTAGAGTTTGCAGCTGCATGGAGAGATGAAGCAAAACTCTGAACATTTAACTGCATTTTGAAAAAAAAAAAAAAAAAATCATGCCAAGAGGGCCTTTGAGCAAGAAATTCTTGCAGATTTATGACACCCGATGCCTGAACTCTGTGTGTGACACCAGGGTTATGTCTCTGTAAGCTCTTAACCCTGCAGCTGACCCAGTCAGCTTCTGGCTGCACTAGGGGTTGATGCAGTTCACTGTGGTTGTTTGTAGACCTCAGAAAAGCACGATGATTATTTACAGATTTCCAGAATCTCTACTGGATTCTTTGCTTTTCCTTTCTCACAAGGAAACTTTCCAGGATACAGAGCACAACAGGATCTGAATGGCAGTGAATTCTCTTTAACATATCTCTTCAGAGTGATGGGGGCTTCACTGGTGTAGAGGGGTCAGGGTCAGCCCCTGTTGTTTCTGCTTATGGGTTGGAGACCCCCTGTATGTGCAAGAAATACACTAAGCCCACTTACTCCATTAATGATGATAGCATGGCTTTGTATATTAGGATGTGTGTGCATATGTGAATGATAGGATGTATGTTAGTAGTTTGTAATAATAAAAGATTGAAAGCAACATAAATCTGCATTAAAGGCACTTATTAAATAAACCATGGTATATCCACACAATGGAATACTATGCAGCTATAAACAAGATGCACCAATATGGAATGAACTCCAACACTTACTTGTAAAAAGCAAGGTACAAAGTAGAGCATATACATGAATATTGATTGTCTTTAAAGAAAAAGAAAGAGGGAGAATATGCTTGTTTGCTTAAATAGTATAACATTTGTCTGGAAGGCTAGATAAGAAGCTAATAGTATTAGTTGCCTCTAGGAAGGAAACTGAGGAACTGGAGGACACACATGGAAGGGATGCTGTTCACTGTACAGCCTTCTATGCCTTTTGAATATTGAGCTGAATAAATAAAATATTGAAAGAAGACAATGTTGGAATAAGGCCTGGGGGAATTGAAGCTTGGGGTGGAGGTGACAAGTGAACCCCAAGAGGGCAGGAAGCCAAGCCTCTGCCCCACTCCCCTGCTTTTTTTTAACCATACGGTCCCAGTGTAGATGTGGCTAGCACACGTAGATCCTCAATAAATATTTGTTAACTGAAAAAATACATACCACATGGAAAAATCACCCTTTATTTTTATTTTAATGTATATATTACATACTTAAAAATATCATTGCCATTAAATATGAAAATTGTCTTGGCCAGAAAGAAAAACAAAAACAAAAAAAAGAGTTCAGAACAAATAGTGGTCTTGGTCAGGAGAAAATGAGTTTGGGTTTGGACACATTATTTTTATCGGTGTTTCTCATGTTTTTCCTATTCTGTGTGAACTCCTGTCTTCAGATTTAAATAGTTGATTATATGAACTGAAATTGTAGAATGGGAGAATTTTATTGCTAATCGGATTATGCTAGGCTTTGTGGTTAGAGATAGGCTGAGTCCTGAGTCTGCTTTTCTTTTCATTATACTCAGCTTCCCACCTTTTTTCCTATCTTCCTGTCTGGGACATTTCATTGCTTATGAGCTACAGACCTGATGTGTTTCATGCCAAAGCATAAACTCTTTAAGGGGGATTGGCTATGACCTACACGGCATCCCCATTCTGCAATGCGGGATTGTTGGGTGCCTCAGGATGGGCCAGCTGGGGTGTAGATAGAGCAATTGAAATTACACACTGTTGTTTTCACTGGGATTTGCACACTTGAGTTAAAATTCTCAGATGTCAAGAAAAGCAAACCAATGTTTTGTAATGCACTACAGTCCCCTGATTGGTCTCAAGCAGTGAATTGCAGCCACATAGTCACCATGAGGAGGAGGATGAATGACAGCTGATATCAACATGATCATTTCAGGAGAAATATGGCTAGACACCCAGAGAGACAAGTGGATTATGCAAAGAGGGGAACTCTTGCACCCACTTGAGAGGTGTGTCTCAGTTTGGGGAAGAATAATTAAATTCCAAATTGAGCATGTTACTGAAAGGAGAGACAGGATAAAAAGCAACTATCTTTAGACCCCTGATGAGGGCATTTCTACAAAGCCTAATGTGTAAAAGGAGTTAATAGAATTCTATACAACATAGTAAATAGCTGGTTCCTATTAAAAGAAAAGTTTTCTGAGAAACCAAAACCAAACAAAAGAGTCATGCCCTCAAGTATATGCACATAGACTTGTGAGGAGTGAGTTGTAAAGTATTAAGCAATTAAGGTTTATATCCACTTACTTACATATAAGAAAACCAAAGCTGAGTTTAAATGGCTATGACATCGGAGAAGCCGAGAATAGGATATGGAACATTTATTTCCTTTTTTTGTATTTAAATTTTTTTTTCAACAAACAGCTGAATGTTACACTCATTTGTGGGGTAACAAATAGTCTCTGGATGAATATATCTCTCTTTTGAGCTTACTATTTGGATAATAGAGTTGCCACAAACCATTACCCCCAACAGATGCAGTCCTATCTTACCTTGACGTCATGTCCCTTAAGGTCTTAAATTTGGCGCTGTAAGAGTTAACCGGGAAAGCTGTAAACATCCAGATTCCTGGGACCCACTCCTGGGTATCCCGATTGAGTAATTTGGGATTGGAGTCCAGAGATAGGAATAGTTTTGAAGTATGCTAGGAGATTTTGGTGCAGGTGGCACGTGGCCTACTCTTTCAGAAACCCCTTTCCAGTGTTTCTGTTTGTTTGTTTGTTTTTGGTTTTGGTTTGGCTAAATAAAGGCTAACTTTCACTAGAAAGCAAAGCCAAGAAATACTAAAGCTGGGGTCAGCAAACCTTCGGCTGTGGGCCAAATCTAGCCCTTCTTTTATTTTTGTAAATACTGCTTTATTGGAATGCAGCCATGCACATTTGCTTAGGTATTGTTGATGAAAAGAGTCAAACTCTGTAAAATATTTGAAGAGATTTTTTCTGAGCCAAATATGAGTGACCATGGCCCATGACACAGCCCTCAGGACGTCCTGAGAACACGTGCCCAAGGTGGTCGGGGTGCAGCTTGGTTTTATACGTTTTCGGGAGACAAGAGATTTCAATCAGGTACATTTAAGAAATACACTGGTTGGGTTCAGAAAGGCAGGACAACCGGAAGGGGTGGAGGAGCTTCCAGGCTATAGGTAGACTTACATTTTCTGTTGACAATTGGTTGAGTTTATCTAAAGACCTGGGATCAATAGAAAGGAAATGTCTGGGTTAAGATAAAGGATTATGAAGACCAGAGTTCTTATTTGCAGAGGAAGCCTTCGGGTAGTACGCTTCAGATAATAGGTTGTAAAGTGTTTCTTATGAGACCTAAGGTCTGTGTTGAGGTTAATGCTGGAGGAGTATCATGAGGCATGTCCTATTTCCATCACGGCCTGAACCAGTCTCAGGTTAAATTTTAAGAGCGCCCTGGTTGAAAAGGAAGTTCATTCAGACAGATGGGGAACCTTAGGATTTTATTTTTAATTTACAGTATAGTCTGTGGCTGCTGTCACACTACAATGACAGAATTGAGTGATTGCAAAAGAGACCACAAAACCTAAAATATTTACTATCTGACCCTTTACAAAAAGTTTGCCAACCACCTGCT
Organism: Hylobates moloch; assembly: GCF_009828535.3. NCBI lineage: Eukaryota > Metazoa > Chordata > Mammalia > Primates > Hylobatidae > Hylobates > Hylobates moloch. The sequence continues at coordinate 474,806 of NW_026652301.1, read as the reverse complement.
AAAGGATGAACCTTTACCTGATGTGTTACATTTACTCCCCTTAGAACAAATAAGACCTTCACCAGGAGACTTTGATACTTTGCTAGTCTGTCGGAAGTCTGTCTCCAATAGCCACATACGATAAAATGATCTAGAATGGAACACGTTCAAAACACAAGATTAAAGTGAAGCGGCATAAATCTTGCAGTAGATGATGTGTCTTAGGCCACTGAAATAAATGATTTTATTTTATTTGCCAAAGTGTGACTTGGGGTGAGGGAGACACCTGGCCTGGCCTCGTGCTAGGTTGGACCCTCGGTGTATACACAAGACTTGTTCTAATATCACTTTTCATTGGAAGTAGGCAGGTGCAATTAAGTAACCTAGAGAAGGGGGTAAAACACAGGTCTTCATTTTTCCATTGAGAGGGAACTCTGTCCCTAATTCAGTTGGTGGGAAATGGATTTCTTGGCTTTGATAATTAAGCTGGCAAAGCAAATTTGGTTCCAACATTTTAATGAGCCAGTGTGGGTGGCCAACAAATTGCAGGTTCAGACGTAAATGTTTCAAACCTGGGTGGCTGGCTTTTAACCCTGGGGCAGATTCTGTGATTGTAAGGAAATTTTAGGCTGGTAGCCAAGTTCAAAGAGTCTTTACCAAATGTTAAGAAAAATGTGAACTATTTGAGGCAATTTTAAGTTATTTGAGGACAGGATTATGTTGTTCATTGGATGTGATTGGGATGATAAATTAACATCATTTGAGTCAACTCAAATTGTATACTTGTGAACATTCATACCTGTGTTTTTGTGTCTGAACTTGATACACAGAGGATTATCTTGAAAGAGAGAGAGAAATGAGAAAGGAGAAAGTGGTCTTGCTCCTCTCTTCCTGCTTTCCAGTGCCCAGCTGCTAAGGTATTCAGGCCCATATAGTATCCTGGTTTTCTGTCTGGGGATAATCAAAATCTGGGTTCTTATGTAATGTAAGACCACTCTTTGGGGAAAAAAATGAGTTCAGACCTGAGAAATGAAGGGTTAATACTCAATGAATTTTCACTTTCATAGAGAGGCTGCATTTGAAGCAAAACCCCGCTGGGCTCTGTGAGCGAACTTTGCATCACAAAGGTAGGGCAGATTTGCAGAAGAAAGTAATAGATTTCAATTTAGGTTGCTTTCAGCCTGAAAAATAGTCTGAATCCTATTACTGATCCTGTTAGCAGAGAAAATAATGAAATGCAAAGCAAGTATGGTTTAAATGTTAAAAAAAAAAAAAACTTGTAAAAATACCACTGTGGGTTCTTGATTTATGCTTTCCCATTACTCAGTAGAACAAAATATGATTTGACATAATGTTCACTGTGTGGTTACCCTGGGATCAGAAAACTAAGCCCTGTTACCTAATACTTCTTACATTTGCAAAAGTAATCATGACTGTGACTCGAATCGGACTGGAAAATCTATTGACTTAGAGATAGAAAGATATTAGGAATCTCTTACATTACTTTTTCTTATTCACCTACTGACAACTTATACAGACTTTGTAACTTTTCTGATGAAAGGGTATCCACATGGATAATTATGTATTTTATGCTCTTAAACCAGTTAAGAACTGGAGTTGTATTTTTTGCTATTGTTTTTAAAAGTCAGTATGTTGTGGCTGTTAAAAAGCATTATTTTGTGTATGTATCACTAATAACTTATGTTAGCACGTAATGAGTATGACCATCAAGATCGGCAACACTCTCTTCTTTCATTGTACCAAACATAATGTAGCCTGCCTGGAATCTTTTTGTGTATGAAAAAGAAAAAAATAGCATCTTCCATTGGAAGTTCTGGTTAAGAGTAGCCTTGTTATCTACACCTCCTTCCACGAAACTCTGCTTCTTATTTCCTAACTCTTCTAGGGGTTTATACCCTTCAGCTTTTTCCACGAGCTGCTATTTCTTTCCAGAATGCTCTGAAGGCCCATCTGTGCCCATGGGGGCCTCTCTCTCTGGGTGCCAGGTTAGTCTCAGGTTGTTCACATTGTATTATCTGTGTTCCCCTGTGCCTCTAGGTAGCTAAAGGTCAGGTCTGGCTCCTTTGTGTTGCAGAGCCTGGCATGCAGTAGGTGCTTAGTGACAACCGTTTGAAGATATTGACATACGAAAATCCTCTAATCTTTTTCCTTTAAATATACTTATTCAGAAATAATTACAAACTTATGGAAAAATTGCAAGTATATAACAAAAAATTCCCATATGCCCTCACTCAGATGGCACAAAACTCAAGGTAATCATACTTGTTTTCTCTCTCTCAAGACACGTGTGTGTGTGCATATACACACACTCTCTTTCTGTATATCATTATTATTTTTCTGAACTATATGAAAGTTGGTTGTTGATACAGTGCCTCATTTACCTCTAAAACTTGTTCTCCCTCTAAAAATCTGTTTTCTAAAAGATTCGGAATGCTCTTTTACCTAACCACAGAACAACCATCAAAATAAGGATATTAACCTCGATATAACTCCACTATTGAATGCATAAACCCCATTAAAAATTCATTGATTATCCCAGGCCGGGCGTGGTGTCTCATGCCTGTGATCCCAGCACTTTGGGAGGCCGAGCGGGTGGATCACGAGGTCAGGAGATCGAGACCATCCTGGCTAACACGATGAAACCCCGTATCTACTACAAATACAAAAAAAATTAGCCGGGTGTGGTGGTGGGCACCTGTAGTCTCAGCTACTCAGGAGGCAGAGGCAGGAGAATGGCAGGAACCTGGGAGGCGGAGCTTGCAGTGAGCTGAGATTGCACCAATGCACTCCAGCCTGCACAGCAGAGCGAGACTCTGTCTCAAAAAAAAAAAAAAAAAATTAATTGAGTATCTCAATGATGTCTTGTATAGATCTACAATCTGATCCAGGATCGTGTATTACATGTAATTGTCATGTAGTATTTTGTTTGTTTGTTTATTTTTTGAGACGGAGTCTTGCTCTGTCGCCCAGGCTGGAGTGCAGTGGCACGATCTCGGCTCACTGCAACCTCCACCTCCCAGGTTCAAGCAATTCTCCTGCCTCAGCCTCGCAAGTAGCAGGGATTACAGGCGCCCACTACCATGCCCAGCTAATTTTGTGTGTTTTCAGTAGAGACAGGATTTTGCCATGTTGGACAGGCTGGTCTCGAACTCCTGATCTCAGGTGATCCACCTGCTTCAGCCTCCCAAAGTGCTGGGATTACAGGCATGAGCCACCGCGCCCGGCCGTATTTTTTTTTTTTTTTTTAAGTCTAAGCCAATAACGTTGTAGAATGACCGTGTCCCTTAATTTGGTAGTGTTGGATGTTTCCTCATAGTTAGATGCAAATTATGCTGTCTTTTTTGTAGAAATAAATGGTGCAGAAGGGAGACTGAGTTCTCAGTGCATTATGTTAGCAAGTACATGAGGCTGACTTGTCTTATCACTGGTGATATTAACTTTTATCACTTCAATAAAATGGCATCTGCCAAGTTTCTACATTGTAAATTCAAGTAACAAGTATTTTGTGCTTAGTAACTAACAGGTAGTTAATAAATATTTTATAAGGAGCCACTAAAAACTATGTAAATATTCTGTTCTTCATTAGAATTTTATCTACTCATTTTAGCATCCGTTGATGATTCTCGTCAGAATCAATTATTACCAAATGGATGCCGTTATTACCAAATTGCTGCCAAATAGTGATTTTCTACCTTCTCATTCTTTCTAGATTTATAAGTTGGTATTCTACTGTGAAGTAGAAGTTTTTCTCCCCCGTTTACTTATTACTCATTCGTTTATCTTTATCAGTATAGACTCATGGCATCTTACGTGATTCAATGGTCTGTATTCCATTACTATCCGCATTTATTTTGATGCGCAAGTTTTCCCAGATTTGGCCAGTGGGAATCTCATCAACTTGTGTCTTGTGTTCTTTCTACATGTCCTCGCCATCCTTTGAGCGGTTCCCTTACTTTATGATAAAACAAGATGTTTCAGACTCACCTTTTATGTTCCCTGCACTACAATCAGCTATTTCTTTAAGGCTGTCTGGTTTTTTTAGTAGAGAATAGTGTTTATTAACCAACATCTGGGTGCTATGTTTGCACATTGCTACTGGAAGGTTGCTGCTTCTAGGGAACAGAGATAGAAAAATATTTGAATGTATACACATGCACACACACACGCCTGTATCAATTTCTAGATGTCTGTCTATACTTGAAAAATCTTATGCTTACGTTGGTATTCCAATCCTAATCTAACACTCTAGGTTTGTTCTACTCGTTCCTCTTTCCATATTTATAACTCCCTCTTTTAGAAGAAACTGACCTATGTTGTTGTCAATATACTTACGTTTTTGCTGAAGCCTCTGTGTACACCCAATTCTCACACTTATGGGCTGCCTCCTTTGCTCTGATCCACTGGCCCTGACCCCAAAAAGATGTAATAATTCTTAATTGGCAAGATAGACGAAACTGAAGTAAGGAGAGAAAGAGACTGAATGTATAGAAAGAGAAATGAGAGAGAGAGAATATAGTATTCTGCATAGTCTGTAAAACCAAGCCTCATGCATTGTCTCAAGGCAGGTTTTTGCCTTCTACAGCCTCAGTAGCCATGAGGTATGAAGTATCTCTGTCGGGAAATATGAGTAATTTGCCATTTCTTCAGTGATACAAACAAACCTGATTTCCCTTATTTTGGGAGGGGGTTTGTGATCTCAAATGTAAAGCATAGTTAATAAGGATAAAACATTACTTTTGCATCGAAAGCAAAAATCTTAGTGGAAGAACTTGAAAAGGCAAACTATATATATTATGGATAGCGCAAACATTTCTGTGTGTGTGTAAAGAAAAAATAAGATTTTAATTGTTTTTATTAATAAACAAATTAAATAACCTAACCAGTAAAAAGTGCTAATAGAGCTGATGTAATGTATTTACAGCTCTTACCTGGCTCTTAAATGACTTGGGTGTGTTTGTATTTGTGGGTGAGTAGGTATATGTGCACATGTGGACACACACGGAGAGTGGTGTGTTTCCCCACATCTGTCTATATCACCAGAGAGGTAGAGATAATTTCCTTTAGTTTTAGAAGAGGGGGTTGGCAGAGACTACTCTTTTAGTTGAAAAATGTAAAATATCACATGAAATGTTGATTTTTGGAGTACTTTTCTTGCATAACTACATGCTTTTTCAGACTACAGAAAGGTTAATGACAAAATCTGAAAGAATGATTTAGAAAGATTTTTATCTAAATAAAGCAAACTAGAAAGAAAGGAAATTTATCATTGACATTATAAAAGTCACCCTTGGGAAAATAGTTACCTATAAATTAATCTGCGGCCCTTTGCTCTGAGAATGCCTTTTATATCTCCAGCTAACATCAGATCTTCTTGAAATCAATAGTAATCTGATTGCCTCCAGAGAACACTTGCCCTCCTGTGTTTTAAGCCACAGAGGAACTGTACATTTTTGTGATAAGCATAATTTAGAGGAGGATTATATTTTCTTTCTTAATCTGTTACCTACCGGTGCTGCCTTATCCTGTTACTCACATTTCCTTTTCATCATTAAGTTGATAGCACAGAAAAAGAAATGTGATATTAGTATTGGTAGCAGTGTACCTTAATTTGGAAGGGTAGGAAATAACAGCTTTCTTAAACCGTACCTCATGTGTTACAAAGATTTGCCCCTGTGTCTAGGGTATCAGTTAACATTGCTCTCTGGTGGATTTTATCTTGTGTTCTGTAGACTGAGAAGAGATTTTTATAGCATTTTAGATGCAGAATGAATGAAAGGAGAAAAATCGCCTTCAGTTGATGATGCAGGATGATGCTATTCCTCCTCCAGGTAGACTTCTAGTCTTCCACTATTTGTCTGCAAGCAATTTTCGTGTCACTTATAAATAATCAAAAAACGGAATTCATGTTAGGTTTAAAGAAAGGATTTAGGAATCTGAGCATGGCTTTGACTGATACAAGGAGATAACAGAAAAAGCTGAAATAGAGGAAGGAAATGAGAGTGGAGGACTAATAATAGCAGGAAAATTTGAAGATATACTTAATGTTCTGAGAATTTTTCCACCACAACTCAACTATTAGGCTTGTTAGGAGCATCTAAGTGTATTTAGCTTCATGAACTTCCACTCATATTTCTGGACCTCTAAATTCAAGTTATGTTGAAGAAGCATGCTCAGATGGTCTGGAGAAGTTAGGTGTTGCGGGTTGAATCACAGGAATGTGTTGGATAACCCTGGGTGTTATCTAGCTTTGAAAAGAAGATGATTCAGGCCAAGATCTATGTCCCAGTCACTAGGTGATTGTGCAGTATAGGTACGGTAAGAGACATTTCGTTGGCCTCCTGCTCAACAAGCTCAGAGCCAATGTACAGTACTTGGTCAGCAAAACAAGAGTCTTCTTTGAAGACTTAGACTGTGCAGTATAAGAAACTGGCTGCTATTGGAGAGCTTTGGAGATCCACCTCTGGGAGGGGTGGATACCATTCTGACACATCCAATCACCATCATCAGTAGAGATCACTGATACATTGAAGAGGTGTGAGCTACTGGGAGATGGTTTTTGCTAGGAGGTTTACTCATTATTTATTTTCATACCTCTGAGTCAAATTCGATGGGGGTAGATGGTATTTTCTTAGTTCAGAATCTGGTCAATAGAGTTTCCTGGGTCACTTGAATCATCGTTACCTGTGGCATGGTATGGGGGTGAGGGGTGGGGTGACACATCCCCTTTCTAGACTTGAGAGACAGGTAGTGGACACCAAAGTGGGAGGGATGTGGGTTGGCAGTCTGACTAATATGTCCCCTGATGGTAGGCCAACACATTCTGTTATTTCGGTTGGAGCCTGAATTTATTTTGCTGGGCAGACTGTATTTAAATTGCTTGTTTGGCTTCAGTAGTGGCAAAGATAGGAACACAGGTTCTTTGTGCATCCCCTTTGGAGGAGCACATTGTTAATTAAACAATGGGTGCCTACTTACCCAAAAAGCATTGAAATTAGATACAAAACATTTTTAAGCCTAGGACTTGAGCCATGTAGGCACTTAAAGAGAAGTCTAATCCTTGGCATAGCTGACAAATACTTTATGGCTCATTGTCTGTACTTTCCTGAGTCTCAAGCACCTCCTGGACTTCACAGGCCATCTGAAATTGCCCAGGAAGAAGTTCTGGTAATGCATTATGGGACCATCCATCTTTCCACGGATCTGCTGGCATACAAATCTCAAGAGAGCAAGATATTGGGATAACATTGCCATGAGCTCAGCAGAAGCTGACTCAGCTGCCTTTATGCCCAAAGGAAGAGTTCTCAGCCTAATAGATGCAGAAGACAGCGACCAGCTTCTCCATGTTTTCCCATGGGTGGGGGAGGAGAAGGCTCTAGAATAATGTGGCATCTGGGAAAAGAGGAAATACAGGGAAGGTTGGCCTCAGTGTGAATTTCTACAAGGGGGAAATACCTCCCTCATTTGAATTATGAGAAGCAGAGTTGTAGGTAGGGGTGTTGCAGGAATAGGTTTGAGAAGGGGGCAGATAGAGCTATTAAGAGGTGTCACAAAGAGACACTGAGAGCTGCTAGTCCTGCAAGATATCATGGAATGAGTCAAGATTGGGACCTACAAATCAGAGACAAGAGCATGAATTTGACAGTGGGTAGATAAATGAGTTCTGTCTAAGAGCATCCTGTTTTGTTCTGTTTTGGTTTTGAAATGGAGGCTTGCACTCTGTCGCCCAGGCTGGAGTCAGTGGCGCAATCTCCACTCACTGTAGCCTCCACCTCCCAGGTTCAAGCCATTCTCCTGCCTTAGCCTCCCAAGTAGCTGGGACTGCAGGCATGTGCCACCACGCCTGGCTAATTTTTGTAATTTTAGTAGAGATGGTGTTTTGCCATGTTGGCCAGGCTGGTCTCGAACTCCTGACCTCAGGTGATCCACCTGCCTCGGCCTCCCAAAGTGTTGGGATCACAGGCATGAGCCATGGTGCCCAGGCTCCTGTTTTTATTCATCATGATTTTTTTTTTAATGAATTAACCACATAGGTTATAGAATATTCACTTGATTGTCATTATACAAAAAAGACATGTGCTTTTTATATTGAATTGTTTACAGTTTTGTTCTTCTTTGAACACTATTCTTCCTAGATGCCTAAACTTCATGAGCCATTTCAATTTTCTGGGCAATCATTGGCATGGTTTAACTTTCAACTTTATGTACCTGTATTAGTTTTCTATGCTGCTGTAACAAATTGTCACAAATTAAGTGGCTTAAAACAATCCACATACCATGGGCTAAAATCAAGGGACCAGGAGGGCTGCTTTCCTTTCTGGAAGTTCTAGGGCAGAATCTGTTTCCTTGCCTTTTCAGCTTCTACAGGCTGCCTGCATTCCTTGGCTCATGCCCCCTCCTACCATCTTCAAAGCCAACAAAGTCAGGTTCAGTGCCTCTCGTGTTGCATCTTACTGACCCTGCTCCCATCATCACATCTCAGTCCCTGACTTTCTGTTCTGCCCCTCTGTGATTAAATCGGGCCCACCTAGATAATCCAGGATAATCTCCCAAAGTCTCTTTTGCCATGCAAGGTAACACATTCACAGGTTCTGGGAGTTAGGCCATAAACATCATTGAGGGCCATTATTCTACCTGCCAATAAATAAGGGCATTGTTGATACCGCCTGAAATGCAGAAGATGCTTGTTGTTCTATAGTGCATGTGGTTTATGTATGACATAAAGTATGACACACTTTGGGGTATGCTGGCAAATGGACTTTTGGACAGTTCCAATTATCAGAATAGTTTTGCTAATTTAATTCTACTTGTAGAGTGGAATTAGATTCTGAATTTTTAAAATTACGTAGATCTGTTCTTCTAAGAGTGGAGTCTGTAGCCTTTCATTGAAAGAAGAGTCTGGGGCCAGCTGCGGTGGTTCACATCTGTAATCCCAGCACTTTGGGAGGCCGAGATGGCCTCACTTGAGGTCAGGAGTTTGAGACTAGCTGGACATCATAGTGAAACCTTGTCTCTACTAAAAATACAAAGATTAGCCAGGCATGGTGGCGCATGCCTGTAATCCCAACTCGGGAGGCTGAGGCAGGAGAATCGCTTGAATCCAGGAGGTAGAGATTGCAGTGAGCTGAGATCACACCACTGCACTCCAGCTTGGACAACAGAGCGAGATTCTGTCTCAAAAAAGGAAAAGAGAAGAGTCTAAACTCCCAAAGAGAGGATTCAGCGAGAATATTAGTCATGATCCTGGCTTGCCATTTTCTTAACTTCGAAATTATTCTAGTTTGTAAAAAACAAAACAAACAAACAAAAAAAACCAACAACAAAAACACTAATTGTGAATTACTCTGTATTCATTAAAAGAAAATCTTAACATGATATTTAGATGAACATATGCGGTTTACTAAAACAGATGGTAGAGAATTTTTACCCTCAAGCATGTATTTTTAAAAGTGTGTTTTTGTTTTTATGACTTTTTGAAGTGATTGGATTAAGGAGAGTAAGAAATTCTTCCTATAACAATCTATTTTCATTTGTTCTTTTTGGAGAAAAAAAGCTTTTTCATAGAGGTTGTCAAATGTTGCCATATGTTTAAGAATGAATTTGAACCATTCACTTTCTGAATCTTAATTCCTTCTGAATTATACGTAATTTGACAGAAGTTAAATATGTTGACTTCTGTCAAATATATATATTTGTCAAATATATCTGTCAGGATATATGACGTCTGTCAAATTATGTATTTGTTCAACTTAGGTCTGATGGTGGATGCTCCTAAATACTCTGTTAGTCTATATTATTTATTTATTTATTTATTTATTTTTTACAAAGAACACTATAATTGTGCTCTTTCACTGGTTTTTATTTTAATGCCTGACTTGAGTTCAAGAATTATGTGTAGAAAGAGCACAGACAGAGCAAAATCATAAGTTAATAACACCGTTATATTACTGGAAAAATTAAGCATGCAGAGCTAGTTATAGCAGTATAATATTTTGGGAAAATATTTAAATTATCATATGCTCCTTAGGTTTTAAAAACCTATGTTTCATTTGCTTAAGACAAGCAGATAATGTGCTATTAAGAGCACAGATTCTGGAACCAGATTGCCTGGCTTAAAATTCTTGGCTCTCACTTTCTAGATTTAGGTCCTTGGCAGGTTACTTGACACCACTTGGTTTCACTTTTCTCACCTGTAAAATGGAGAGAGGACTAAATGAATTTAAGCACATAAAACACTTGGAGCAAATAAAAGTATTTGCAATGATGGTGATGATTGTTTATTATTATTATTATTAAGCTTTAGAGCAAAAGTATTCATTAATCATTACTGACCACCTACTAAGTATCAGACACTTTTCAAGTCTTAATGAATCATTAAATTAATCAGATCAACATTAGAAACAATTTAATGTTACAATAACATTTTATAACCAGTAGTACATTGCGGTTAACTTTTCATTAGTGCTTCATTTGAATAAGTCAGCTAAAAGCAGATTTGCCTCTTCCTTAAAAATTAGAAAACAGGTGCTATTTATTTGGGAGGGAACAAGCTGGAATTACTCAAAATATACATAACCTACCAGAAACACAATGGCACCAATTCCTTGGAGTAAGAAGTGGAAAATTCATTTAAGAAGAGATGTGCCCCAGATTTAGCTGAGGGTACCCAGGGACAAAGTGGACATTTCAAGTTAAGCCTTAAGATGGATGGATGGATGGATGGATAGATGGATGGATGGATGGATGGATGGATGGATGGATGGATGGATGGATTTTAGTTATGTTTAAGATTAACCACGTTTCACATTGCTAGAGGAAAGAGGTCTTAACGTACATCTTTATATGGGCATGTACTTCTGCACCCGGGTCCGCTGTAACCATGCATGTGGCTTTGGCCTTGCTCATCCCACACAGCCATGTGAGCAGGGACCCTGTGTGCTAATGACCATCTCTAGGCCCAAGTTCCCTGTCTGGAAAATGCAGAAATCTTCAGCCACGTGTGAGCATCATTGTGAAGCGGGGAGAGCACATGGGCTAATTATATATTGTATGAGATTCCAGACACAAGAATTAAGTGTTCCCTGTGCTGTTCAGTCTACTTCCAAAATCCGGCTCGAATCCACCCCACTCTCACCATCTCTAGTTGCCCTTTTGAGGCCATCGTTTCTCTGCTGGACTCTGCACCAGCCTCTCTCCGTGATCACTGTGTTCTCCTGGTTTCATGACTCACAGACGAGTATTCTCCTTATTTTTACCCTTGGTTTGTTTGGAATAGTTGGGGGCTCACTTTTATATATTCAGAAACAATTGTTTTAAGACTTTGTTCTTTGTATTCCTCTTCTTTCTAATAGTTACTCATAGCTTCAATTCTCAAAACACAAAACAATTTTACCAACCCATCATTATGTATTTCTCTACTTGCTTTGGTCTGACCTAGGGAATATTATTTTGGAAGGTGTTTTTAAAAGTAATTTCATAGTTTATGACTTAAAGTGCAAGAACATCCTGGGGTTAGTAGTACGGGAAAAGACTTGCACATCACTCTGTTAACATTTAAAAACCACCAGGCACTACACTTCAAAGATGGATGATGAATGCCACAGAAAGCCTACAACTCCTGAAGCTTCTTGTCCATGAGGCTGGGTGAGTGAAAAACAGCAAAACCTGAGATCTGTGATTTTTAAGATAATTGGAGAAACCAGTACCTCCCTAAAATAGTTCCCTTAATAGAGTGACTTACTGAATTGCTCAAAGGTCAGACATGAGGAGGTGCTTTGTAGAATTTGCTGGAAACTGGACCACACCCACCAATTTCTTGCCAGCTTGTGGCAAGTGGACCAGGTTTTGTCTGGCAACATGATGCATGCATTCAAAAATTGTATTTTCTATTATCCTTTCATTTCTACATTTATAGTATAACTAGTTTAGAGCACAAAAGAGATATGGCAATTAATATGGGAAGTGGTAGACCCAACACATATTCTATCCAATTCTATCCCCACAAAGACGACTGGACTGAGCAGCAGCCCCAGGGTCTTGCCCCATCATTTCCTTTCAAAGGGAGCACTCACCCACAACGTGTTGGGTGCCACAATGCACTGAAAATGTGACCACTGTCCTTGATCGTAGAACTATGAAATCTTAGTGCTAGATGAGACCTTAGAGGTGTTCTAGTCCAGTGGTTTTTTGGATTAGAAACTAGGAAGAGCATTACTTGGGGACTGTCAAGTAAAAACATTTTTAAAAATTCTACCACCAAGAAATTATGCTAAGTGAAATAAGCAAGATGCAAAAAGACACTATTTTGTGATTCCACTCATTTGAAGTACCTAGAGTAGTCAAATTCATAGGAACGAAAATAGAACGGTGGCTGCCAGAGACGGGGGGAGGAGGAAGTGGGGAGCTATTGTGTAATGTGTAGAGTTTCAGTTTGGGCTAATGAGAAAGTTATGGAGAGGGATAGTGGTGATGATTGCACAACATTGTGAATGTATTTAATGCCACTGAACTGTCCACTTAAAAATGGTAAATTATATATGTATTTTGCCACAGTAAAATTCTGCTTTCATCACCGTTGCATAAAAGAAAGGAAATTTTTACATTGAAAAGAAAGGAAAATTAAAAGAAAGATGAAAGAAAAAGAAAAGAGGGAGGGTGGGAGGAATCAATCTTGAAGGAAATTCCTTTAAAATGATTAAATATAACTTTAGGAAGCAGATCAACGCATTGCCCTTTGTGCCCTTTGCTTTCACCTTTCTCACAGACTAGACCAGCGCCGACTGTTTCGCAGCCACATGCCACCATCTGGAAGCTACTGTAACTTTCGCGGTACAATTCTCTCATTTTACAGATGAAAAAATTCAGGTGCAGAGAGAGGAAGTGTCTTTTCCACAGCCACAGGGTGTATTTGTGACTGGGACAGTCATTTCATGACTCACAGACAAGTATTCTTTTTACTTTATTATTATAGGAAATTCGCCCTTATAGTTTAGTTTTGTTTTATTAAGTCTTTATTGCTATTGGCTTCAGATTTAGCTATCACTTATAGAATCCCTTCTGAGTGCCAGGCATTGTGAGTATTTTCTGTTTTCACTTAGCAGACATTTATATAGTGCTTATTGGAAGCAAGACACTGTGCTAAGTGCCTGACAAATAAGAAGTCATATAATCCTAACAGTAATCCTCAGAGATGAGAACAATTGTTAACCCCTATTTTAAAAATAAGGAAAACTAGCTGAGTGTGGTGGCTCATGCATGTGGTCCCAGCTACTCGGCAGGCTGAGGCAAGATTGTTTGAGCCAAGGAGTTTAAGGCTGCAGAGAGCTATGATTGTGCCACTGCATTCCAGCCTGCACAAAGTACAACCCTGTCTCTTAAAAAAAAATAAAAAAAGAAAGTAGGTGGGGTGGAACTGAGACCCAGCTTGCTTAAATACTTTCCCAAAGTCATATATAGGGCTAGTAAGTGGTGGGTTCCAGTTCAGTTTTGACTCATTGCAGTTAAACTCAGTTACCCACCCTGATGATAAACAATAGGTCTAATACTTGTAAATACATTTGGTAGAATATTAATTGACTTTATGTATGTATGTATGTATTTATTTATTTGAGACAGAATCTCGCTCTATTGCCCAGGCTGGAGTGCAGTGGCGCAATCTCAGCTCATTGTAACCTCCACCGCCGGGATTCAAGCGATTCTGCCTCAACCTCCTAAGTAGCTGGGATTGCAGGCATGCACCACCACGACCAGCTAATTTTTGTATTTTTAGTAGAGACAGGGTTTCGCCATGTTGGCCAGGCTGGTCTTGAATTCCTGACCTCAGGTGATCCACCTGCCTCGGCCTCCCAAAAGAATATTAATTGACTTTAAACCAAACACCATAAATGTATTCTTCCTGACTCTGAGATGTATCTGAGGATATTGTGAGATCTTTATTGAAATCATCCAAAATGGGATGCCAAGTTTTGGTGTGCATATTAATTTTTTTTAATCCTTAAAAAAACTATCAACTGAACATCTTGCTTATGGATATGATTTACATGTCTTAGTACGAAGCCCTTAGGATCTGAGTACAGCACAAGTGTAAGTTAAAGGTGTAGCTGAGACAGACCAAAAACTGATCAGCATCCCATAGAGTGAAATAACCATGTGCAGCACATCCCCAGGTCTGCACTGCCGTGTTAGGATGGGGTGATGGTGTCAGGACTGTCGCATATTGAGTTGGTTATAAACCTGATGGTGATTTAGTCGTTTGGAGGAGCATTTTCAGCAGAAGTCCAAGTAATCTTGCATTGGAAAGTGAATTAGAAAATGCAAATCCAGTGGCATGAGCCTTATGATACAATACCTTATTAGAGTTGGGTTACCCAGTGGTGAAGTGTAGTCAATTTCTATTTGGAGCTCAGTCAGATGAGTTGTAGTTGATATTTAGGCGAGGACTCAGAACTCCTGAAGTATTATATTCTTTGATTTGTTTTTCAACTTGCTTCTTAAAATTAACAAGCAGTGCCAAGACAGTATTGTATTTCTATCTTTTCTTTGTCATAACTGTCAGAACAAATAGCCGGTAGAAAAGGATGAGAAAACGCCTTCATCTCAAATCGTTAATAACAATAAAAGAAAGTATAGGAGCTCCCTTATCCAACACCATTTGATGGAATCATTCTTGACCCCTTGTCCTCCTGAGAAAAAGCACTAGATCATTCATGACCTTCTCACCACTGTTTCATTTAGGACTATGAAGACAGTATCATAGGGTATAATGAAACAGTTATCTGCAATGATAGAAAAATAGTAGAAGCATGTTTTTTAAAATTGTGGAACCTGGCCAGGCGCAGTGGCTCATGCCTGTAATCTCAGCACTTTGTGAGGCCAAGGTGGGCGGATTGCTCGAGTTCGGGAGTTGGAGACCAGCCTGGGCAACATGGCGAAATCTGTCTCTCCAAAATATACAAAAATTAGTCAGGCATGGTGGCATGCACCTGTGATCCCAGCTACTTGGGAGGCTGAGTTGGGAGGATTGCTTGAGCCCTGGAGGCAGAGCTTGCAGTGACCTGAGATCGTGCCACTGCACTCTAGCCTGGGTGAAAGAGAGAGACCCTATCTGAAAAAACAAAAACCAAAAAACGAACCCGAACTGTGGAACCTATAGAAAGAAAACTTAGCCTTGGCTTTAAATGAGGAGAACCAGAAAGTTCCAGGGAGAAAAAGTATATGTTCAAGATGAAAAGGATACCTTGTGGTCTGGGAAATTTAGGTGGAGGACAAGCAGGTTATAGATGTTCTAGTTTTGCTGGAAATAGTGTCACCTTTCCAACTGCCCACCTATAAACTTCACAGCGTTGTTCATTGTCTAGATCTCCAGCTCAGAGAAGCAGAGCGATTAAAATTCAACATGCATGAATCTCAATATTATTTTTGAAAAACATGCCTTTAAAACCACCCATTTCATCAAAAAGGTTAAAGGGAAAAACATTTCTCAAGATCTAAGCACAGTCTTAAGGGCTGGCATAAACCGTGACAGTTTAAGAATGAAGTGTTTTTCTTATCAATATGAGCGTTCTGTGAAATGGTTGATTTTGAGAGAGGTAGTTGCTGTGTTGACCTTTTCCCCATCTTGTTTTTTGTTCATAAATTGATGCTGTTATTGAAACAATATAGGTAAGAGTCTGTCTTAGATATGTAATTTTTTCCATCTATTGTCTCCATGGTTTTACATTGTTTAACAGCTTTTAAAGACTTCAAAAGAATAGCACTAATATACCCAGGAGAAAAAGTCACAGAAAGTTATAAGGTTCATTTCATTTTAACCTTGAATACATTTAAACAAAGATAAATAACATCCAATGTCAAAATAATCTTAATTCCTTGACCACATTTTAAAAATAAAACAATTTATTACCATTTAGTTACTTCTTACAGGAAAACCCTTAGATACCAGTAGGTAACCATTAGATTTTTCTAGGTGAAAGTAAATCATTTCTGAGGAAGCATTCTCTTTACCAAAGCAGCATTATTTCCAATAAGGAAGCCACTCATTCATTTAGTCCTTGGTTTATTAAACAGTTACTGATGCTGGGCACAGTGGCTCATGCTTGTAATCCCAGCACTTTGGGAGGCCAAGGTGGGCAGATTGCCTGAGCTTGGGAGTTCAAGACCAGCCTGGACAATATGACGAAACCCTGTCCATACAAAAAATAGAAAAAGTAGCCACGCATGGTGGTGCATGCCTGTAGTCCCAGCTACTCAGGAGGCCAAGGTGGGAGGATTGCTTGAGCCTGTGAGAAAGAGGTGAACCGAGATTGCGCCACTGCACTCCAGCCTGGGCAATAGAGAGAGACCTTGTTTCAAAAAAACAAGAAAGCAAGCAAAAAACAGTTACTGAGGGCATACAATAAGCTAGGCACTATGCTATGTGGGGGGATTTTTAAATGAGAAAAATACAGACCCTGCTATCATGACATCTACACTTTTAAAGATAAATTTCTTCCACAGTTTGCTAATAGAAAACAGCCATTTAGCATGACCTATTAATATGCAGTGCCCAAAGTATACAAATAAATAGTCAATCTTTAAGGCAATATGTTGCTACCAACTCTACATTTTATCCTAAGAAACTTGAAAACTTTTTATTGAATTAAATAGGAATATAAAACATGTTATGATCCCTGTGCAATATACTAAGCCCTCTGGATCCTCAGTTTCTGTATCTGTGGATTCGGTCAACCAATGATCAAAAATATTCAGAAAAACACAATAAAAAATAATAATATAACAATAAAAATAATACAAATAAAAAATTACAGTGTAATTTTATTAATACATAGCATTTATATTGTATTTAGTACTATAAGTAATCTAGAGATTATTTAAGGTATACCGGAGGATGTGTGTATGTTATATGCAAATACTATGCCATATAATATCAGGGACTTGAGCATCCTTAGATTTTGGTATCTGCGGGGTTCCTGGAACTGGTACCCCTTGGATACTGAGGGATGACTGACTTAGAAGGTGGTCAGCAGTCTATTTTCCAGTTGGGAGAAAGGCAATAGCCTAGTAAGCTTTCTCAGAGAGTCTGTATCTTAATCAAACATGTCCCTGGTCCCCTGGTATTGAATATTAGTCCCTGGTCACCTCTTGTCTTGGCTTGTAAAGGTTTAATGACTTATCCTTCAAGTGGTTTTGTCTTGAAGAGCTCAAATGCCATCATTTTCTGAGTCTCCAATCTGTCATTTGTCATGTTGCAAAATGGGCACCCTGTGTGTACCGAGCCAGGCGTCCCTGGCACTCCAGGAATACTGGCCAGCCTCCGTGACTTGTGGGGGGCTTTAGTGTTTTCCAAGATGAGGCCTGGTTGATTCATTTCTGAATCCTAAGTATTGACGTTTGTGTAAAAATATGGAAGTGTGTGGGGTAGGAAGTTCAGAGCTATCAGCTTTCCTTGGAAAATATTTTTCCTTTTCAATTTTATGGCTATTTTAAAAAAGGGATGTTAGAAACTTTGGTTAATTTAAAGATGGGTATGTGTTTTCCTCTAATGATGGCACACAATTATGTTCAGTGAGGACTCAAAGAAACCACCTTTTTTGTTGTCTGGCCAATAATTTACTAAAATGAGCAGTGCTGATTTACAGGTCTAGGTGGTGTGACTGAAGGCAGAATTTTGGGGAGTTTCGTTTTTTCTTTAATTTGAACAATCAGAGTTCATCATGTTTTGTGGAAGAGGAAAAGCAGCCCAAACCCACACGGGAGGGTTGGGAGAGCATCTGCTTGACAGCACTCTCAGTTAAGCCCTGCAGCTACGTGTGCTCAAAGATGTTCTCGCCAAAAGCCAATGCTAATTTAATGTGTATGGAAATTATTTATTCTGAGTCATGAGTTACTTTTCTTAGCTATAGTTGTTATTGGTACTGTAATGACTTGGCAGTGTTTCATCATTTTTTCTTATGTCTGGCTCACATTTGCGTGTGTTAACTCCATCTCACAAAAACCCAAACAAACACAAATTTCATCGGACCTACTTGGCATCTGGCAGTGTTTGACACAACTACCTAATTCCTTTATTGAAATTCATGATTGAGATGGTCCATCTTGAACTGATTCCAGCATTCAGGCATGGCCACCTTTTCGCTGAGTCACCTTGGGCCAATCACTGAACTTCTCTGAGCATTGGATTCTTGGGTACAGGGATTGGATTAGAAAATCTCTAAGTTACATCTAGCTCTGAAGGAAATTAGAGATTTTTGAACTTGATGAACATTTTCTAATTGTTCCTAGGATAAATCTGCCGCTCTTTGAGACTTGTTACTATTTTAAGATGCCACTGGAAACACAGAGGCCCTGCAAAAAGATGGGACATTGGGTCCACCAAGTATCCGGACTGGGGAGGGGTTGGATGGCCCAGGAGTACACAGGTGACCTCCTGGGGAGCCAAGGTGTTTCCCCCAAGGTGGGTGAGAAAGCAGAACATTTTCAGGTGAAACAGATGCTCAACAGAGCCAAGCTTTGAAGACACTTAAATCTGGGGGACTGGATTACAAGAAAATATTAGCAATTCTCTTTAGAAGTGGTAATGGAAAACCACAGGAATCAGGATCATTTTCCTCAGCTGATAACTCATGAGGGCATAGAACAGAATTCTAGATCATTCCATGGATATTTGAGGAAGACTTATAGTTCTCAAATGATACCATGTGTACTGATAGGTATTATCAGTACACGTGATGTATATACTGTGATGTGTGTTAGCATTTTAGGTGGCTTAATACATAATACCCCTTTAGTTATCTCCTGAATTTTGGAGCAGTTTTGGACCATTGAAGACAAGTAATTCGTGACCAAAAAAATGGCTTTTGATTTGCATCTCAAAGACTCCCTAACTCTCCTCTAAGTTGAACTTACCCCCCTAAATCCATATCCCTACCTCTTCCTGGGACAAAGCCTACTCCATGCAGAGAACCTAGTAGCAAAGAGTGTCAGAATCAAGGAGATAGGTTTGTTCTAAAAACCAGAAACGTTTTGTTGCTTTCTCCAAAAGTTCATCTATCAGACAGGTTACTAAAAGGAGATGGGAGAGATGTCAGGCCAGGAATATCCTGTAGCTGAAGTTCTTTCACTTGGAATCCCAAGGGGTGGGAAGGAAAGACTCTAACAATTAGCATTGAACTCATTGTTGCATTGGGAATTGTAGTGGAAAAATATGAAGATATGTATTCAACAAATATTTATTAAATGCCTACCGAGTACAAAGCACTTCTGTGGGTTCTGAGGTACAGCAGAGAACAAGACATACAAGGTCCCTCTTTTTTTTTTTTTTTCCTTTTTTCGAGACAGGGTCTCACTTTATCACCCAGGCTGGAGTGCAGTAGTGCAAACAGCTCACTGCAGCCTCGACCTTGACCTCTCTGGGCTCAAGCAATCCTCCCACCTCGGTCCCCCAAGTAGCTGGGACTATAGGCACGTGCCACCATGCCCAGCTAAATTTTGTATTTTTTGTAGAGACGGGGTTTTGCCGTGTTGCTCAGGCTGGTCTTGAACTCCTGAGCTCAAGCAATGTGCCCACCTTGGCTGGCATGAGCCACTGTGCCTGGCCAAGGTCTCTCTTCTTATGGAACTTACATTCTTTGATGGGGAAGGTAGTAAGTAAACATATGAATAAGATCTTTTCAGATGTTCACAAATGCCTTGAAGAGATTAAATCAGTATCATATGATAGAGAGCAACTAGGGATAGAGTGAAGGAAGGTGACTCATTAAATAGGTGGCCAGGCCAGGCCACTCTTAGGAGGGGCCATATGGGTGAAGAGCCAGCCAGGTGAAGGCCTGGGGGTGGGGTAAGAGGGAGCAGCTAGTTCTAAGGCCCCAGGTTGGAAAGGGCAGGGTGGGCTCAAGGAGCAGAAGGAAGGTCAGTGTGTGCAGGTGATGGTGAGTGTGGGGGCAGTGCCAGGACATGAGGTCAGAGAGGAAGTGGGGCTAGATCAGCTAGGAATGTGAGGTTTCCTCCTAAGATAACAGAAAGCCTTTAGAGTATCCAAACAGGTGTATTCCGATCACCTATAGGGACTTCAGCTGAAGACCACGATTCAGGAGGCCTGGTGGGGCCTGAGATTCTGCATTTCTAACATTTTCCTGGGATGCTGTTGCTGTTGCTGCTGGTCCATAGACATCACTGTCAGTGTCAAGGCTCTCCTTCACCTTTAAAATGATCACTTTGGGCTGGGCATGGTGGCTCGAGGGTGTAATCACAGCACTTTGGGACCCCAAGGCAAGAAGATCACTTGAGACCAGGAATTCGAGACCAGCCTGGGCAACATAATGAGACACTTGTCACCCCTGTCTCTACAGAATTTTTTTTTTTTAAGTGATCACTTTGCTGTGTGGAGAGTGAAGAATTACAGAGGAAGAAGGGTAGAGGTGGGAGACCAGTTAGAAGCTGCTGAACTGCATGTGAGGGCATAGGCATCCAGGAGAGTGTGACTGCAGTGTAAGGCTCCAAAATAAAGGGTCCAGCAGGCCCCCAGCAGGTCCCCTGAAGGGTCCTGCACAGGTATGTGCCCCCATATGCAGCTGCCCCATATTCAATTTCATTATCTATTTAACTGGCTAATATTTGGATTCAACTATTGTTTATTGAGTACCTACTATATTTTAGACCAAACACTCCTCAAACTTTAATGTGCAGAGGAATCACCTGGAATCTGGCAAAATGTGGATTCAGTAAAACAAAGTTTATGGGAGGCCATTGTTTTGGATTAGCCTCTTGCACTCGGCCCCAGCAGAATAGATCAAACCAGAATGGAGTCACTTGTGCTAAGTGCCATGTATGCAAACCGAAGTTTGAAACAGGCCAGTTTTCCTAAAAAAGAGTAGATTCCAATCAACCTCAGTCAGCATAATCAGGAAGGCCCCTCTCCTTTAACCTCTGAGGAAAGTAACTTTGAAACCACCAGTTCACTTTTTTGTTTTCTGTCTCTGCTTTCTTTCATCCTTTTCTGTCTCTAAAGCCAACCTCCTCTGCTCAGCTCCTTGGAACACCTATCTTGTTTTACGTGGAATGAGGTTTTGCCTGATTCTAGAATCAAAAATGAAAGCTTATTCGATCTTTAAAATAAATCTGTTGTAATTTCATCCTTTGACATGATTTCATAGGGCTGAGGTGAGTCCCGAGAGTCCGCCTTTCTAAGAGGTGGCGTTGATGCTGCTACACCTATGGTTTTCAAATCACACTGTGAGGTAGAGTCGCTTGGGAAGATTTTGCAACTACCAATGCTTGGATCCCACCAGAAATGGATTATCAGCTTCTCTGATGTCAGCTTCTCCTCCCACATTTGGAGGATCCCAAATGTGGTATTTCTGAAGAAGTTTCCTAGATGATGCTATGGTACAGATAAGGCTGAGAACCAGAACTAGAAGCCTTCAGCCAATTTCCCTGGTAGGTGGCTAGTACTATTGCTTCCATTGTACAGAGAAGGTAAAAAGGGGTAACTTGCCAAAGGTCGTGTGGCCAGTAAGTGTTAGGGTGGAGGTTTCAACTTAGTTCTAATTCCAAATTTAGAGCTTTTTTCATAGTACCATGCTACCTCCCTACTTCCCTATTTTGGGCAAAACTCACTTTGCTAGGTATTGAAGGGAATGTTGTCTGAGTCGGACTCCAATCAGGAAACAGAAGCTCATTGGCTATTGCAAACAGAGGGTATCTAATACAAGAGGTTTGGTACAATGGTATTGAGAGGGCAAGAGGAACAAAAGGAATAGTTGCAGAAGGAACCCAAAGGAAGGTACGTTCCCAGAGATCAGGCAACCTCTAGGATCCTGGGATGGAAACTTGGAGCTTGCATCTGGGGCTGCACTGCTAGAGATGCTGCTTCTGGTGCTCATGCTGGAACCACTGGAGCCAGGTTTCTCCCAGGCCCTCAGCCCCATGTGAATCCAAACCCTGTTTCAAAAGGATTGTCCGTGGGAAAATTGGGTTTGATTTGGCCTGGCACGGTGGCTCATGCCTGTAATCCCAGCACTTTGGGAGGCCGAGGTGGGCGGATCGTGAGGTCAGGAGATCGAGACCATCCTGGCTAACGCGGTGAAACCCCGTCTCTACTAAAAATACAAAAAATTAGCCGGGCGTGGTGGTGGGCGCCTATAGTCCCAGCTACTCGGGAGGCCGAGGCAGGAGAATGGCGTGAACCCGGGGGGGCAGAGCCTGCAGTGAGCTGAGATCGCGCCACTGCACTCCAGCCTGAGTGACAGCGTCTCAAAAAAAAAAAAAAAAAAAAAAAAAAAATGGGGTTTGATTTACACGTTCAGTTTTCAGGCTATATTTGCTAGAATGCACCTCTTTTGTATGTGCAAGAATGCCAATAGGTGCTCTGAATGCTAAATTCTTTAGCTATTGGTCATATCCTAGTGGTTAGCATCAGAAGGAAGCCAGTACAGTTGGCTCTCGGTATCTGCAGGGGATTGGTTCCAGGCCCACCTGCAGATACCAGAATCCAGGCATACTTAAGTCCCACAGTGAACTCTGAGGGACCTGTGGATACAAAAAGTCAGCCCTCTGCATCCACAAGTTTCACACCCCAAGAATATTGTATTTTCAATCCGTGTCTGGTTGCAGATGGAACCTTTGGATATGGAAGGCTGACTGTATTTTGAAAAAAATCTGCATATAAGTGGGCCCGCCCAGTTTGAACCTGTGTTGCTTAAGGTCAACTGTAATGCTCTTTGGCATTTTGGGCCTGCCCCTCACCTACTGAGTCCTTCATCTGTGGAGCCCCAGCAGCTGGACACCTGGGTGCCCACTCTTCTGCTGCGTTCATTGTGTCTTCCCCTTCAGTGGTCACCCTGGTGGGTGGTGATCGCACAGCTTGGTGTGTGTCCTCACCGTGCTGTAGCCTCTGGTATTTATTAATGAAAACTTTTCTTTGTGCATGACCATCTCTGCCTTGCATTCTTCCCAATGACCAAGAACATTTTGAAATGAAAAAAAAAAAAAAAAACCCAACAAAAACAAAATTGTAAAATTACAATGATTCTTCTTGATATTTTGATAGATTAAAAAAAAAAGACTAGTAAGATTTAAAATAGAATAAAATGTATTTCTTAGAGCTTGTGAAGAATGTTTTTAAAAAGCAGAGAAAGATTGCCTTTTATTAAGTGAATACATAAAAATGATGTTAGAAAATTTCTTACGGCATCAGTAATTAATTTATATTCATTAAGCAAATTTCCATACCTGCATGTATTTACATAATTTCCTTCTCTTATGATTAATACTTAAGGAGAAAATGAATTATTGATTATTTTAATGCCAGAATTCTACCCTGCATTAAGTTTCATCTGTGGGAAGTGCTATTCCTTGTAACTAGGGAGACAGAAAATCCCCTAAGTTGATAGATTGGTTTGTTTCCTGTTCTACTTTGGTTTAATTACTATTTGATAATTACTATTTAAAAATTTTAAAGCACTTTTCATTTTCTCCCTAGCTGTGCTTCATAATTTGCCCAAGGGGGCCTTTTTTTTTTTTTTTTTCTGTCGTATGTTTGAATAAATAACAAATTGTTGCTACTTTTTCCACGGAAGATGCAAAAGAGCTGTGTCATATTTCTATGTGTATCTAAGCAGTTTTTCTGAATTATTTTCTTTGGTCCACCTAGAACAAATAAGTCTCTGAAGAATAAGAATGAGCACTTAACTTTTCACTACCCTTAAAATACTATAATAGCAGTACATTAATCATGTGTCAATTCAAAAGCCAAAGGGGGCCGAGTGCAGTGGCCCACGCCTGTAATCCCAGCACTTCGGGAGGCCAAGGTGGGCAGATCACCTGAAGTAAAGGAGTTCAAGACCAGCCTGGCCAACATGGAGAAACCCCATCTCTACTAGAAATACAAAAATTAGCTGGACGTGGTGGCGTGTGCCTGTAATCCCAGCTCCTCAGGAGGCTGAGGCAGGAGATTCACTGAACCCAGGAGGCAGAGATTGCAGTGAGCCGAGATCTCACCAATGCACTCCAGCCTGGGTGACAGAGTGAGACTCTGTCCCCCCCCCACTCCGGACAAACATGTGGCCTCCAATTTTTTGTGGACAAAAAGGGGTTTCCAACCATCCTTTCTCTGCTATTGCGGTATAGAAATGTCATGAAAAAGGGAATGATATGTAGTTGTCTTATACCAATCATTATTTTATTTACAAGATCTAGCTATTTGAGAGAGATTGCAAAAGCTGGTTTTAGCTGCTTGGGTTTCAAGTCAGAAGCGCACGAAGGAGGTCAGGCCATGAGCACTACAGTGTGGAGGCCACCGGCTGACTTTGTTGAGGAAAATGGGGTCCAGCCTGTAGAAGGGACCTAGGGAGTAAAGAGCCCGAGGGAAGGTGGTGAGGAGTTTTCCCATCTGCACATCCCTCCCTCTGTGGTTATCCCAGCAAAGTGAGAATATTATTTAAACCACGTACTGCTTTATTTTGCTGGAGTATTTGATATGTTTAAAAAGTGTCAGACCATTTCCTCAGTAGGCATATGCTTGCACTTAGCCTTAATTCCTACCCTTGGAGAAGGCAAATACAGTGTGGCCCTCGTCTGTGTATTTTAAGAGGTTTCTTATAACAGGCCTAGTCTGTGGCGAGCCTAGTGAGTAGTACTTAGTGGGTTTACAAACCACTCTGTTGCGGTGATGACATACTCTGTGTGGTTCTGGGAGCTAAATAAAACACCGGAAATAGATATTAAATAAAATAAAGAACATGCCTATGTAATTATTGCCAGAAATGAAATTTTGCAACCCTAAATTTGAATGTGGTCTAGGCACCTGAAGATTCCTGTAGATAAACAAACATCATTTCCCAGATTAAAATTTCAGGAAAGCAATGTCTATCAAATGTCTTATTTGGGTAAAATATTTTGAAAATGTTTTGACTGATCATAGGGGGAATGGGAAGCAGATGGTAAGTGAGACAGGTGCCCCTAAAGTCCACATCCCCTTCTGAATGGCTCCATTTCCTGTTACATAAGACAGCAAAGGCCACTGGCCCAGGCCAATGTCACTTATGTTCTACTAGGGGACTTTTGGCCAGCTCAGAAGATATTGGTCCTTACTGTGGAATTGTTTTGTGATTTTAAAATATAGATCTCTTTAAACTCTGAAAATATATATTTTTAAGAGGATTAGTTTTTTAAATGGCAGTGATCCAATCAATATGATTGCAGTTTGAGCTTAAGGGGCACTATTCTCACTCAAGTCTTTGGATTTTTCTGTAGCCTTTCCCAAAAGTGAGCTAATGTTTTCAAGTGTCTGTTACTTACTTTGGTTTTGTCTGGTTAAAATACACAGGTTGTCTCATTTAATCACAAAGATAACTCTGTTAGGCATTTTGCAGGTAAGAAAATTGAGGCTATAAGAGGTGAAGTAATTTGCAGAACCAAATTCCAGACCCAGCTCTGTCTACCTAAAACTACGTCATCTCCCTCAAACACCTCACTAGCCATGCTCCAATGCAAATGGGCCTAGCAAGTTCAAATACATTTGTAATTTGCCTAGGTTTTCCATTCAGCTGAAGTTAACCACACTTCCAGTATAATCCAGATATTTATGGTTTATTTTTGTGTTTTGTTTTTTTTTTCTCCCATTTACAGCACTTAGCACAATGTTCTGCATAGAGCACATACTTAATGAATACTTGCTGAATTAATTCATTTCAGATACGTTGAGCCCCATGAAAGCTCCTTAATTTAGAAGGCTCAGAGTAACTTTGGTTAAAAAGGTTCATGGATGGATCCTCTCCACCCTTTTGTTCACCTGGTAAAATACTATTTCAAGGACTAGTTTATACCATCATCTCCTTTAGGTAGCTTTCTCTGACCCACTTTGTCACTGAGGCAGAATTGTTTCCTCATCTCTGTATGACTTAGCACAGTTTATGTACTTCCATGTCATTTTTTTAAAAGTAAGAATGAAAATAACATTTATTATGCAGTGTGCTAGACATTAAAATAAGTACTCTACACATTTTGTCTCTTTAATCCTCAAAACAGCCCTGGGAGGTAAAGCTGTTGTCCTGTCCTATGTTACAAGCAAGGAAAGTGGGGCTTAAAGAGAACAAGTTACTTGCCCCAGGTCTTACAGTTAGTGAATTTCAAAGATGCAGTAGGAACCCAGTTCTCGCCTGTTTTCAATATATTCTTTTCTTATTAAGATAAAATTTGCAGTAATGTGCACATATCTTACATGTACAGTTTGATGAGTTTTGATAATACACACATCTGCTTAACCGTTGATCCAGTCAAGATATAGAACATGTCCACTGATCAGAAAGTTACCTCATTCCCCTTCCCTGTCTGCCCCAGCCACTCAGGATTAGGACTGCCTATTCTTTATTTAAATCAATTAATTTATTTCTTATTTTATTTTATTTTTTCTCTCAGTTGAATTTTATTTTATTTTTTTCTTGCTTTTATTTTAGATACAGGGGTACGTGTGTAGGATTGTTACATGGGTATATTGGACCCAAGTAGTGAGCATAGTACTAGTTTTGCAACCCACGCTCCTCTCCTTTCCTGCCCCTCTAGTGGGTTGCAGTGTGTATTGTTCTCATGTTTATATCCATGTGTGCTTAGTGGTTAGCTCCCACTTACAGGTGAGAACATGTGGCATTTGGTTTTCTGTTCCTGTGCTAATTCACTTGGGATTATGGCCTCCAGCTTTGCTGCAAAGAACATGGTTTCATTGGTTTTTTTTTTAATGGCTGCATAGTATTCCATGGTGTATGTGTACCACATAGTCTTATTTTATTTTATTATTATACTTTAAGTTTTAGGGTACATGTGCACAACGTGCAGGTTTGTTACATATGTATACATGTGCCATGTTGATTTCCTGCACCCATTAACTCGTCATTGAGCATTAGGTATATCTCCTAATGCTATCCCTCCCCCCTCCCCCCACCCCACAACAGTCCCCGGTGTGTGATGTTCCCCTTCCTGTGTCCATGTGTTCTCATTGTTCAATTCCCACCTATGAGTGAGAACATGTGGTGTTTGGTTTTTTTGTCTTTGTGATAGTTTGCTGAGAATGATGGTTTCCAGCTTCATCCATGTCCCTACAAAGGACATGAACTCATCATTTTTTATGGCTGCATAGTATTCCATGGTATATATGTGCCACATTTTCTTAATCCAGTCTGTCATTGTTGGACATTTAGGTTGGTTCCAAGTCTTTGCTATTGTGAATAGTGCTGCAATAAACATACGTGTGCATGTGTCTTTGTAGCAGCATGATTTATAATCCTTTGGGTATATACCCAGTAATGGGATGGCTTGGTCAAATGTTATTTCTAGGTCTAGATCCCTGAGGAATCGCCACACTGATTTCCACAATGGTCGAACTAGTTTACAGTCCCACCAAGTGTAAAAGTGTTCCTATTTCTCCACATCCTCTCCAGCACCTGTTGTTTCCTGACTTTTTAATGATAGCCATTCTAACTGGTGTGAGATGGTACCACATAGTCTTGATCCAATCCACCACTGATGGGCACCTAGGTTGATTCCATATCTTTGCTATTGTGAATATCATGGTGATTAACATAAGAGTGCATGTGTCTTTTTTGGTATAATGATCTGTGTTCCTTCGGGTATATAACCAGTAATGTGTTTTGCTGGGTCGAGTGGTAGTTCTGTTTTAAGTTCTTTGAGAAATCTCCAAACTTGTTCCACAGTTTGGAACTACCTGAACTAATTTACATTCCCACCAACAGTGTATATGTGTTTCTGTTTCTCTGCAGCCTCATAGGTCTGCTTGTTCTTGAACTTCGTAGAAATTGAACTCTAGAGTATGTATTCTTTTTTCTCTTTCATGTCTTTTACTCAAAATAATATTTTTGAGATTCATCCGTGTTGTGATATGTAAAGATAATCCACCACATCAGTGGTTCATTGATTTTTATTGCTGAGCATTGTTCCATTTCATGAATATATCACAGTTTATTTATTCATTGTCCTATTTTTGGGCATTTGGATGGTTTCCAGTTTGGGGCTATTGTGAATAAGGCCACTATGAATATTCTTCATCTATGTACAAGAATGTACAAAAATATTTTTGAGGACATATGCTTTCATTTCTGTTGGGTAAATACTTAACTGTGTAATCCCTGGGTCATAGAGTAGAAACATATTTAACTTTATAAGCAGCTGCCAATTTTCCAAAGTGTCTGTATGATGCTACACTCCCACTAACAATGTATGAGTGTTCTAATTCATATCTTTCCCAATATTTAAAAAGTTTTATGCTACTTTAAAATAGTCCTCTTTCCCATTTGACTTTGAGCCTGTCAAGGTCAGGAAACATATACCATTCATTTCTGCATCCACCATGCTTAGCTCAGTGTATGGTGCAATAAATATGATGCACAAGAAACTATAGTTTGAGAATTGTAAAAACAGTTGTCAAAGTCCCTTTCAGCAGTGACAATCTGGAAGCCTAACCATGTGCCATGGGGCATGCAGGTAGTTTTACACTGAAAAGACTTTGGATAGTTGCCTTCAGAGGGTAGCAGCCTTTCAAAGGTGAAGTGTCGGATTGGTGATCTCCAGAAGGAAGTGAGTGACCAGCCAGGCATGGGCTCTCCTGAGTGAGGCAGGCTGGTGAGTCCCACTATGTGCTGGGAGGCTATGCTTCAGCAATAGGTCCATCTGACATGCACAGTCCACTTGGATATCAGTGGAAGCCATAATGTCTTAGCTTGTCGACCTCTGACCTGCTATCTTTTAGGATGATGTTTTAGTTATCTGTAGCAATATGACAATATGAGAAGGCACTTAGCAGCTTAAAGCAACACCTTATTCATTGCAACACATACTTATCTCCAGGTTCCTGTGGGCCAGGAGTCTGGCATAACTTAACAGAGTCTTCTGCTTCACAAGGCTACAGTCAAAGTGTCAGCTGGGGCTGTGGGTGAGTCAAAGCTTGACTGGGGAAGGAGCTGCTAGCAAACTCAAGTGGTTGTTATAGGATTCAAGTCAACGTGGGCTGGTGGATTGTGGGCCTCAGTTGCCTGCTGAATGTTGGCCAGGGGCTGCCCAAGGTTCCTTGCTGTTATAAATTTGTGTAATATAGTTGCTGCCTCAGCATTCATTTTCAGGCCTGACATAAGATGTTTGAAACCCAGTCACTCCCTGTCACCTTTGGCCCAGTTAAAATTTCCCCTCGTTGCGTGGTTGTTTGTAATTTGGCCTCCTTATTCCTTACACAAGGACATGAATACCAGGAGGTGGGGAGAACTGGGAGGTTCTCTTGGAGTCTGTCACGGATGGTCCATTAAAATTCTTTTTAAAAAGTGGAAGTAATACAAATACTGTGAGGAAAATAGTTGTTTTGACCCAAAGAGAGTATTACATTTTTTACTGTTCTAATGAATAGTTTCAGGGGCTCCAGCTTTATCTCCAACACAGAGAGCCTGTTCTGGGTAAATTATCTGTATTTCATGTTCACTGGCACAGAAGATTGATTGGAAAACATGAAGTGATTTCTGGATAAATACTCATCAGTGGGTTCATTCAGTGCAGATGAATTGAGTCTTTTCTACAATCTCCCACTGGACAGAGCTTTTGCTTTGAAATTTGCCATGGGTTAAAGAGATTGGCAGAGTGACCCCCTATAACCTAAGTGTAGGAAGCCAAATTTTTTTGTCAGCAAATTTGCATATCTGGAATGGAATGATTGGCCCTGACCAGACACAGAAAAACATGTTAGGGCCATATGAAACTAACTTGTCATACCTGTTGAGAGAATCTTTTTAAGAAGTAAGTCACATGTATGAGAAACAGAGCAAACAAAATATTTTACTTGTTAGGAGATACCTGGAAGATGTTCAGGCTTTAACACTTAGCTTTGGTGAGTTTAGACAGTCAAGGAAGACAGCAGAGTCTTGTTCTGCCCTGACCATGGTATAGTTACTCTATGCATTCTTGGTTGTTAAAAAAAAATTCAATGTTTTTCCCCCAAATTTGAACCAAGCACAAAGGCTTATTTTCAGTTATAAAAAACATGATTAAGGCTGGGCGTGGTGGCTCATGCCAGTAATCCCAGCACTTTGGGAGGCCGAGGTGGGCAGATCATGAGGTTAAGAGATCGAGACCATCCTGGCTAACATGGTGAAACCCTGTCTCTACTGAGAATACAAAAATTAGCTGGGTGTGGTGACGTGCGCCTGTAGTCCCAGCTACTCAGGAGGCCTTGGCAGGAGAATCACTTGAACCTGGGAGGTGGAGGTTGCAGTGAGCCGAGATCACATCATTGCACTCCAGCCTGGTGACAGAGCGAGACTCCGTCTCAAAAAAAAAAAAAAAAAAAAAAAAATGATTACACTATTCTAATAGGTTTGAAAGTTTTGAGAAACTTTCAAACTCTGTTTCTTATACACAGAGAGAGAGAGACATATGACAAGAAATTGATTACAGGAATTGGCTCACACATTTAAGGAGGCTGCAAAGTTTCCATAGGCTCTCTTCGAGCTGGATAACCAAGGGGGACCAGTAGTGTGGCTCAGTCCAAGTCAGAAGGCCCAAGAACCAAGGAAGTTAATGCTGTTACTTTCAGTTTGAGGCCAAAGACCCTAGAGCCCTAGGGCCCACTGGTACAAGTCCTAGAGTCCAAAGGCCAAAGAACCTGGAGTCCTCATGTCCAAGGGCAGGAGCAGAAGGGTGTCCTGGCTCTGCAAGAGAGACAAGTTGCCTTTCCTCCTCCTTTTTGTTCTGTTCAGGCTCTGGATGAGTGGGCGGTGCCTGCTCTTGTTGAGGGTGGATCTTCCCCAGTCAGTTCACCCACTTACATGCCAGTCTCCTCTGAAAACACCCTCAAGGTCACACAGGAAGCAGTGCTTCACCAAGTCATCCAGGCATCCCTCATTCCAATCAAGTTGACGCCTAAAATTAACCATTGTAGCCATAGAGCTGAATGTAAAAATTTAAAAATTCATCTCCTTCATAAGCTGCATAAACCTCTTTCTTTGAGTATAAGAATTAATCATCCCAATGAAGTAGAAAATAGTATATTTATGTCGTCTAGTTGAAAAAGGCAATATTAATAGACATTTGGAAACTCCTTTTGCCACATTTCGAATTTATTCCAGGCAGTTTACCTTGAGAAAAAAATGCCTCTTTTGATGGATGCTGTATTAGTCTGTTCGCACACTCCTATAAGGACAAGCTCGAGACTGGGTCATTTTTAAAGGAAAGAGATTTAATTGACTCACCGTTCTGCAAGGCTGGGGAGGCCTCAGGAAACTACAGTCATGGTGGAAGGTGCCTTTTTACAGGGCAGCAGGAGAGAGAATGAGTGCTGAGCAAAAGGGGAAGCACCTTATAAAACCATCAGATCTCGTGAGAACTCACTCACTGTCATGAGAACAGCATGGGGAAAACCACCCCCATGATTCAATAACCTCCACCTCGTCCTGCGCTTGACACCTGGGGATTATTACAATTCAAAGTGAGATTTGGGTGGGGACACAGAGCCAAACCATATCAGATGCAGACGGGACAAAGAGCAATTTTATTTTAGTTACAACATAATAATGGTGTTATATAGTGTATAACTATAGTTATATAGTTACATATATATATAGTTATACAGTGCTTATTGCTTATTATGTGCCAGATACTGTTCTATGTGGTATATGTGTGTGTGCTGGGGATATATACCCACTCTATGATATATACTAATTCTCACCTTGCTGGTTCCCTGGTTAATGAGCTAAATAAATATTTGATGCCTACCCACTTTATATTTCTATGAGTGTAGTGTTTTCACTTTTTGAAAATTATTCTTTAGTCAATTCTGTGATATAGGTACTATTATTATTCCAATTGTATGGAGAGGCACATGAGACACAGAGAAGTTGAGTAGCTTCCCAGAGCTTCATAGCAGCCCACGGTGGAGCCAGCATTTGAGTGCCAGCAGCCTGGACCAGCGTCTGCTCTTAACTATCATGCTACACCCAGTCTTGAAGAATTTATTTTCTTTGCATGTGTAGGCCATAGCCACCCTTCTGACACTAAAGAAACAGAATCGGCCAGAGTCCAAGACAAACCAGCACATTTCATCTACGGAGAACAAACTAACCAAAAAGCATGCTTGCTCCAGCCTGGCCCAAGCATCTGGGTTAGGACAACCAATCTAAGAAAGCCCACACTTCACTATTTTAAAGAAAATAAATGCTTGGCAATAATGGCCTCATTATGATTCTGAAGAGCAACATAAAATGCTTCCCAGATGAGTTAGAAAACAGCACCAAAAGTTGCAGGAATGGATGGAGGTCTTTAAGTGTCTCAATGGGCAACTGGAAGTGCAGCCTCCAGGTTGACATATGGGATTACAGAGGAACAAGAAGGGAAAAATGATGGAAAGAGATGAGCAGTTTCTGAAGTGTGGTTGTGGTATGACTGATGTCGTGGACTCTACACTGATACCTGCCCTCACCATGATTCCCGTTGTCCCAACTCGGATGAGGCCTTCAACAGAGCTGCATTTAGAAGCCAGAGAAGATTTTCCCATTGTATCATCTGTGGTCTTTCTATTGGCAACTCTCATGGGATTCCTTGGCTGGAGGGTAGAGCAAAGCGTCAGAACCCCTAGGCTCTGCCTTTGAAACTCCCCATATCATTCAGAATGGGCTTTAAATGGCATCTATGCCATTCCAAAACTCACCCTTGTGAAGCTAATGGCTCAGGACTTCCTGCTCTTGTTTGGAGGTGGTGTCAGTAGGGGCAGAGGAAGGCTCAGCCAGTCCTTGTGGACCCGGTAGCCAGGCTCGCTCCTGCTCCTGGACGTTTTGAGCAACAAACGGTTATTGTCGTGGATTTTTAGCATCCCTCATCCCTGATATGTAGCCTCGGGACAGACTAGCCAGCTGGATTTACTTTAAAGAGTATGTATAATATAGTTGTATACACACACATATATATATACATACACATTTATGTATAGTTTTTACTGATAATAAAAGGAAACGTTGCCAATATAAAAGCAATTTGGACATCACAAAAAATTATAAAGCAAAAAATTCAAATCTTGAACTAGAAAAAACAAGGTAGAAAATTCGTTTAAATCCAGCCACTCACAGATACTGCTTTATTTACTAAAAAGGGAACATTAGCATTTTAAATACCTTTTCATGCAAATCTCTATGCATATATACATATAATGTATATCTCTATGCATACAGATATAACTGTATGAGAATGTAACAATGCTAAGCAGACTGTTGGCAAACTTTTCTGCTCAGCCAGGTGACCTTTATGGTCAATCAATGCTGATGTCAATCACCATTTTAGCCCATAGAAATAAGAAGAATGTTGTGACTGGGCTTTCCTGTGGTGAGGTGATGGCTGGGAATAGAATGATCAGAACATCTGGGTTTGTGCAGTTTTTCCTGAACCTTTGGAGACTTTATATGTACATGGGGACGAGGGAGTCACTAAAGCCGAGGGGAGCCCTCCAGCTCACTGCTCCGACAACTTAGAGGGCAAGTGCCGAAACAGAAGTGGCTGGTGTTGACCGCATGTTTACCGTGGCTGCCAACTGAGGGGCTGCCCCTGATGAGGCCGAGTGAGTGAGGCCCACACTGCATGTGGCTGGGAAAGGTTTCAAACGATGACTTCTTACCTTTGTTCAAACCAGATGCAAGGAATCCGAGGATGATGTCTGGGTACTGATTTAATTAGCAGCAAAAGGGATTAAGCAAACCAGCAATCATGCTCTTTCATCTCTGTCCAGAAAGGGCGTTTTTACCTGCACCCACGGTTGTGAATCTGTGACTGATGCCAGTGTTGTCATTAAGAAAGGACCTCAAGCAAAGCAGAGTCGGGAACATTTTGTGTTTAAAATGTTTAGAAACAAACATGGACAGAGCCCACTGATTTTTCCTCTGGGAAAAAGAGACAGTCACTGTAAATAGACAAATTACACTGAATCTATCGGAAACATATGTTGCGTTTGGCTAAATGCTAATCTCTTATTTGCCCTCCTGCTGCCAAGGCCTGTGCTGCGTGCCCTGGATCTGGATGTGTGTTTAAACGATTATAGTTCAGGAAAAGAGCCTAGGCCTGTTCATGTTCCATTGAGGCTCCTGTTCTCAGACGTACTGATTTTCAATCTGGAGATTTTACTGAAATATATATTACAGTCTCTCACCATGCAAGCCAAGTCTGTTTTTACTCTATCCATTTGTATGGAGAAATATCATAATCCTCAGAGATCTGGAGCATAGGAGATTGCTTTGAGGGCCTGTAGGGTAGGAGCTGCCTAGTGAACTGTTCACTTTGCCTGGAATGTGTTTCTCTCTTGCCAATCCCCACCTTTATCACTTAATTCCTATTTATCTTTTTTATTGAAGCTCAGGTAGCATCTTCCCTAGGAATCCTTTGCTGACCGCCCTGAGCCTTAGTTGGTTATTCCTCCACTGGGCTTCCCTATCTGCCCACTGCTTTCCTATCTCCAAACCTCCCCAGGCTGTAAGGTCTGTGAGGGTCAGAACCCCCCAACCCCCATCTGTTATGCCCAGCACCGAGGACAGTGCCTGTCACATGACTTTAGTAAATACCTGTTGAATGAATGAGGACACCTGTCTTTTCTTTCTCTTTTAAAATTCTGGGGTACATGTGCAGGACATGCAGGTTTGTTACATAGGTAAACGTGTGCCATGGTGGTTTGCTGCACCTATCAACCCATCACTTAGGTATTAAGCCCCACATGCGTTAGCTATTTTTCCTGATGCTCTCCCTCCCTCCCCCAACAGGCCCCTGTGTGTGTGTGTGTTCCCCTCCCTGTGTCCATATGTTCTCACTGTTCAGCTCCACTTACAAGTGAGAACATGTGGTGGTTGGTTTTCTGTGCCTGTGTTCCTTTGCTGAGGATAATGGCTTCCAGCTTCATCCATGTCCCTGCAAAGGACATGATCTTGTTCCTTTTTATGGCTGCATAGTATTCCATGGTGTATATGTACCACATTTTCTTTATCCAGTCTGTCATTGATGGGCATTTGGGTTGATTCCATGTCTTTGCTATTGTGAATAGTGCTGCCATGAATATACATGTACAGGTATCTTTATAATAGAATGACTTATATTCCTTTGGGTGTATACCCAGTAAAGGGATCACTGGGTCAAATAGTATTTCTGGTTATAGGTCTCTGAGGAATCGTCACACCGTCTTCCACAATGGTTGAACTAATTTACATTCCCACCAACCGTGTAAAAGCATTCCTGTTTCTCCCCAACCTCACCAGTGTCTGTTGTTTCTTGACTTTTTAATAATCGCGATTCTGACTGATGTGAGATGGTATCTCATTGTGTTTTTGATTTGTATTTCTCTAATGATCAGTGATGTTGAGCTTTTTTTCATATGTTTGGTTGGCCACATGTATGTCTTCTTTTGAGAAGTGTCTGTTCATGTCCTTTGCCCACTTTTTAATGGGGTTGTTTGTTTTTCTTAAAGGCATTTGTTCCTCAATAGGGGACTCCTGTACTCCAAGTAACACTTTCTGCGCCCAGAGCCATTTCCCAAACCCCTGCATACCCAAAATACTGGGGTGATATTTTAGATTTCCAGTCCTCTAGATACATAAGGACAAAAATGTGCAACCTTTTGCATCATATAACAAACGTCTTTCTTTCTTCCCTAACAGATATCACACATGATTAAGTCTGACAGCTAGTGTCAGGTAGTTGATAGAAAAACAAACAAAAAGGTTTTTTAAATAAAAAAGCAAGCCTGTGGGTCTTCAGAATAAGATCACTTTGATTCAATTATAAAAATATGACTTAGAAACATTGCAGTGAGCATTCCCAAATACAGCTCCTCTGCTACCGTCTGTCCTGGAGCTGCGCACCTGTCCCTGTACTGCTGCACCCACGCTGTAGGAGCTTGGAATTGGGGCATGGACTTGTTCATTGTGAGCGCACAGAATGTGGACATGATTCTGAATGTGTGGCTGTGTTGGAACTTGCCCAATCTATTTCAAGATGATAAATTACATACTTCCGGAAAGGCTATTCTATTTTCCCCACAGAAGATCTTAGCTACTCTTTGTCTTCTCCTTTTATAGAACTGAAAATTTAATTTTGTCTAAATGTGCTTTTCTTCATATTTACTTACATTCTCAGCATTACAGTATACTGTCTACAGAAACACAGTCCTAGTTTTTCATTTTAGGAAAAGGTGATTCATTATGGAACAAATCTTAATTTTAATATTACCATGCTTTGGTAGAAGTCAGTGTTGGAAAACTCTAGAAAGTATTGCATTGGAATAAAAATATCAGGTGGGGGAAGGAGCAAGGATAGCTGGGGGAGGGCTGAGCTTCTATTTCCTGATTAATTGAAGTTAATATGTAGATGGGGTGAGATCATGGTGTAATACACAAAACTTGGGTGAAGAGGGTAGAAATTAAAGGTAGGAAAACATTTTAGAAGCCTGTGTTGCTGAAATATTTTTGCATTGTAGTGGATATTAATTATTCCAATGTTAATTCTTCGCTAGTGGTCTGTGTTAGTCCATTTTCACGCTACTGATAAAGACATACCCGAGACTGGGCAATTTACAAAAGAAAGAGGTTTAATGGATGTAGGGTTCCACATAGCTGGGGAGGCCTCACAATTACGGTGGAAGGCAAGGAGGATCAAGTCACATCTTAAGTGGATGCCAGCAAGCAAAGAGAGAGAGCTTGTACAGGGGAACTCTGTCTTTTTAAAACCATCAGATCTCGCGAGACGTATTCACTATCACGAGAACAGCACGAGAAAGACCCGCCCCCATGATTTATTTACCTCCCACTGGGTCTCTCCCATGACACGTGGGAACTGTGGGAGTTACTATTCAAGATGAGATTTAATGGGGACACAGCCAAACCATATCAGGGTCTTTCCCGGTTTTTACACAGTGTGCTTCAAACAGTCATTCCTTTGCAGCCTACTTGCCTCGCCAGGGATTTGTTGTCTTCTCTCATAGTGCTCTAACAATTTCCTTTTATTCTCAGATCACTGCCCTTTCTCACCAGGGGAGGATTCACCCACAGAAAGCAGGCAGTGGGCTGTCTTAGCTAAAGAAATACCCACTTCTGGTGAAGGCCAGGTGAGGAAGGCCAGTGGGAACAGACGAGAGAGAAGGAACAAGCTCTCTGCTGAGAAGGTCACTGTTCCCAGGGAGAGGGACTTATTTGGAACCTGAAAGCCAGATAACTAAGAAAATTAAATGGCAGTTTCCAATCAGAGTAAAAAAGGATCCAAGGAAGGTGGGGATGAGTTTCTGGAAGTGGTTTTGGCAGAAGGCAGTTTCATCTTTCCATGCATATGCACACAGATAGAAATCTGCATTTTTTCACCTGAGTTTTGCTCACTAATGTTCATAATATTAATACTTCAGGAGAAAAAGGAGACCCTTACGATGAGATTCGCTAGAAAGCTGAGCAAGACATGTATCCTGGAGTGCGGCCACGGGTACCACTGCAGATGCTGGGCGATACAATTTGTGTTGTGTAAATTATACACACTTGAGCTGGCAGGAACTAGGGCAGCACCTGGACCTGACAAAAAAGTCAATTGATAGATGACACATTTCCTCCTTTGTATGTTGGTGATCAATTCTAACTTTTTACAACCTAGTCAAATTGCTTGCAGCTGAAAAATATGGCGTTTTGTTTTGTTTTGTTTCGTTTTGAGACGGAGTTTCACTCTGTCACCCAGGCTGGAGTGCAGTAACGCGATCTCAGCTCACTACAACCTCCACCTCCTGGGTTCAAGCGATTCTCCCGCCTCAGCCTCCCAAGTAGCTGGGATTACAGGTGCGTGCCACCATACTGGGCTAATTTTTGTAGTTTTTAGTAGAGACAGGGTTTCACCATCTTGGCCAGGCTGGCCTTGAACTTCTGACCTTGTGATCCACCTGCCTTGGCCTCCCAAAGTGCTGGCATTACAGGCGTGAGCCACTGTGCCTGGCCGAAAAATATGTTTTGGTTAATATTATGTAAGGTAAATAGGGGAAACATTCACAAAGATGATTCATGCTAAAACAAAACCAGAACCACATCCATCAGCATAACGTTGTGCAATAAAATGTTATATATCAAAGTACGCATCTACTAAGTCCTATTCATCGGAGACCGCCACAGGTGATAACGTATGTGCAGAGGTGCCGCCAACCTAGCATGTCCTGCATAGTGACTTTTCCCTTAGTCAATAAAGGCCGGTGACTAGGCGGTAGCTACCTCTCGAAGAGATGGGACTAGGGTTGTGGGGCAGGCTTTCCCATGTAATCTCTTGTGGGATGTCAGAGATGATCTGGGTAAATCACGTGTTTATGCATGAGTTATTTGCCTTAGTAAGGAAGGCTGCCTTTGAACTGACTAGAATAGAAAAATGACAGGTATAAACTTGCCCTAAGTTACATTTCAGGTTGGTCTTCATACCAAAGCTTATGGAGAATTGGGATCTAAACTGTATTACTGTGATTGAATCCCAGACTTTCTCTTTTTTTCCTCCTTTTTTGAGGAGGAAAATCAGAGATAACATTTTAGAATAAATAATTTCTTATAGCTGAATTACTTAATACTGGCAATGAGAGCTTTGTGATATATGTATTACCTTATATAATAAATTACATATATTATTACATATATTTATTACATGTATTACTTGTATATACATAATATATAAAATATATGCCTATTATATATAATTTAAAGAAGGGAATGAATGTAGGTGTAGTAGTATGTCATCTTAGAATTTTTTGGGCTTTTCATCATTTTTATGAGGAAGTCAATTAACAACATCTTGAAATTGTTAAACACATTCAGTGAATAGAACTTGGCTTCAACTGTGAATTTTCACCCACAAGCTCTGCAACAAATTGTAAGGATGCTCTAAGGAGAGCCGCAGCTACTGTCATGGTCAGAGCCCCCTAAGCACACACATACACACCAAGCTGATTCTACCTGTCATTCTCATGACTATACTGTTTCCCACTGTAAATGTGTATTCCTTTTATCACAACTGAGTTGAGTATAGCCGTCCTTTAAGGCACAGCGAATGTATTACTTCCACTGTAAGTTCTGCCAACATTATCTCTACTCCTTCCCGTGAATGTACGGTCAATTAACATAACTTGGTAAGTATATCTAACTTACCAAGGGCAGAACTTAGAGCACAGACTGTATTTGCACCATGACATTAGATACTTGGTTATAGTCATCTTACCTCCAATTCTGCATATGAGGAAATGAGACTCAGAAAAGCTGAGTGGCTTGACCGATACTGTAGAGCTTATTCATGGTGAAAATTCTAGGTGGTCTTGAAGTGCTCTTACCCCTTATGAAATTTCCCAGATGTGAGGCAGATGTTGCAGTGAGCCGAGATCATGCCACTGCACTCCAGCCTGGAAGACAGAGTGAGTCTCCATTTCAAAAAAAAAAAAAAATTCCCAGATGTTTGAGGAGGAAGAAGCATGGCAAGTGCTTCTCCACCTTTGTTTATTTTTTCTGTCTGATCCAGGTCTGGGTGGCTAGTGGTTGAGAAACCACAGGATAGTGGTTTCTCCTGTCAGTGAATAGGAATCATTAGGCAAAAAACAACACTTGGGCAAAAATGAAAAAACATCCAAGTATGTGTTGATTGCAAAGAGTGTGTTTACTTGTAGCAACATTATAGAATATATTGTGTAATGCAAACATACACACTGCCTTCTAAGACTGTGAAAGCATTTTTGTATTAGTCAGTGTTCTGTAGAGGGACAGAACTAATAGGCTAGATGTATGTATGAAGGGAGTTTATTAAGGAGTATTGACTCACGCGATCACAAGGTGAAGTGCCACAACAGGCCGTCTGAGGAACAAGGAAGCCAATCCAAGTCCCAAAACCTCAAAAGTAAGGAAGCCTACAGTACAGCCTTCAGTCTGTGGCCAAAGGTCTGAGAGTCCCTGGAAAATCACTGATGTAACAAGAGTCCAAAAGCTGAAGAACTTTGGTCTGATGTTCGAGGGCAGGAAGTATCCAGCATGGGAGAAAGATGGAGAAAGCTGATTTGATGGTGCCCACCCAGATAGAGGGTGGGTCTGCCTCTCCAGTCCACTGACTCAAATGGCAACACCCTCACAGACATATCCAGGAACAACACTTTGCATCTTTCTTTTTTTTTTTCAATTATACT
>NW_026652301.1:394334-434619 GCF_009828535.3 Hylobates moloch | reverse complement strand
CACCCCACAACAGGCCTGGGTGTGTGATGTTCCCCACCCTGTGTCCAAGTGTTCTGATTGTTCCGTTCCCATCTATGAGGGAGAACATGCAGTGCTTGGTTTTCTGTCCTTGCAACAGTTTGCTCAGAGTGATGGTTTCCAGCTTCATCCATGTCCCTACAAAGGACATGAGCTCATCCTTTTTTATGGCTGCATAGTATTCCATGGTGTATATGTGCCACATTTTTTTAATCCAGTCTATCATTGATGGACATTTGGGTTGGTTTCAAGTCTTTGCTGTTGTGAATAGTGCTGCAATAAACATATGTGTGCATGTGTCTTTGTAGCAGCATGATTTATAATCCTTTGGGTATATACCAGTGATGGGATGGCTTGGTCAAATGGTATTTCTAGGTCTAGATCCTTGACGAGTTGCAATACTGTCTTCCACAATGGTTGAACTAGTTTACAGTCCCACCAACAGTGTAAAAGTGTTCCTATTTCTCCACATCTTCTTCAGCAGCTGTTGTTTCCTGACTTTTTAATGATCACCATTCTAACTGGTATGAGATGGTATCTCATTGTAGTTTTGATTTGCATTTCTCTGATGGCCAGTAATGATGAGCATTTTTTCATGTGTCTGTTGGCTGCATAAATGTCTTCTTTTGAGAAGTGTCTGTTCATATCCTTCGCCCACTTTTTGACGGGGTTGTTTGATTTTTTCCTGTAAATTTGTTTGGGTTCTTTGTAGATTCTGGATATTAGCCCTTTGTCAGATGGGTAGATAGTAAAAATTTTCTCCCATTTTGTAGGTTGCCTATTCACTCTGATGGTAGTTTCTTTTGCTGTGCAGAAGCTCTTTAGTTTAATTAGATCCCATTTGTCAATTTTGGCTTTTGTTGCCATTGCTTTTGTTGTTTTAGTCATGAAGTCCTTGCCCATGCCTATATCCTGAATAGTATTGCCTAGGTTTTCTTAGGGTTTTTATGGTATTAGGTCTAACATTTAAGTCTTTAATCCATCTTGAATTAATTTTTGTATAAGGTGTAAGGAAGGGGTCCATTTTCAGCGTTCTACATATGGCTAGCCAGTTTTCCCAGCACCATTTATTAAATAGGGAATCCTTTCCCCATTGCTTGTTTTTGTCAGGTTTGTCAAGGATCAGGTGGTTGTAGATATGTGGCATTATTTCTGAGGGCTCTGTTCTGTTCCATTGGTCTATATCTCTGTTTTGGTACCAGTACCATGCTGTTTTGGTTACTGTAGCCTTGTCGTTTAGTTTGAAGTCAGGTAGAATGAAGCCTCCAGCTTTGTTCTTTTGGCTTAGGATTGTCTTGGCAATGCAAGCTCTTTTTTGGTTCCATATGAACTTTAAAGTAGTTTTTTCCAATTCTGTGAAGAATGTCATTGGTAGCTTAATGGGGATGGCATTGAATCTACAAATTACCTTGGGCAGTGTGGCCATTTTCACGATATTGATTTTCCTATCCATGAGCATGGAATGTTCTTCCATTTGTTTGTGTCCTCTTTTATTTCATTGAGCAGTGGTTTGTAGTTCTCCTTGAAGAGGTCCTTCACATCCCTTGTAAGTTGGATTCCTAGATATTTTATTCTCTTTGAAGCAATTGTGAATGGGAGTTCACTCATGATTTGGCTCTCTGTTTGTCTGTTATTGGCGTATAGGAATGCTTGTGATTTTTGCATATTGATTTTGTATCCTGAGACTTTGCTGAAATTGCTTATCAGCTTCAGGAGATTTTGGGCTGAGACGATGGGGTTTTCTAAATATACAGTCATGTCATCTGCAAACAGGGACAATTTGACTTCCTCTTTTCCTAATTGAATACCCTTTATTTCTTTCTCCTGCCTGATTGCCCTGGCCAGAACTTCCAACACTATGTTGAACAGGAGTGGTGAGAGAGGGCATCCCTGTCTTGTGCCAGTTTTCAAAGGGAATGCTTCCAGTTTTTGCCCATTCTGTATGATACTGGCTGTGGGTTTGTCACAAATAGCTCATATTGTTTTCAGATATGTTCCATCAATACCTAGTTTATTGAGAGTTTTTAGCATCAAGAGCTGTTGAATTTTGTCAAAGGCCTTTTCTGCATCTATTGAGATAATCATGTGGTTTTTGTCTTTAGTTCTGTTTATATGCTGGATTACATTTATTGATTTGCATATGTTGAACCAGCCTTGCATCCCAGGGATGAAGCCAACTTGATTGTGGTGGATAAGCTTTTTGATGTGCTGCTGGATTTGCTTTGCCAGTATTTTACTGAGGATTTTTGCATCGATGTTCATCAGGGATATTGGTCTAAAATTCTCTTTTTTGGTTGTGTCTCTGCCAGGCTTTGGTATCAGGTTGATGCTGGTCTCGTAAAATGAGTTAGGGAGGATTCCCTCTTTTTCTATTGATTGGAATAGTTTCAGCTCCTCTTTGTACCTCTGGTAGAATTCAGATGTGAATTCGTCTGTTCCTGGACTTTTTTTGGTTGGTAGGCTATTAATTATTGCCTCAATTTCAGAACCTGTTATGGGTCTATTCAGGGATTCAACTTCTTCCTGGTTTAGTCTTGGGAGGGTGTATGTGTCAAGGAATTTATCCATTTCTTCTAGATTTTCTAGTTTATTTGCGTAGAGGTGTTTATAGTATTCTCTGATGGTAGTTTGTATTTCTGTGGGATGGTGGTGATATCTCCTTTATCATTTTTTATTGTGTCTATTTGATTCTTCTCTGTTTTCTTCTTTATTAGTCTTGCTAGCAGTCTATCAATTTTGTTGATCTTTTAAAAAAAACCAGCTCCTGGATTCATTGATTTTTTTGAAGGGTTTTTTTGTGTCTCTATCTCCTTCGGTTCTGCTTTGATCTTAGTTATTTCTTGCCTTCTGCTAGCTTTTGAATGTGTTTGCTCTTGCTTCTGTAGTTCTTTTAATTGTGATGTTAGGGTGTTAATTTTAGATCTTTCCTGCTTTCTCTTGTGGGCATTTAGTGCTATAAATTTCCCTCTACACACTGCTTTAAATGTGTCCCAGAGATTCTGGTATGTTGTGTCTTTGTTCTTGTTGGTTTCAAAGAACATCTTTATTTCTGCCTTCATTTCGTTATGTACCCAGTAGTCATTCAGGAGCAGGTTGTTCAGTTTCCATGTAGTTGATTGGTTTTGAGTGAGTTTCTTAATGCTGAGTTCTAGTTTGATTGCACTGTGGTCTGAGAGACAGTTTGTTATAATTTCTGTTCTTTTACATTTGCTGAGGAGAGCTTTACTTCCAATTATGTGGTCAATTTTGGAATAGGTGTGGTGTGGTGTGGTGCTGAGAAGAATGTATATTCTGTTGATTTGGGATGGAGAGTTCGGTAGATGTCTGTTAGGTCCGCTTGGTGCAGTGCTGAGTTCAATTCCTGGATATCCTTGTTAACTTTCTGTCTCATGGATTTGTCTAATGTTGACAGTGGGGTGTTAAAGTCTCCCATTATTATTGTGTGGGAGTCTAAGTCTCTTTGTGGGTCTCTAAGGACTTGCTTTATGAATCTGGGTGCTCCTGTATTGGGTGCATATATATTTAGGATAGTTAGCTCTTCTTGTTGAATTGATCCTGTTACCATTATGTAATGGTCTTCTTTGTCTCTTTTGATCTTTGTTGGTTTAAAGTGTGTTTTATCAGAGACTAGGATTGCAACCACTGCTTTTTTTCATTTTCCATTTGCTTGGTAGATCTTCCTCCATCCCTTTATTTTGATCCTATGTGTGTCTCTGCACATGAGATGGGTCTCCTGAATACAGCACACTGATGGGTCTTGACTCTTTATCCAATTTGCCAGTCTGTGTCTTTTAATTGGAGCATTTAGCCCATTTACATTTAAGATTAATACTGTTATGTGTGAATTTGATCCTGTCATTATGATGTTAGCTGCTTATTTGGCTCGTTAGTTGATGGAGTTTCTTCCTAGCCTCGATGGTCTTTACAATTTGGCATGTTTTGCAGTGGCTGGTACTGGTTGTTCCTTTCCATGTTTAGTGCTTCCTTGAGGAGCTCTTGTAAGGCAGGCCTGGTGGTGACAAAATCTCTCAGCATTTGCTTGTCTGTAAAGAATTTTATTTCTCGTTCACTTACGAAGCTTAATTTGGCTGGATATGAAATTCTGGGTTGAAAATTCTTTTCTTTATGAATGTTGAATATTGGCCCCCTCTCTCTTCTGGCTTGTAGAGTTTCTGCCAAGAGATCAGCTGTTAGTCTGATGGGCTTCCCTTTGTGGGTAACCTGACCTTTCTCTCTGACTGCCCTTAACATTTTTTCCATCATTTCAACTTTAGTGAATCTGACAATTATGTGTTTTGGAATTGCTCTTCTCAAGGAGTATCTTTGTGGTGTTCCCTCTATTTCTGGATTTGAATGTTGGCCTGCCTTGC
The DNA here is from genome assembly GCF_009828535.3 of Hylobates moloch. NCBI lineage: Eukaryota > Metazoa > Chordata > Mammalia > Primates > Hylobatidae > Hylobates > Hylobates moloch. The sequence continues at coordinate 430,231 of NW_026652301.1, read as the reverse complement.
TAGGTTGGGGAAGTTCTCCTGGATAATATACTGAAGGGTGTTTTCCAACTTGGTTCCATTCTCCTCATCACTTTCAGGTACACCAATCAGAGGTAGATTTAGTCTTTTCACATAGTCCCATATTTCTTGGAGGCTTTGTTCGTTTCTTTTTACTGTTTTTTCTCTAAACTTCTCGCTTCTTTTCATTCATTTGATCTTCAATCACTGATACCCTTTCTTCCACTTGATCGAATCAGCTACTGAAGCTTGTGCATGCATCACGTAGTTCTCGTGCCATGGTTTTCAGCTCCATCAGGTTATTTAAGGTCTTCTCTATGCTGTTTATTCTAGATAGCCATTTGTCTAATCTTTTTTCAAGGCTTTTAGCTTCTTTGAGATGGGTTCGAACATCCTCCTTTAGCTTGGAGAAGTTTGTTAATACTGATCATCTGAAGCCTTCTTCTCTCAACTCGCCAAAGTCATTCTCCATCCAGCTTTGTTCCGTTGCTTGCGAGGAGCTGCATTCCTCTGGAGGAGAAGAGACACTCTATTTTTAGAATTTTCAGCTTTTCTACTCTGGTTTTCCCTATCTTTGTGGTTTTATCTACCTTTGGTCTTTGATGATGATGATGTACAGATGGGGTTTTGGTGTGGATATCCTTTCTGTTTGTTAGTTTTCCTTCTAATAGTCAGGACCCTCAGCTGCAGGTCTGTTGGGGTTTGCTGGAGGTCACTCCAGACCCTGTTTGCCTGGGTATCACCATCAGAGGCTTCAGAGCAGCAAATATTGCAGAACGGCAAATGTTGCTGCCTGATCCTTCTTCTGGAAGCTTTGTCTCAGAGGGGCACCCGGCCGTATGAGGTGTCAGTTAGCCTCTACTGGGAGGTGTCTCCCAGTTAGGCTACTCGGGGGTCAGGGACCAACTTGAGAAGGCAGTCTGTCTGTTCTCAGATCTCAAACTCCATGCTGGGAGAACCACTACTCTCTTCAAAGCTGTCAGACAGGGACATTTAAGTCTGCAGAGGTTTCTGCTGCGTTTTGTTCAGCTGTTTCCTGCCCCCAGTGGTGGAGTGTACAGAAGCAGGCAGGCCTCCTTGAACTGTGGTGGGCTTCACCCAGTTTGAGCTTCCCAGCCACTTTTTTTTTACCTGCTCAAGCCTCAGCAATGGCAGGTGCTCCTTCCCCAGCCTCGCTGCTGCCTTGCAGTTTGATCTCATACTGCTATGCTAGCAGTGAGCGAGGCTCCATGGGCATGGGACCCTCCTAGCCAGGCGCGGGATATAATCTCCTGGTGTGCCATTTGCTAAGACCATTGGAAAAGCGCAGTATTAGAGTGGGAGTGACCCGATTTTCCAGGTGCCATGTGTCACAGCTTCCCTTGGCTAGGAAAGGGAATTCCCCGACCCCTTGCACTTCCCGGGTGAGGCGATGCCCCACCCTGCTTCGGCTCACACTCCATGGGCCGCACCCACTGTCCGACAAGCCCCAGTGAGATGAATCCGGTACCTCAGTTGGAAATGCAGAAATCACCCATCTCTGCGTTACTCACGCTGGGAGCTGTAGACTGGAGCCATTCCTATTCGTCCATCTTGGAACCTCTAACACTTTGCATCTTTCAATCCAATCAAGTTGACACTCAATATTAACCCTCACAGGAATGTTATGTGTTGAGGCGATAATTAGTAGTTATCCTTGGTTGTTTCAGAAAATGTCATGATCAATAGTTATAGTAAAGGGAAGAATTGTAACTTGACAAAATAGTTTGGTCTAGTGTCCAATTTACTGGGCAGTGAAATGGTTTTCTGGTTTCCCTTGTTTTTCCCTCAGTACACAATGCTCAGTATTCAGAAAGGCTGATGTCTATTTTCTCCACAAGTGCTAATAAAAATTTTTAAAATGTGGTGTGCATTATTTATATAGTTGTTTTATTCATAAAAGTTTTAAAATCTAGGTAGGCTAACTAAACATGCGACTTTGTACTCTGCAATTTTTAGGCCTAGAAGTGGTCATGATTGTGAACATTATGTTGGCTTGGAACCTTTAAAAGTTCATTTGGTCTGTACTGCAGGTGGCATTTGGATGAAAGCACAGGTGGTACATACAGTACTTCGATGACTCCATCTGTTTGGTGTGGCATGTTTAAGAACGACTGCTGTTAAAGGGATTTGACTTGAAATGCAAGCCCTCTTTCCTGGTGTGTAGGTCATTTTTGTGACATTAGTGGTGGAAAAGAAGCTCAAAATGGTCTCTGGAGTGGAGTAACAGCAGGGCTTACTTTTGAAATTGTCTTTCAAATGCCCTTTTGGGCATGGGGTCACTGTGTTTAAAGCTTTTGAAAGACTCCCCACAGAAATGAATCAAGTGTTGCATTTTCAGTGTGGTGTCTAATTTTGTGATCAGAGGTACTGTAGAGAAAAGTCGGGTGTTTTCTTAAATTCCTTGGTTTTTTTTGGAAAAGTCATTTACTGATTATGTTTAATATAAAGAATGTTAAAAAAAAAAAAAGAGAGAGAGAACACCTGGTTGTTAGACAAGCTGGCTCCATGCCAAAGTGAAATGAAACATACAGCCGTCAAATGTGATTAGCATCCAGGTCCGGCGTTGACCCATTCTTTCCTTGCTGAAATTGTGTGTGTGTGTGTGTGTGAATTCAGAGAAGAGGCAAATTAATTGTGGCTTAGAGTGTTGAAAAATGGACTTAAGAAAGAAAATGGGGACATGAATGGCTAAAATTTGGATAGGTGGAAAGATGGGATAAAAACACTCCAGGTGAGGAAACAAACTTTTGTAAACTTGACTTTAAATATTTTGGGGAATATGCATGGAATTTATGTCTGAGGCTTTTAAATTGAGAAAGCATGCTTTGTTAGACAATTATCTCTTACATGTATGCACAGCCTTATGTGACATTATTTATATAACTTTAGAATATATGTGTGTGTATGTATATGTATATGTGTTTGTATATATATGTATATACAAATACATATACATATTGGGGAAGGAAATAACTAAGTAGACTGTAAATTCTTCCCTGCTTTGTTCCATGACAATATTGATTATTTTATGTGATGACTAAAAAATAAAATAATATACTTTAGAAAACCTATGATGAGCTCCCAAACCTTATTTCTCTCGTTTATTTATTTGAAAGACATTTTTCAAAATCTGCCCCTTTATTAAATTGCTGATGTTATACAGACAGAAAAAACCAGTAGTGGGGAGTAGATCTGCAAAATAAGGAAGTCAACTATGGGCTGTGGAAACAGACTCTTCCAAATCTGTGCTGCTTCTACCATTGGCTAGTTGTCCCTTCCTGGGGAAATTTTTTGACCCCTTGAGGGTTGTTTCCTCGTCTACAAGATGAGAAAACAATATCCACCTGAAGATTCAATGAGAGAGCTACCTAGTGAGTTGCCTAATGAACAACTCATGATAGACATAATAAATGCCAGTTCCATTCTATTTTCCTGTACCTCAGAAAAATATCAAGGCTTCCCTACCTAAAAATTAATTTTCCACTGCTTCATATCTCTATTAGCTACGATAACTTCATTCTCTCTTTCCAGTTTTCGTCATCACAATTTCATTAGCATATTCAATTACTTATTTATAACCCTGTTATTATTTTTATAATCCTTACAAGTTGTTTTTGCTTCAGTGCCTCTTTGTACTATCGTGAAATATATTTCCTCCATTGCTGAGTGGTTTCTTCAATTATTCTCTGTTACATGTACCTTCCTTTGATTTATCTTTTTACGACCTCCACAAAGCATTTTTTTTTCTTTAGGTTTGTAATGGCTTTGCTTGATTCTGAAACGGTCATGGCCTCGAGGGCAACCAGAGTCTTGTTCTTACTGCCTGGTCTATGGCTTCTCTAGTAAAAACCTCAGCTGTGAAAGCAAGTATCTTTCACTTCTCCTGTGCTCAACTAACTTCAATCTTTGTGTCCTGAGATCAGACAATCTCATATTCACATAACCCTAGTTCCTATCACTGCACTGGGCATAAACCAAGACATTTGCCTGCTAGTCACAGTAGAAAAAAATCTGTGAAACCCTTGTCATTTGGCAGGCGTAAAGTCATTCCTGAGAGAAAAACCCAGTTTGCATTAATCAAACAGCTTTCCCTTCCCATTTCTAACTTTCTTTGAGGCATTGTTGAATATATATACATCTATATATATTGTTGAATATATATACATCTATATATATTGTTGAATATATATACATCTATATGTATATATACACACACACACACACATATATATGTATGTATTTTTGAAAGCCATTTTATTTGTAAAATTCTGTGCTATAGCACCGACTCTTTTTTTTTTTTTTTTTTTTGAGACGGAGTCTTGCTCTGTCGCCCAGGCTGGAGTGCAGTGGAGCAATCTCGGCTCACTGCAAGCTCCGCCTCCCGGGTTCACGCCATTCTCCTGCCTCAGCCTCTCCGAGTAGCTGGGACTACAGGCGCCTGCCACTATGCCCAGCTAATTTTTTTTTTTTTGTATTTTTTAGTAGAGATGGGGTTTCACCATGGTCTCGATCTCCTGACCTTGTGATCTGCCCGCCTCGGCCTCCCAAAGTGCTGGGCCACCACGCCCAGCCAGCACCGACTCTTTATAAAGAGTCATACCCATGTTAAAATTTCTTCTTGATATCATTAATATCCTTCTTCTTGATATTTAGTATTCATACTTTGATATGGTTTGGCTGTGTCCCCATCCAAATCTCATCTTGAGATTGGGTGGGACGGAGCTGGTGGGAGATAATTGAATCCTGGGGGCAGTTTCCCCCATACTGTTCTCATGGTAGTAAATAAGTCTCATGAGATCTGATGGTTTGATAAGGGGAAACCCCTGTCGCTTGGCTCTCATTCTCTCGTCTGCCACCATGTAAGATGTGCCTTTCACCTTCCGCCATGATTGTGAGGCCTCCCCAGCCACGTGGAACTATGAGTCTATTAAATCTCTTTTTCTTTATAAATTACCCAGTCTCAGGTATGCCTTTATCAGCACCGTGAGAACAGACTAATACATACTTGTTTGTAGGATTGAAATCTACATGATAAATAAGGTTATTTTTAAAAGATGAGCAGTTTGCTTTGCTTGTTGCTGTAAGGGATCTTCAGGGAGTCCCTGAATCTGAGGATTGGAAGTAAAGTTGGAAGGTCACCCTGTGCCTCCCTCCATCCAACACAGTAATCTTAATGTCTCAGTCAGAGACTGCTCATCACTGATGAGCTTGCCACTGATGAGCAGTCCTGGCATCATCACTTCCTCTGCGAAAACACTGTGATCTGAGGCCCCACTCCATGTCAGGCCACTCCTTAGACAAAAGCTCTGTCTTCTGATGAGCTTCTGCTCCCTTTTGCACCATGATAATGTCTTTATTTTTAGTAAGGATAAACTCACTCGATTGATGTTTTCTGCTGTTGGAGAAAAATTGTTTTATTAAGAAGCATTTTCCAACAAGTAAGTTGATGTTAAGTAGGGTTGGATATATTTGGAATTCACGAATGTGTTTTCTCCATTAGTTCCCTGAAAACCAGAAAACTTGATGTTTGTTTTGATGCAAAGATGAACTCTGATTTTGTCCAACAGAGCTAGTGCTGGCTTTTGCTTTCAAGCCCTGTAATCTGCATCAACCCTCAAACTCAGTGATTCAAATGTGAGTGACTCACTTTGTCTTTGAAAAGACTGTATGAATTTCTAGATTTATGAGCAATTCAAAACAGCCAGGCTTTTAGAAAGGATTTCCCAACTCATTTTGTTGAAAGGTAGGACTAAGACTTCTCTAGAAAAGAAACCGATCTACTAAGTGCTAAAGAGTATTTATGAGCCACAGTACACTTTATCTTTCAGAATCATACTGCAAGTGTAGGAATACCCAAACCCTGCCAGGGTTTTAAAAATTACATTAATTTATGCCCAGGTATAACCCCCCTCATCATAAATCCTGAAAAATGTGCAAGAAGACTGTGACAGGCCATTCTAAGAGAGTAACAAGGGCTACCTCTTTCAGTGCCAGACTGATGTTTATGTATGTGACTACTTGGAAGATGTTTTACTTAATGCACCATGTTCTTAAATTGGCTCTATTTTAAATACAATCATTAGGAGTTACACTTTATGTTTGTATGCCAGGTAGTTTATAAATGATGATTTTAACCACTCCCCGTTTCACACCACCCCAGCCTTATGAGGTAAATTTTATTCTTCCTGCTTTACCTATAGGGAAACTAAAACTCAGAAACTGCAAGACCTTGCCAAGGTTACATCCAATAAGTAGATCACTACCTTGGGCTGTTGGCTGCCATACTCACATTCTTTCCCCTGCATTCTTTCCCTTGTGCCTTCAGCTTATCTTTGGCAAGGAATTTCTGACGTGAAGGCACCTATTTGTTTGGCTTTGGTGTAGTTTTGTTTTTTGGTGTTGTATTGATCTGTGCATACAGAGTAACATATGGAGGTCTGAGAATCCTCGTTTATCTTCCAAAATTATAGTTCTGTGAACCACAAAATTTCACCTAAATCCTATTAAAGCTGACGTGAAATAGAACTAGAGACATGATAGGAAAAGGAGAGTGATGAATTTATTAAAGCTTACTCCCTTTTAATAGACACCATCAGGCTCATGTGGTGGGTTGCTAGTTAATTTTGTGAGGATTACCTTTCCAAATGACTTCAATAATTTCTGCTGCTCTATTCAAAACCTTATTTTACATTTGAAGGCCTAATAAGGAAGAAACTATGATCCTTTCCTTGTGTTACTTGAAAGTTTATAGGAAAGCATAATCCCAGATGGGATGGTTCTATCTGTCCCACAACATCTGTATAAGACTGACGCTGGCATCAAACCCATTTCATCCACACGCTTCCTAAATCAGCATCAGCATTTATGAGCAACTCTTCAAGTCTCTTGTTCACATGCATATCATTTTAATGCAGTTTATTTGAAACATCCGGTAGACTGTTGCTTCTTACTCGTTTCCCTAAAGCATGAGAAGAATTGGCAAGTGACGAGTCATTTCTCTGTCAAACATAGGATTGATGCATTTAGAATGTGGAAGACACAGTCATGACCAGTCACACCAGGCCGTGGGCCAGAAACCCATCAAACAGGAGGCAGAGCTGAAAGTACAATTTTATTTTACCCATTTAAAATTATGTGTGCATTGACACCAACCTTCATGCACGTGACCCATAACCCAGCAAGAATTATTTCATTCATAGAAAGTCACCAAGGCCTACTTAGTCCTCACAGACTACTTCTATTGGATTCTGGGTTTAGCTTTCCTCCAGCTTCACAGTGGTAATGTTTCACACACACACACACACACACACACACACACACACACACACACACACAGTGGCAGCAGGAAACCAGTCTACCCATTGCCTTGCTGTGTATACCGCCCTGGACTGAGACTTGAACCTAGTCCGAGCCCAGCTCTGACACTACCCAGCCATGTGACCTGGGCTCAGCTTCCTTTCCTGTGAAGGGTGAGAGTCTCAGTGCCCTCCTGACCCCTGGGGTTGATGGGAGGGGCTGCTGAGATGATGTGTGACAACATTAAAGTTCTGCACACATGTAAGCTCATTTCAGATGTGGCCCAATCCCTTTGGCATCTTTGCGAGGACTTCCATTTGCCTCTTGAATGAGACTACCTCTTCTGATCTTGGTTTCAAGTCATAAACACATCTTTAACTTAGACTCACCATCCAGCAGTCCCCTGGGTATGCAGATGCCCTGCCCTCTTCCCAGTGCCACACCCTGCTGCAGGTGCGTGGTGCCCTGGCCAGGTGCACCTGCCCTTCTCTTGCTGTCACTATCCCTCTTTTCTTCCAGATACAGCTGTGGAGACTCCCTTCACGTGGAGCTGTGCCTGACTCCACCACAGGATGCGTTTACTCTGGTCTTCTCTTGGTTACTCACAGCGGCCTGTTCCCTCCTGACCTGGTGCCCAGCACAGGCTGCTCACCATCTCCTGGGATGCTCTCACCCTCTCTCCTGCTCTTCCTGGAGTTCAGGGCCTCTGTTCTCCCTTCTCACATATATTACTCTGTATTTGCTCTTTGTAAGACTCATCACACTCATAAATCAATACTTATTTTATCATCCTTTGTTTAATGTCTGTCACCTCTTTTTCTGCAGACTTCTGAGGGACAGTGCTATGGACTCAATGGCTGTGTCCCTCTGAAATCTATATATTGAAGCCCTCACCCCCAGTGTGATGATATTTGGAGGTGGGGCCTTTGGGAGGTGATTAGGTTTGAGGGTAGGGCCGCCATGATGGGACTGGGGGCCTTATAAGGACGAAGGAGACAGCAGAGCATTCTCTCTTTATCTCTTTCTGTCTCTGTCTCTCTCTGTCCCCCTCTCTTTCTGTCATGTGAGGACACAGGCAGGATGAGGGTTCTCACTGGAACTTGGGCAGGCCAGCACCCTGAACTTAAGACTTCCTGCCTCCAGAACTGTGAGAAATAAATGTTTGCTATTTAGGCCACCTAGTCTGTGGCAATTTGTTACAGCAGTCCGAACTAAGACTGTATCCCCAGGATCCAGCACAATGCCCAGCATAGAGATTTTCAATAAATCTTAGATGGGTGCAGTAGTGACTGTCCTACCTCGGATTTCTACCCGTCACCTGTCACACTCCCTTGATACTTTCCCAGACAGCTAGCATTTCACTCACATTGCTGCACAGGCCTGGTCTCCTATGTGTTTGAGTTATTTACTGAAATTGATATTCACAAGTACTACTTCTTTTCAACAAACCTGCTAAAGCATGAACATCTACATTAGTGTAGTAACCTTGGTAGGCTGTAAACTCCCTGCAGCCACATGCAGGACACTTGGAGTATTGCCTTTAGGAACTGACTTCAAGGCTTGAAGCTTTTAAGAAAAGTTCTCTCAATGAGGATATATGTGTGTCCTTAGAGAAAGAATTTCATTACATAAGAGAAACCCACTCACTCCAATTCAAGTTTGGAGAGTAAGCTAGATAAGCCAGCTTGAAAATTGTGACCACTTAGGGTCAAAAATGGCAGGTAGTAAGGTTGTCATGCTGTGGAGTGAGCAAGCACCTGGGGCTGTTCTTAACCTTCACTACTAACCAGCCATGTGTCTTAGCTGAATTACTTAACCTCTCATTGCTTTGATTATTTCCTCTGTAAGTTGAGGGGTGTGGTGTACTATATCTGTGGTTATTTTTCTGTTCTGAAATTGTGTGTGTGGGTGTGTGTGTGCATGCACATGCATGTGCACACTTGTGGGGCGGGTAAAATGTACTGGCTCTGGTAACAAAGCTTGAGAGAAAATCAGGCTTAGCACAATGGCAGTTTGGTTGGATTAAAGCTCCCTTTCAAAGACAACACTCTTATTTGTTGATGTTCTATATATTTGTTAGGTAAAGCAATACATCAAAACTTTTCAAATCATGGAATACTTAAAAATGATAATATTTTGATGGTACACTGAAGTAAACTGGTGAGACGATGGTGTCTATATGAGGCTTGATGAAAACTTTCACCACATTTTATTATGTAATTATTAGTAAAACAAAATACAAAATATTAGGGAAGATATTAAATTTTGAAGTTGTGGGAAACCTCCAAATAAAAAATCTATCAGTTTATAATTGAGAGTGATGACCTCTCTTCGGATTTCCAACTTGAAATGCTTCATTCAGTTCTCAGATGAGCCTTTTGGATAAATGTTTCTTCAAATTCTTGAGAGAGTCACCACTTACAAGAAATTTTGCTCATAGAAAGAAGTGACAAAAAATAAAAAATCATTTTCACAACTATTAACTTCCTATTGCTGCTGTAACAAATTACTATAAATGTAGTGGCTTAAAATAACACAAAACAATTATCTTACAGTTCATCTGAACTGGGTTTTAATGGGCTCAAATGAAGATGTCAGTAGGGCTGTGTTCCCTCTGGAGGCTCTAGGCAAAAATTTGTTTTCTTGCCTTTTCCAGCTCCTAGAAGCTGTCTGCATTCCCTGACTCGTGGTCCCTTCCTCCACCTGCAAAACACATCACTTCAGCATCACATCTCCTCCTCCCACTCTGACCGTCTTTCCTGGCTCTGACAAGGACACTGTGATTACACTAGTTTGTCCCAAGTAATCTAGGATCTTCCAGCATCCCGAAAGCTGCCTGCATTCTTTGACTCGTGGTCTCTTTTGCCATGTAAAGTAGCAGACGCACAGGTTTTGGAGATGAGGACGAGGACAACTTTGCGGGAATCGTTCAGCTTATCGCAACCACCCTTCAAAAATTCCCATCAACTGAAATTATATTTAAAGAATCAAGCACAGTTTCCTCTTCTGTTGCTGACAAATGTAGTGCTGAAATTTCTTGCAATAATGTGAATGGATTTCTAATCCAAGATCACTTTTTATGTCAAATATTTCAAAGTAATGGTGACTCTGCAGAATGGGTACACCCTTGCAGAGTAGCCATCTTGTAGCTCACCGGGACCAGGAAAAGGACACATCAGCAAGAAGCAGACAGGAGGTGGCCAGAGGCTCTGAGTGGCTGCTGAGATGGGGGCCCCCGTCTCACTTGTCCCTCTCCACCCCCTATTATCACCCCACTGAGTACTGTGCTGGCTCCTTGGGTTCCCAGGTGATGAGGCTCTTCAGCAGCCCTTTGTCCTCGATGGGCGAGGGACACTCTGCCTGAAGTACACATCTAGCTGGGGGGTGCTGGATGTTGTTCCCAGAGCTGAGACCCCACTCTGCTTAGGCCATCCCTGATCTAGACAGATCAGCCTCAAAGGGATGAAGATCTCACAAGCCTGCTGTGGCTCCCAGATGGGAATCTAAGCAAGGCAGGGAGTGTGTGGGTGTCGAACAGGGCTTCAGAGTCAGGCTACTGGTGTCAAACCCGGGAGCTCCTGCTGATTAGCTGCCTGACATGGTGCCGGTCACCTCACCTTCCTGAGCAGCTTCTATTGTAAACTGGAGTTCTTGCCTCCTAGGTTGCTGTAGAATGAGGTCCGGAGAGTGCTTCGCACAGTGCTGAGAACAGCATCAATGCTGACCACTGATGATGAGAATGAGGATGCTGGTATTTTCAACCTTGTCTGGTTTTCTTTCTCCCAGGGTAGATTCTTAGTCATCTTCACCTTACCTGCTCTGTACTTATCAGGGGTGCTTTGTGCAATAAGCACATGATGGAAAGTGTCAATCATTGTGGCAGCCACATGACATCTAGGTCCCAATAGAAGAGGACTTACCTGGCTGCTGGTTAGAGGCTTGCCATGTGCAGGGCTGGGGCTGCTGCGTTAGCGTTCCACAGGTGGGATCAGTTGACTGTAGCAATTACTTCAAATGGAATGAAACAGAAACCTTAAGTGATTCCATCTCTCTTTGATACTCCATTTCTACCTGCATAAGATCATATAACATTATGATGAATTCCTGAGCTAATTTGGAAATTATACATATTTATATTTCGGTTATTATAGCAGCAGTGCACTGATCATTTGATTCCAAAAGTAATTTCCTTCTACAAATTTACCCTTGACATCCTAAAATGTATATTCAGATTTAATGGAAAAAAAAGATGTGTTATAAAACAAGGCAGTGTTTTTGAGCCTGAAATAGTAAGGGAAGAGCATTAATTTGCTTTTAAGTTTAATTAGAAATGGAATGACTTTCTAAATCATAATCGATAGCATTTTAATTAGGATATTATTTTTCAGTGTCTGGAATGCTCATTTCTCACGTTTAAGATCAAGAAAGTATTTTTCGGGATATGTTTGCCTTTGTTGACCGGTTGGGTGAGCCTTCCAGATTTTTTTGAGCAGATATTTTTGTACAAATATTTAAATATTGGTTGTTAATAAAGCCATTTGTTTTAATTCAGTGGAAAATAATTTTATTAAGGCTTAAATAAAGCTGTGACAGCAATTTTCCTTCATCACAGTGTTTTGGGGCTGCGTTAATTATAAGCAATGGAGCTGCTGGAGACGTTTACACAGCACACAAATTCCTCATTGTTAGCAATGGCTGGTGTGTGCTGACAGCTACCTCTTAGAGAAATGCAACCCATGGTTTAACGGTGGAAAGTGTGGCATTAGCATAATTTTTTGGCAGGGACATAGCTGGGGTTGCAGCATTGCCTTCAACAGTGACTCCTTCGTTAACAGTGTCTTATCAAGGCCTGGACTCCCGGGGCGACATGCCACCACAAGATCGTGTCATAGGGAACCGGAATCCTGTGGGAAATGGCTGCGTCTGAATAAAAGGGAAAAGATTTAAATTGCTTATGATTATGATTTGAAAAGGACCTGTGGAAGAAAGATTCTGAAAGGAATTGCTTGTGTTTGATCAAAATTGACACAGTGTCATGGCAGCTTCTTTGACATTGACACTAATGCATATTATAGTTTCCATAAGGTGATCTAGAATTAAAACATTGTATTCTTCAGAGACCAATTCAGACTAAAATAGATCTGCTAATGCAAGGCTTCAGAGTTAAGAATAAATTACAGCCCCTGAGGTTCTGGAAGTTCATTTGCACATTGTTAAAGGTAGTTCAGATAATTGGAAAAACATTTTTTGTATATTTTAGAAGATATATCAAGACGGTATTGGAAAGAAATAGAAAATATCAAATAATTATTTTATATTAATATTCATCCTTTTACAATAAACTATTCCCTGACTTCAGGATTCCTTTTGATTTTCTAAATAATAAATAGAATTATAAAACTAAATATAACTGGCTGGGCACAGTGGCTCACTCCTGTAATCCCAGGATTTTAGGAGACTGAGGCTGGCGGATCACTTGAGGTCAGGGAATTCAAGACCAGCCTGGCCAACATAGTGAAACCCCATCTCTACTACAAATACAAAAATTAGCTGGACGTGGTGGCACGCATCTGTAGTCCCAGATACTTGGGAGGCCGAGGCAGGAGAATCGCTTGAACCTGGGAGACGGAGTTTGCATTCAGCCGAGATCGCACCACTGCACTCCCGCTTCGGTGACAGAGAAAGACTCTGCCTCAAAAAAACAAACAAGAAAACTAAATGTGACTGATAAAATTTGGTAATATAAGATGAGGAAGCAGCGACCACTTATTGAGCATTTACTATATCCTGGACAGGCAGTGTGATAAGTACTGCACACATTTAATACATCTAATTTACATTTGATTTTAAATTTAAATTTACCTTAAATATATGTGTTAAGCCGTTCTTGCATTGCTATAAAGAAATACTGGTGACTAGGTAATTTATAAAGAAAGGAGGTTTAATTGCTTCGTGGTTCTGTAGGCTGTACAGAAAGTATGGTGCTGGCATCTGCTTCTGAGGAGGCCTCAGGAAGCTTACATATACATGGCAGAAGGCAAAGGGAGAGCAGGGGTATCACAGGACTAGACAGGAGTGGGAGCAAGAGAGAGAGTGGGGGAGGTGCCACACACTTTTAAACAATCAGATCCCACAAGAACTCACTACCACAAGGACAGCACCAAGCCATGAGGGATCCACCCCTATGATGCAAACACCTCCTGCCAGGCCCCACTTCCAACACTGAGGATTGTATCTCAACATGAGACTTGGAGGGGACATCCAAACTATATCAATATATTTAATTATCTTAACTCTGTGACTTAATGTCCTCAAGTTGTAAATGGGGTCATTAAACATCAAGAAAATTAAGTGATATTTCCAAAGTCACTCGGCTAGTAGAGGGCAGGTCTGAGATTTGAATCCAGGTCATTTGATTCTGGAGCCTGCAGGATTGACTCTACAATCCCTGGGCCATGTTCTTTGTCACTAGTCAGTTCTACTGAATCCGTTAAGTGATTCCCCTGTGGCTCCTTTTCACCATCCCTCTTACATAAACGTGATTGTGTCTGATTGTGGCTATTTAAAATACACGGCACCCTGATCATTCATTTCATAGACCTTCCTCTTGTCAGCAATTCTACCAATTTCTTCTTTATTCCTTTTGTAGTTGTTGTTGTTCTCTATTGGATTCACATGGGCATGGCACAGCTCCTCTGTGCTGACCACGTTTCCTTATCTCCTCCCCATCCCAGTCGTACAGCCTGGAAAGAGGGAGTGCCTTTCAGGGATGAGACCAGAGGGTATCTTTGCTTCAGATTTTCCAGAGCCCTCTTACTTTTGGATTCTGTGGGCCCGTGAAGTGTGTGCAGGATCATGTATGAGTGGGGGGGTCATGTATGAGTGGGGGGATCGTGTATGAGTGTGGGGATTGTGTATAAGTGTAGGGGGTTGTATATGAGTGTGAGGATGGTGTATGAGTGGGGGGGTCCGGTATGAGTGGGGGGTCATGTATGAGTGGGGGGTCATGTATGAGTAGGGGGATCGTGTATGAGTGTGGGGATTGTGTATGAATGTGGGGATTATGTATGAGTATGGGGATCATGTGTGAGTGTCTCCAGGACTGACAGAATATCCCCTGGTGGTTTAAGTCAAGTGGGGCCCAGAGAAACTCTGGACAGATGGAGGGTGATGCTCTTAGTTCCTCTTTTTACCCATAAAACAAGAGATTCAACAGAACAATACATTGTTCGCAGGAACAATATGTTCTGAAATTATAAGTTCTGAAAAGTATTCTTGAAAAGATCTTTAGGGCCCCAGAAAGGTTTAGGCTCCCATATGGTTTAGGGGATGAGCTCTATGCCCAGAGGTGCCCTGTGCCAGCCCACTCCCAGGCAATCTGTGAGCTAGGCCTGGCCCTTTCCAATTTCTTTGCACCCCTTTGGAGCAGGTGCTGACCAGAACTGCTTGATCACCCTCCCCTGTCGCTGGGAGTTCTGTGATCATCCACGCTCCATCAGCATTCTCTTTTGACAAGAAGCTTGTTTTGTATAATCTCCCACCGGAAATGATGGAAGTGGCCTGAGATGAAGATGAGCCTCAGTAAAATCTGTTATGTTTTACTTCTGGAAAGTGGGATTCAGCCTAGATTATGAAGTACATGAATTTGTGTTTTGCAGCTCAGTGGCTCTCAACCTTGGCTAGACAGTAGAATTATGTGAGGAACTTTAAAAATACCAAATACCATGGACTTGTCCCAGAATAATTAAAATCAGAATCGCTAAGGCTGGGCCCTGACAGCAACATTTCTTAAAAGCAGGCGAGTAGAATGTGCAGGGAGGGCTAAACCTTGAGTGAGAAGATGGCGAGGCAGTGAAGGCAGCTCTAGTACTGCTACTGCTGCTTGTAGTAGTGCAGCTAGTACTGCTAGTGAACAGTTACTAGGTGCCTATCATGTGCTGGCGTTGTTCTGAGCATTTTTCATAGAACAAAATTATTCTCATGCATTCCTTATAATAACCTATCAGCTTATTTCATTTTCACTGATGTGTACTTGGAAAACCTTGAGGAGGTACAGCAGTGTATTCAGAGTGAAATCACGTTTCATGGGGCATTCTCCACTACGAAGGTGAAGTTTAACCTGTTTGTCTAGGTGTAAGATATCTGACTTTTCTTTTTTCTTTTTCTTTTTTTTTTTTTTTTTTTTTACAAGGTCTTGCTCTGTTGCCCAGGCTGGTATGCAGTGGCATGATCTCGGCTCACTGTGACCTCTGCCTCCCAGATTCAAGTAATTCTCCCACCTCAGCCGCCCGAGTAGCTGGGATTACAGGCACCCACCACCAGGCTCAGCTAATTTTTGTATTTTTAGTGGAGATGGGGTTTCGCCATGTTGGCCAGGCTGGTGTCAAACTCCTGACCTCAGGTGATCCACCCACCTCGGCCTCTCAAAGTGCTGGGATTATAGGCATGAGCCACTGAGCCCAGCCAGATCTCTGACTTTTCATATCCATTGTCTTGTCATAGAAGACTTAGGTGGTCTTGGATGGCAAACATGCCTTGGTTCTGCCAGCTGAGACCCAGGTGTAATACAGTAAACAGTGATCTTCAGATTCTGAGTTACAAATCCTGGCCTCCTAATTCCTAGAATCAGACTTCACATGAGTTTCTTGAAATGCATCTTTGCTAATAATAGTTTATAAAACTGCCAGAGTAAGGAGACCTTGATAACATACTGCCATGCAGAGACTCAGGTGGTACATAAGAAGTCCTCCAAGTGCTCCAACTAACTCCTGTGTACTTGGATTTAACGCCTTTGTACCTTTCCATGTGATCCCTCATGTTACACTTACAACCTCCCTGGGAGGGCTCCATCATGAAGGGCTAGATGGCTAAGGTGAAATTTAGATTGTGTTGTAATTTAGCTGGTTGCAAAGTCTGAGATCACTTGCCTTCTAGTCAGGTCATTTAAAAAACATATTAGGCCAGGCATGGTGGTTCACACCTATAATCCTAGCACTTTGGGAGGCCAAGGTGGGCGGATCACGAGGTCAGGAGATCGGGACCATCCTGGCTAACATGGTAAAACCCCATCTCTACTAAAAATACAAAAAGTTAGCCGGGCGTGGTGGTGGGTGCCTGTAGTCCCAGCTACTCAGGAGGCTGAGGCAGGAGAATGGTGTGAACCCAGGAGGTGGAGCTTGCAGTGAGCAGAGATCTCCCCACTGCACTCCAGCCTGGGCGACAGAGCCAGACTCCGTCTCCAAAAAAAAAAAAAAAAATTAAACCATTAGTGTAGTGTTGTTGGTTTTGGTGTATTCTTCTATCAATATATAGAGTATGTAACCACCACCATCTGCAAGGTATAGAACAGCAGCATGGAGTTCCCAGGGATGGACTAGGGCGTCGAAGCCACTTACCTGAGGGGCCTGGTTAAGCTTAAGTTTCTCTGAGAGGTTAAGCTCTATGGCCAGCCCTCACTAGTGATTTCTTGGCAGTTAGGTGACAAACTCAGAAAGTTTGGCTGATGATAGGAATGAGAATGTGTGAAGTTTTTCCCGCTTGACAAGACACTGTAATTCGTGATCCTCAACGGAGGGACTTGAGCCATGAAAACAAGGCTGGAATCAAAACTCTAAAGGTATAGGTTACTTTCCAGAAAGAAATGAATTGATTTACCCATAGAGGCCTCTGAAAATAAGAATGTCCTGCCTGGCAGAGTGCTGCCATCTGGATCTGAGCCTGGGGTGTCCTGGGTGGGTATACACAGGACATGTGGAGGAGGATGTCAGGAGCGTGCTTGTCCTCTGTCCTGGTCCAGACCCTTGCCAGCCCACTTCCACCTTTTCTTCCCTTCCCCCAATTTAGATTTTGAGCTCCATGCTCAAAGGCCTGGAGAGTTTGGGGCTGCCCTTCCATCCCCACAACTTAACACCCACCATCGACTCCTTGACAAGGCAGAGTAGCCAGAAGCTCCTTTGATGCCTGGGAGCATCTCCAGGAAAGCTCGTTTTGATAACAGCACTCATCCTTTGATCTCCACAGGGAGCAAGTTACCAGCTTCATTTTTTAAAATTCTGACAGTTTTGTTGACTTTGCACTCTGATGAAAGCGTAAAATCCTACAATGAAAAACTCTACCTAAATATCAATTAATAAAATAGTTATACCCTAGAAGAAGAGAAACTCACTGTCTCCTGCTAAAGAAATACCTTGTGTCTATGCAACTATTCTTTTCCCCTTTCTATACTTCTCTTATAAGGGCAAAGCATTTATGGCCTCTGAGTTCTAAGAAACCGTGGGAGCACGGTGATCTGCTGGTGAGATAACCGAGATAACAGGGCCCATGGTCCAGGTGCCAACACTGAGGACCCCCATTCCTTTCTGTGCACAGAAAGAAGCATTAAAGAGAGTTGTCTCATTTCTGGTTGGGCGCAGTGGCTCACACCTGCAATCCTAGCACTTTGGGAGTCCGAGGCGGGTGGATCACCTGAGGTCAGGAGTTTGAGACCAGCCTGGCCAACATGGTGAAACCCCGTCACTACTAAAAATACAAAAATTAGCTGGGCGTGGTGGCAGGTGCCTGTAATCCCAGCTACTCGGGAGGCTGAGGCAGGAGAATTGCTTGAACCTGGAAGGCAGAGGCTGCAGTGAGCCGAGATTTTGCCATTGCACTCCAGCCTAGGCAACAAGAGCAAAACTCCATCTCAAAAAAAAAAAAAAAGAGTTGTCTCATTTCTTTGATGTGACATCTGATTCTGAAAGTCTTCTACAGTGAAGGAATGGGGGAGGAGGAAGGTAAAGGAGGGAAAGGAAAGAAAGAAGGAAGCGGAAAGATAAGAAAATGACGAATTATATTAGAATATTTTTGCATTTTATGGAGCAGGAGGTATCAACAGTAGTCAGCCTGTACGGATTTGAATTCTGCTGTTTGGAGATGTGGGTAAGATGCTTAACCAGTATTGCTTTGAAGGGGCACTTGTGAGGATTAGATAAAATGATCTTTATAAAGTACCTGCCAAGTGGTAAACACTCAATAAATGTTGTTATACAATCCAGTGGCAAAAAATAGGATTTTCATTTCTTATTTGGTTTCTAGGTCCTTCTACAGAATAGGAGGTGCTCTGTAAATACTGACTGAATATGTAGATGAGAGAATGCCTACTGAGGAGGTAGAGAAGTATCGCAGCGCACATTGCCCACATCTCTTCTTACCATGCTTAGGAACTTTTGTCATGTGCATCCGCGCATCTCAATTTTGAGGTAATGCTTAACTCTACCAGGGAAAGAATTTAGTGTAGACGTAACTGTTAAGACAGCTACAAAGCCAGTGTCCTTAAAACAAAAAGTCATTGAATAGAAAAGAGATAGAATTGACCATTTTGCTGTGATACACTGTTCTCTTATTTTCAGTATTTCTCACTTTTAGAACTAACAAAGGATTTAACTATTGAGTCAAAGGTATGCCATAGGACTTAGACCAATACCGGGGGAAGGTAGTGAGAAGGATTGTCGAGAAGGAAGTGTGAGAGGCCGTTAGACATCCAAGCTGAGGTGCTAAGGAGTTAGTAGGTACCCAAGCTTGGAGTTTGAGGAAGCAATCAGGCATTTAAATTGTTCTTTTTAGAAGTTTTTAGGAACTTCAATTCTTACGGAAACGTTGAATATTCTACACATCCATGTAGAAGCTTAACAGACTGGACTTCCTGTTTCCACTGAGGTTGATTAGACAATGACAGTAACAACAGTCACAATATTTAACTTTTATCAAGGGCTTACCTGGTGCTTGATCCTGACTTGGGTGCTCCGTATGCATTATGCCACTTAATCCCACACCATGTCTGTGACCTGGATACCATCATTCTCTTCATTTACACAAAAAGAGATAGATACAGAGAAATTAAGAAAATGACCCAGTATCATACAGATAGCAAAGTCATGGCATTGACTTATAAGGGGATAAATTATGAGACAGACTTCTGCGCAATGTGTGTCCTCTAAGATAGGTCTTTTCCCCCAAACTCCATGATTAGTGCTTCTGTTCACTTATTAAAAACGTTGGGCCAGGCACAGTGGCTCACGCCTATAATCCCAGCATTTTGGAAGCCCGAGGCGGGCAGATCACTTGAGGTCAGGAGTTCAAGACCAGCCTGGCCAACATGGAGAAACCCTGTCTCTACTAAAAATACAAAAAATTAGCCGGGTGAGGTGGTGCATGCCTGTAATCCCAGCTACTCGGGAGGCTGAGGCAGGAGAATCGCTTGAACCCGGGAGATGGAGGTTGCAGTGAGCCAAGATCGCACCACTGCACTCCAGCCTGGGCAACAAAGTGAGACACCATCTCAAAAAAAAAAAAAAAAAAAATTGCAGACCCCTTGGCTAAGGAGCAAACTGGGCTAATGTACTAGTAATAGTTCCTTCTTACAAGCCATCGCTAAGGTTTTGGTGTAAAGAGTTAGTTAGTGTGGTATTTCGTTCATTAATTGAATACTGAGTACCTACTCTTTTCCAGGCTCTGTTCTAGGAACTGAAGCAATGAACAGGTCACACAAGTCCTTGTTCTCATAAAGCTTGTACACTGGCTGAAAGAGATAGACAGTAAACAAGTAAATGAGTGTGCTATTTTAGACAGGGTATTCAGAGTGCGCATCTATAAAGAAGTTCCATTTGAATAGAGACTGAATGAAGAGGGTGGGGAATTGCTTCCCTGGAGGAGGATAGAGCCAGTTCAAAAGGCCCCTCATTGACAAGAGGCTGGAGTGCTCTGAACCACAGAGAAGGCTGTGGTGGCTAGTGGTGCATGGAGGGGGAGGTCAGGCCTGGGTGATGCAGGGCCTTACAGACCATGGTAAGGAGCTGACTCTTGTGTGTAGAGAAATTGAGTTTAAGCAGAGGGCTAGCATGATCTAGTAGATAAGGTTAAAAGGTCTCTCTGGTTGCTATATGAGTAGGAGAGGAAATTAGTGATAGAGACACAGGGCATCTCTCATACGGCCCAGAGGGACTGGTGAGAAGTGGTCAGATTTGAGTTATATTTTGAAAGCCAAGCCAATAGGACTTGTCTTTGGGTTGGTACCTATAGCATAGAGGAAAAAGATGGATCAAGAACGACTCCTGGGCTTTGGCCTGAAAAATGGGACACATTTGGAGGAAGGGATATATTGTATAACCCAATAAGGAAGACAGTGGAGGCAGAAATTTGCAGGATGGAATTGGAGCAAACAGGGTTCTGTTTTGAACAGGGGAAGTGTGAGATGCCTTTAGACATCCAAGCCGAGGTGCCAAGGAGTTAGCAGGTACCTGAGCCTGGAGTTTGAGGTAGCAATCAGGCATTTAAATCATTCTTTTTTAGGAGTTTCAAGGAACTTCAGTTCTTATGGAAAATTTAGTATTTTAGAAATATTTAGTTGTTGAGGCTGTCTTCGATCCTTGAGATTGATTCCTGGAGAACATGCTGGTGTGTGCTGGGATTTCTCATGCTTCCCCTGGGGAAGGCATATTCCCATGCTGAGCAGATGGGAGCAACAGGCAGCCGCACCAGCTGCACGGTGGTAGAATATTTCTAAATGGTTCTCCAGGCACAGGCAGCCATTTTTCTGAATTCTTTGACACATATAACCTCTTTACTAAATCCAACATAGATCTTACATCCTCGTCATGCACACTCCCAGTGGAGTTCAGAAGTACATTAATTAAGGTCTAACAAATTGTTCATCATGTTCACATTTAAAAGGATCCTAAAATAGCCCAATCATGGGCATGCTGGGTGTTTGTGTTTAAGTGTCTTATACACTAAAACTGACCCCGATGTTCCTTTACTATATACAAATGGCCATTGTGAACACCAAGTGGGCTATAAATCAGAAGATGACAAAGAAAAGAGGAAGGATGATGACTCAGTATGGAAAAACCTATAAGCCAGAACCCGCTTATTTATTATGTTTGGATACATTTCCCCAGTTCAACTGTCCCTGGCTTAAGCCCTGCTTCCCCCTTCTTAGTCCAGTTTCTTAAGTCATTTTTGCTCTCTGCTGTCAAAAGCACCTTTCATCCACTCAGACTAAGACACTGATCTTATTCCCCAATCATCTACCGTTCTCTAGAGGTATTCTTATGGTTCCATTCCATGATTTTCTACATTTCATTCCATTAGCTTGTTTGGTCATTTTTACTTTTCTGGTGAGATGATTTTCTCCAGACTCACAAGAGTTACCGCTCTTGGACAGGCGCCTTCGATTATACTGATTGCATCGTTGGCCCCCCAGGTGATCAAACATCTCCAGATGGTAATGTTTACAGTGCCTGCCTCACACAGAAGCCCGAGATGGCAGGAAGGACTCTAGGTAGGCTTTTCACATGGGTAGATGCCTGAGCATGCTCTGGAAAAACCAGTCTTCTCTCCTCTCTGCAGTTTATCAGCTGTGTGACTGTGCACAGGTTACTGAGTTTCTCCAGGCCTCTGTTCTCTCCTCTGTTAAAAGGGGACACTTCTAATCCATCTCTGGTATTTGCATTAAATAGATAAATACCTGTAAAGCACTTAGCAGAGTAGCTGCTACTGAAAGGAAGTCAGTAAACTTTAATTCCCTTCCAAATCCCTTTGAGTCTTTTATTCATCAGGAAACAATAGCTGTGCACTCTGAATACACACATGCCAGTAAATGGCTATTAGTGAAGACAAATCAAACTCCGGAAACAAGCTAGCCTGAGGAGAGAAGAGAAACGGACAATTTTAAGACAAATTGGAGAAAGACAGTATGGGGTTCAGGACCGGCAGCATCAGCATCTCTTGGGAACTGGTTAGAAATGCATGTTCTCAGACTGGGGCTGGGCAGTTTTAACAAGCCCTTCGGGTAATTCTGATGTACAGTAACATTTGACTACCAATGGTCTAAGCTAAACTCAGCAGATAAATGGGTGAGGAAAAATGGTGCGTGTTACTGCGTGTGTTATGTATGTTTGTGTGCATACATAACCATGTGTGTAGAATGTTTGTAACAGCTGAAACTATTAATCAAACATGGTAATATCAGCAAAATCCAGTCAAACCAGTGATTAATTGCCCATTTTTCTTTGGTACTGTTGTCTGAGTAGAAATACTGTATAACTAGAATGCTTATTTTCAATAACTTTGCACTAAATTCATTTGAAGTTTAAAAAACGGATTCATCAACTTTTTCCTTTATTTTCTAGGAAATTCCACTTACTTGGATGACCATGGACCACCTCCTAGTAAGGTAAGATCTTTGCTTGTGATATAAGTCCTCTTTTTCTTTTATCATACTTACAGCCTCCAACAAGTGGAACAGATCTCTCCTGGACATGAATAATTCACAAGAAAGGGTAGATGACATATGTGAAATTGATGTTTAACTTCTAACAAGGAGGAAGCAGAAAAGCATGATGATAGCCCAGATGACAGGGAGAAGGAGCCATTGTTGAATCAGTGGCTGTTGCTGCCCAGGCATTGGAGCCTGAGACTGACTTCAGACCTCTGGCAGCTTCTCCTGTTTGCACCTCATTTTCATTTGCCTTGGCATCGATGCTGGCCCACAGTGTGATAGCCACACCCGGCCTCCCCGTGCCTTTGGGCTTTGGGGCTAGACTCACATCTGTCCTGTTCTCTCCAGCCTAACTGGGTTGGGATACTCCACTTGAGGCCCTGCCAATACCCCCCTCAAGGCTGCCCTGGCCAGGCCTGTGAGTCCACTTTTGTTTTTTCCTGTAAGTAGTTTTGTCTGACTTAAGGGGCAGAATAATCCTTTAGTATAGTGTCCCTAACACTGTTTACTTTCTTAAGCTCAATGAAAACCGAATGCTAATCTACTGAAAAGTGAGCAAACTAGAACAAATTGATCATTGTATATAAGAAAATACATGCAATGCAATCAGTTACCCTTTATTCTAACCGTATGTCCCTTGTACTTTTTTGACATCATTTTTTTTTCCTTCTAGGAAATGAGGGGGATTGTTGATCAGTACTTGGGAAGGGGTTGTGCTTGGCAAAATAAGAAGCTGGCAACCCTGTATCTGTCACTTCAAGAATGTTCTTTCTGGCGTGTGAAATCCTAAAGTATAGATACAAGCACTCTAGCTCTCCCCATACTTGGTTGTTTTCTTAGTCTTGGACCACTTAAGGTGATGCCTACAAAATGCAGTTGTAAATACACGGTGAGAAGATAATGAACCCCCAACCTTAGAGGCTTTGGGGAAATTTACTCCTGTATTAGTCCATTCCTGCATTGCTATAAAGAAATACCCGAGACTGGGTAATTTAAAAAAGAAAAGAGGTTTAATTGGCTCACAGTTCCGCAGGCTGTATAGGAAGCATGATACAGGCATCTACTCAGCTTCTGGGGAGGCTTCAGGAAACTTTCAATCATGGTGGAAGGCAGAGAGGAAGCAGGCGCATCTTACATAGCCAGAGCAGGAACAAGAGGGATGGGGGGAGGTGCCACACGCTTTTAAACAACCAGATCTCACAGGAACTCACTGTCGCTGTGACAGCACCAAGGGGAATGGTGCTAAACCCTGAAAATCCACCCTCATAATCCAGTCACCTCCCACTGGGCCCCCTCCCCCCCCGACACTGGGGATGACAATTAGACATGAGATTTGGGTGGGGACACAGATCCAAACAAATCAGCCCCAAAGTCTGTTTAGACCACCCCTACATTCATGAGCATGAACTTTGGAAGAAGATATTTCTGGATTCAACACTGACGCTGCCACTTTCTAGCTGTGTGACACTGGATGAATTACTTAATATTTTGAGCCTCAGTTTCTCATGTGCAGGGTGGGACTAAAAATACTGCTTACAGCACAGGATGCCTAAAATGATTGAATGAGCTGATGTATGATGAGCACTTGACACTGACATGCGATAAACATTAAATCAAGGGTGGCTGCTGTTAACTGTACTGCAGTAACATTAAAATTATTGATGAGTGGTACAGCAGTATTTATCACAGTCATCGAATGGTTCTACCACTTGATCCACTACCTGTTTATTGAATGCCTGTGATGCTGCAGGCAGTAGAAATACAAATACCAAACAAAGCAAGAACAACAACAACAAAAATAGCCTCTATTCTAGAGGAGCAAGGGAATATAGAGGATTATGTTCTCTCTGGGGATAAGGACCGTGTCTAACTCGTCTCAGTATCCTCACATTCTTGCATTAGCCTCAATGCACAGAGGCACATCATGACTATTCATTAAATTTCACTGAATTAGACCATGGAATCCAGAGCTGGAATCTGAACTAGGTCTTCTGGCTTCCCTCCCAGGTTCTTTCACTGAGCCAGTATTCTCAAACTTTAGCTTGCATCGAAAGTACCTGGAGGCTTATTAAAACACAGATTGCTGGGCCCAGGCCCCAGAGCGTCTGATTCAGTGGGTCTGGGGTGGGAGCTGAGCATGTGCATTTCTCACAAGCTCCCACATGATGCTGATGCTGTGAGTCTGGAGTTCACATTTGAGAGCCACTGTTCTAAAGAATATAAAGAGAACCATTTCCTTAGACATTTTCTGTGGTGTTTTCA
This sequence comes from Hylobates moloch, assembly GCF_009828535.3. NCBI lineage: Eukaryota > Metazoa > Chordata > Mammalia > Primates > Hylobatidae > Hylobates > Hylobates moloch. The sequence goes on along the minus strand of NW_026652301.1, from coordinate 405,399 downwards.
CTGTTAATAGCCTAGAGAGAGTGATATGGCTATTATCTAAAGTTTATTTATTAATGTAATGATGACTCACCATCGTAAGTTTTCTTGTAGAGAAAACATTTTTAGAGGGGTCAATCACCTGCCTAGGAGGGACAATAGAGGGGGAAAAGAAGAATGGTGCCGAAGGTCCTGGTAGGTGTCCTCACCAGTGACTTCCTTTTTCTCCCAAGTAGGGAGGGGCCAGGTGAAGCCCTCCACAGCCCCCTGCCCTGTCATGATATTAGGGAGTGGGATTAGGTGGCTCTGTCAATGGGACCCATCAGCTGTTTTCCTCAATGGCTTTGTTGTTCCTGGCTTGATAAACAGGGTTTTACATGGTCTGAAGACCCAGACCCTTTTTTTATGAACTTGCCTTTTTGACCTTTTTCCTTGGTGGCCAGCCTGAGTCAACACTTTGGTCTTCCTGCTGGTCTTGCTGTGGCTGGGTTGTCTGTCCTGCCTGCCTCTTTGCTGGGACTGTCAGTGCCTAGATTTGGTGTTTTCTGGCTTCACTTCCCCTTCTCCCATAGGGTCTTCCCTAGCTGTGCCTCTTCCCCCTGCCCCTACAGTCTGGTCTTCAACTCCCCCATATCTCCCCCAACCCTTAACTAAAGCTCCTTGTAATATGCAAAAATGATCAGGTTATAGCAGATTATTCAGACCCCTTTAGAGTAAATCCAGTTTTATAAACTCTTTACTAGTTTGAAAATTGGGAGCATAATCTCTTTAAATCAGCAGAAGTTTACCTAATACAGAATCTTTCACTATAACTGTATTTTCATTATCTGGGATTGGAGTAGCAAAACACTCTTGATTTTCTAAGCAGTAGCCATAAGAAGAAGAATATAAAAATGGGTAAAAATAATACTGGTATGTGAACATCTTCTCATCCGTTCTTATTGCTTCTGGCAGGGTGAAAATGAATCTCAGAAGTGATGAGGTCAGACTTCCGGATAAAGGTCCCTCACGTGTCCCCTGGGGTGGGGCCTCAGCGGTTTAGGTCTGTAGACCACTGGCTTATCCCGGGACAGGGTGGCATGCAGACGATGAGGACTCACACATGCCTGGCCTCTGGAATGAACCCTTACCCTGGCAGGGAAAAGCAAGACTCAGTCCAGACCCATCCTTTTCATATTTGTTTAGCGCTCAAAAATAACTTTTTGATGCCAAGACTGAAAGAGTTGAGATCTAGATAAAATAAGATTTTTAAACCCTGAAAATATACTGAGGTTACAGGCGAGTTCTCATTTTATTAAACATTCAATTTCACAAGTTTCACATTCCACAAGTAATAGCCATTTAGGGAATGGGGTGTGCCACACAACACATACTGGGCCCCCGTCCTCATTCTCTCCAATATTTTCATAAGAAAAAACAAAGGCCTCTGATTTTCACTTGTTTTTAAAATCCAGTTGAACCTCACAGCTCACCTCGGTTTTTGAGCTAAGCCGCTATTTAAAGGTCGATGTTAATATTTTCTTTCGGTTGCCACATTTTACTACTACTTTGTGTGTACACAGAATACAGTGGTTTAAGGTTAGAGCACCGACTAGAATCACCATAGAGATTTCTAGCAAATGAAACAGAAAGATTATTTTAACTACAAAAACAAAAGCATGATAGCTCTTTTTGTGAAATTGCATGCATATGTTTGTATGTATGTCTACAGAGACAAGCCTGGAAAGGGTAATAGTGTTTTCTCCAAGTGGTGAGATTTTGGGAAGTTTTTACCCAGTTCCTTTTACTTTTATGCATAATTTGAGTTCATTAAAGTAACATCTGCTGAATCTAAAAATCAGAAAAAGAAATTTTCTGGTGTGAGAGAAGATTAAAGTTGGGTTTAAAGGCTTCAGTGCCCTGGCCTCTGCAGCATCATGTGCAGTGTCCACAGACCCGAGAAGCTGACATTTCCCCTCCTTGGCTTCACTTCACCTGGGACATGGGTACCTGGTACAAACAGTGGGCAGCAGCAATGATAAGTTCTGTTGGTAACAAATAGGATGTAGATATCATTTCATATACGTTAACTTCCCAAACCCCATAGATAAGGAGAGCTGTTCTAACCGCCTCAAAGATAATAAAATCACTATCCATATCTGTTTTTTCCTGTGTGCCACACACTATGCTAAGCACTTTGCATGCAAAATTTAATCTCTATAAATGATATAAGAGAGGAAGTAATTTTTAAATCCTTACTTTACAGATAAGGGAGCTGGATTTTAGAGGGACAGGCTAACTTGCCAAAGGTCACACACTAAGTAAGCATTGGACTTGAGATTCCAGCCCAGGGCTGTGTGTATAGCTCCAGCGCTCATATTTTTAACCATTTCAAAATTACTAATTTAAGTAGAAATACAATAATTTTCTACCTTATTTCTAAATTTTTGCACTTTTAAATAAGCAATCTGGTACACTGATTAGTATAATACACAAATTTTAACCTTCAGTATACCAGAAAAAAATAGTCATCACCATTTACCATTTGGGTTCAAAGGACACTTAATTTTTTAAATCAATGCAGTGAACTTTTTCACATCTACTTTATCCGTTTTCTTCTAGTAACCTTTATATACTTACCTACCTTCAGCACCTGAACGTTTTCAAACTGTATATAAAGTAAATTTTGGTATACAAACTTGAAAAGGTGAAAGAATACCATCCCACATTCATTTAGCAAAACAGGATGGTCCAGGTTCTTTTCACAAAATATTATTTGAGGGAATCCTTCCTCTTGAACGACTGACTCTATAAGAATAGCATGTTTTCTTGTTGTCCTTAGAAATATGTTGTTCATTCAATATATTTAGAGAGTTTAAGAGAATTAATCTATGATGTCATCATCTGAAGAGTCGTAGTCTGAGGTTTCGTTTCCATGATCAATTTCATCATCATCATTAGAGTCTTCAGTGCCGTTGCGTGATGGCTTGCATTCATCTCTGATGCTTCTGTTGTTTGTGAAATCTCTCTTTCTGTCAATTATCTTCTTTTTGTCATTATAGGCAAGAATGAAAAATTTGAAATTCTCCACTCTAGTCAATGAAATTAAAACAAACTACAAAGGTGATGTCTCTAGTCTCCTTTTATATCCTCCAAAAAGATGATGTAATACTTTGGGTAACACAATAAGAAAGATGGAGGATGATGCAATAGTGACAATTTATTTCACTAATGAATCATTCCCCTAGGCCCACGCTGTTTAATATGGTAGCTATTAGCCTCAGGTAGCTATTTAAATCTAAATTAATTAAAATTAAAAAAATAAAAATTTCGTTTCTCCATTGCACTAGCCACATTTCAAATTCTCTGTAGCTGTATGCAGCTAGTGGTTACTGTCTTGCACAAGAAAAAATAGAACATTTTCATCATCAAGGAACATTCTACTGAATGGCAGTGTTTTCTAATCTATTCCATTGTTCCTGTATGTTTCTATTACTTTAGTCTTTTTAAACCTTATTTGGGAATAATTGATATATAACTGGTGGGTAATTGTTCCTGAGATGATGAAATAGCAAAATGTTTCAAGATATAGGAATAATAAAATTACAAAGATGCCATAATGGATCTTAGATTTTCTTAAATGGTCTGCTGGACCCATATGGTAGTTGCAAGGTCGAATGAGTTTTATTCTCTTTCTTTTTTTTAAAAAAAAGTATATTTTTCTCTTTTTCTTTGGAACATCTCTAAGAAAGAATAAAGTTATAAAATATTAATCCATACAAATAGTTAGAACTGCTTGAAATTTATAAAACCTAAAAAACTAAAAGTGGGTCCAGTGGATGCTAATAGTATATTGAGGGTTAAGATATATTACTGATATCTACACTTGTATACAAAAGCATTTTTATATATAAAATATTATTTTTGCATATAAAGTATTAGTATTCAAAATTCTGTTGTAAAATGGGTTCATTAGAAAAAAGCTTACAATTATTATGCTGATCAGCAATCTCCAAATGAATGAGAAGTAGTAATATGAACTGAGATAATACTTGTATAGTGCTTTGCAGCATCTGGCAGTGAACCACTGCTCAATAAAGTTGAATCCTTCCTACCCACACCCCCAGAAGCGAATTTCCCGTTAGTATTAATTGTTTAATGCCTACTTAGTCTAAGGGATCAGGAAGACATTTAAAAAATTGAAGATGATCTCTGTCATCTAACAGCTTATAATCTTGTTGTGTCATAAGGTTTGATGGAATCAAAGACAGAGAGCACATGACTGATATATTCTTAAGTCTAAATGACATGCATTCATCCAAGTGTTTACTATGCATCAAATTTGTCTTGGGCTCTGTGCTGGGTGCTGAGGCTGTCAGGCCACAGAATGCACAGTCTATGCCCTCCAGGAGTTTAGTCCAGTCAAAGGACAGGCTGGCAAACAGATTCATACCTTCCATACCACTCAGGTTTTTCCCCCAACCTTCTTTCTTCACTTTTCCTCACCATTCTCATGTTTTTAGCTGTGTTATTAGCCCCAACATTCTTTCCAATTTCTTCTATTTAAAATTTATTCCTGCTGTTCAAATTGTGTTATCTTCTATACAAAAAACATATTATATTACATCATATTTTTCTCTGAAAAGGATCTCAGTGACAATTCATTTAAGACAAAGTTACTGAAGAGAGAGGTCCTGTTGCCACACAGCAGAGGGACATGAGAGCAACAAAGAAAAACAGTAAGGAAGTCTGCTCTCTTTCAAACAATGTGCCTCTATTTCTACCGGAGACTTCTCAGCCTAACTAAACCGTTAGGCTAACAATATGATATGGTTTGGCTGTGTCCCCACCCAAATCTCATCTTGAATTGTAGCTCCCATAATTCCCAAGTGTTGTGGGAGGGAGCCGGTGGGAGATAATCATGGGGGTGGTTTCCTCCATACTGTTCTTGTGGTAGTGAATACGTCTCACAAGATCTGACGGTTTTATGAGGGGAAACCGCCTTCACTGATTCTCACTCTCTTCTCTTGTCTGCTGCCATGTGAGATGTGCCTTTCACCTTCAGCCATGATTGTGAGGCCTCCTTAGCCATGTGGAACTGTGAGTCCATCAAACCTCTTTCTTTTGTAAATTGCCCAGTCTTGGGTGTGTCTTTATCAGCAGTGTGAAAATGGACTAATACACAAAACTACCACAAGTTCCTAAGAAAGATTACATTTTTGTTTTTTTTTTTCCCCCTCTTAATAACTTCTTTAGATTTGGAGACACATTAGCAGAAAGAGGTTCCATGTTGTGTAGTAAAGAAACCATGATGTCCATTCCTTGCTTTGAGCTTACAGATGAAAACCCAAATATATTACAATCATAGTAGGTAAATTACTTACAGAAGGTATTGGGAGTACAATGGCCTTCAGTTGGCTTGGTTAAGCATTGGTGACCTTGGAGAAGATTTCTGGATCCAAAAGTCCCCATTTCCGGGAGGGCAGGATTGCTGGATTTTGTGTGTGTACACAGTCTCCTTTGGTTAGCATCACTTTTACTTGCAAGAGTAGATTTCAGAGAAAAACACATTTCTTGTTTCTGTCTCCCAAAACCTCAAAGCCTATTTTTCAGGATATAGACATGCCCATCCACCTGGTTTTCCTCTTCTCTGTGAGGACCTGCAAGAAGCAAATAAATCTCTGGCACAAAATTGTGTTGGGTGCGGGGCCGCCCTGCCTAGCATGCTTCCATGTGGCTGCAGCTCCTGAAGCCATTCCTGCTGCTAAGAGGGTGCCCCTGGTTCCATGCTCCTATTCATTGTTCTGTAAAGAACATCCAATGTGGTAAAAACCCACATTGTCTGATTTTCTTTGAAAAACAAAGAACTGGCATTCTCAAGAAGTTTATAATACTTTCTTATTTTTGTCTAAGGCTGAAATGATGAAACCTCTTTATTTTTAACTTTTCAATTATTTTTAATTATGAACTATTCTAAACACAAAAAAATGAATGAGACTAATAAAATATATATCCAATATGTCCAATGCACTCACCCACCCCTTAGGCTGAAAACATGTGACTGTGTTCATTTGCTTCATGCTTCCTTCTGACCTTTCTGTTCATTCTTGGTGCCTGGGAGGAGGCTGAGAAGCATCGGTTTTAGAATCAGATCTCAGTTCAAATCCTAGCTAGGTCACTAGTTACCCTAGGTACTCTAAAATAAGTACTTCACCTCTTTGAGCTTCAATTTCCTGTTTCTAAAAGAGGATTGTAATGCCCACCTCTCAGGATTGTGAGGCTGAAATGAGATCACTGGAATGCACTTACATTGATGCCTGACACATGGTAAGTACCCAGCAATGGGTCCTTGGTTCTGTAGCTGTTTCCTTGATGTAGATTCTGGTAACTCAGTTTGCTATAACTTAGAGCAAGCCTAGTTCCCGATCCCCCACCCCACCCCACACCCTATTTTCGTTGGATTTTTACTTTTATTTTATTTTTTAAAAAATTTTTTGAGACTGAGTCTCACACTGTCATCCAGGCTGGAGTATAGTGGTATGATCTCGGCTCACTGCAACCTCCACCTCCTGGGTTCAGGTGATTCTTGTGCCTCAGCCTCCCGAGTAGCTGGGATTACAGGCGTGCACTATCATGCCCAGCTAATTTTTATATTTTCAGTAGAGATGGGGTTTCACCATATTGGCCAGGCTGGTCTCAAACTCCTGACCTCAAGTGACCTGCCCGTCTTGGCCTCCCAAAGTCCTGGGATTACAGGCATGAGCCACCAGGCCCAGCCTTATCTTTTTTTTTTAATTTTTTTTTTTAGAGACACAGTCTTGCCCTGTCACACAGGCTGGAGTACAGTGGCACAATCATAGCTCACTGTAGCCTTGACCTCCTGGGCTCAAGCTATCTATCTTCCTGCCTCAGCCCCCCAAGTAGCTAGGATTACAGGTATGTGCCACTATGCCCAGCTAACTTTTTTTTGGTAGAGATGGGGTCTCACTCTGCTGCCCAGGCTGGCCTTGAACCCCTGGCTTCAAGTGATCCTTCTGCCTCGGCCTCCCAAAGTGTTGGGATTATAGGCACGAGCCACTGCAACTGGCTTCTTTGGATTTTTAAAGCAATTACATGCCAGTTGGCAGACCAGATATGAATCTCTTACCTTATAAGAACATTGAGGTCTTGTAGGTATCCCCGCTTTGATGCCTTTGGGCTAATTCAGGACACTAAGCAAGGCCTTTCACAATCCCTTACCATTTTGTTTTTTCTTAAGAATATATTATTCTCTGTGTTCAAACCTGACTTTACCGAAAGTCTTTTTTTTTTAAAAAAAAATCCTACAAAAGAAGTGAAGCTGCTTTTCATTTTATGGAAGAATCCATTGCACTGGGTAATAGATTTGTGTTTAATGATTCATGATAAATATATCAGGTTTAGAGAACGAGAGACCTAGCAAGACAGAATGAGGCTGGGAGTTAGGAATCAGTTTCACTCTGATGAACGTGACCTTGAAAGAGTCCCTTCCACCCTCTCATTTTTTTTGATCATTGCAAGTGATAGGAAAATTAATGATGTGAACATTTTATTTTTGAATAATTATAAGAGCTTCTGAGACCACTGTATGCTGTAGAGAACTTTATGCTTTGGTATTCTGTTGGAGATGGGTAATTAATAGCTTAGAAGGTAAAAGAATCTGCAAAAGGAAAACAAATCAACCTTACATAATAGGGTTATTGTTTTTTAATCCCAAAGTCGCCTGTATTCCCACTTCACTCTTACTTCACCCTCATCACATTTCTTAAACCATTTATGTGGAAGGGTTTGGCCCAGCTGGCTGCTTTCTGAGATTTCAACTTTCAGTGGAGATCCATGTCCAAGTTCAGACACAGTCCTTCTAAATTTATCAATTTTATGAGCATGTAATATGTCTACTCTTGCCCAGGAAGAACATAACGAATTCATTTCTTCCTCCACAAATATTTAGTGCTATTAAGCACATCTTTCATTTTTTTAATTAAAAAATTCTGTGAAGCCACAGGTTTTAAAATATGTAGTTTATGTAATTGTTCTTTTAGTATCTTCCCCACCCCAATCCCCAGGGACCAGTTATCATTGATAAGATGTTCACCAAGCCCTATCCAAACCAGCATCAGTTACAAAATCATGAGCTTAACTGGTTGTTGGGGCTGGGCTGTCTATAACAAAAATGAAGGGCTTTAAATGAAGCATGAAATTTTAAAATGGCACATTGTTGTTGGAAAGCATATTTAATCAGGAAAGTGCTTTAGCAAATTAAGAAAACCCATGCCACCATTCCTTGGCAGAGTGGCAGTTGCCTCAGGGCTCTCAAAGTTGTAATAACTTAATTATCTTAGCAGCTCCCAATATAGCTACCTAAGTTTTTTTTGTTTGTTTTTTTTTTTTTTTGAGACGGAGTCTCGCTGTGTCGCCCAGGCTGGAGTGCAGTGGCGCGATCTCGGCTCACTGCAAGCTCCACCTCCCAGGTTCACGCCATTCTCCTGCCTCAGCCTCCTGAGTAGCTGGGACTACAGGAGCCTGCCACTATGCCCGGCTAATTTTTTGTATTTTTAGTAGAGATGGGGTTTCACCGTGTTAGCCAGGATGGTCTCGATCTCCTGACCTCATGATCTGCCCGCCTCAGCCTCCCAAAGTGCTGGGATTACAGGCGTGAGCCACTGTGCCCGGCCTACCTAATTCTTTTCTTGTTTATTTTTTATTAGATTGTATGATCATTTCTTTGTTTTAAAAATTATGCCTGCTCCTATTGTGTTTTAATTTGGGAAGTACAGAAAATTATAGACTAGCAGGAAAAAATAATTATCCACAATGCCACCACGCAAGGGCAACTAAAATGAACCATTTTCACCCATCTAGTCTTTATAGTATATTAATAATATTTAAGCCTCCTGTCACATTTGTTGCAAATATTTCGTCAGTCCTTGTATGTTTAATCAAACTTGTGCATGCACGTAACACACAGAGTTTACAGAACCAAAGTCCTCGTTGAAAAACAGTGGCCCCGGATGGCGCCCTGCACATCACTTTCTGCTCTTTTATCTGGTTTTTTAGTATTAACTTCATATCCCTGGTTAACCTGTTATGTTGCTGCTTCCAGATTTCACTCAGCTTTAGGCATTGTCTGTGCAAGGGAAGGATTTAGCTCTTTCACTGCAGCTGACCCGCCCCCGCCCACCCCCAGCACCCTTCTGTGTCATACATCCTTCTTGTCTAGGTGTATGTTACTGGGGCTAAATCAATGCCCAGTGATTTTATTGTTGCAACTAGGTAGACAGGAGTGACAGCTGAGCCATTATTATTATGTCTCCTTTCCTGCTTATCTTTTCATTTCCTTTATAACAAATATTGTCTTGTTTTGTAAATTTATTTACATACTTTTCTATGATCCCCAATTTATCCTTCAACTCTTCTCCAGTTGTGTAAATCTCCCCAGAGCCTTCACACACATTAGGTGTTGTGTCAGTGTGGAGTTGATGAAGTCTCTCCTGGGGTCTTCTTGTCTGCTCCCATCAGGACGGGTTGCTCGCTCAACCTCATGCTCAGGTGTGTCTTGGGATCTCCTTTCACTCTCTTCTGTATCGATATGGTTTGGCTGTGTCCCCACCTAGATCTCATCTTGAATTGTAGCTCCAACAATCCCCACGTGTTGTGGGAGGGACCCAGTGGGAGGCAATTGAATCATGAGGGTAGGTCTTTCCTTTGCTATTCTCGTGATAGTAAGTCTCACGAGATCTGATGGTTTTATCAAGGGGAGTTTCCCTGCACAAACTCTCTTGTCTGCTGCCATGTGAGACCTGCCTTTCACCTTCTGCCACGATTGTGAGGCCTCCCAGCCATGTGGAACTGTGAGTGCATTAAACCTCTTTCTTTTGTAAATTGCCCAGTCTGGGATATGTCTTTATCAGCAGCATAAAAACGAACTAATACATGTATTCACTCCTATTTCCTGCATTACCATATTGTATTTGTTCCTTTTTGCTGCTGTAACAGTTACAGCAAGCTTAGTAGCTTAAAGCAACACACATTTATTGTCTTACAGTTCTGGAGGTCAGAAGTCTGAAATGGGTCTCACTGGGCTCAAATTGAAGAGTCAGCAGAGATGTGTTCCTTCTGGGAGCTCTGGGGCAAATCCATTTCCTTGACTTTTCCGGCTTCTAGAGGCCACCAGCATTTCTTGACTTCTCCTTTATCTTCAAGGCCAGTATTGTTGCATCCTCAGATCTCAGACTCTCCTTCTCCTCCTCCTCTCTCCTTCCTTAATTTATCAGGACCCTTATGATTATATTGGACTCACCTGGGTAATCCAGGCTCCTCTCCTCAGCTCAGGATTCTTAACTTACCACATCTGCGAAGTCCTTTTTGCCATGTAGGGTAACATATTCACAGAATTTGGAGATGAGGACATGGGCATCTTTGGGGGACCATCATTCTGCCTTATTTCCTCAGCCTCCACTAGCTTCTCAAGAAACGGTGCATGGGACAGAAGTCATCTGAAATAGTGCATTTCTGAAGATATCTTTATCCTTGATTGATAGTTTGATGTGACGTAGAATTCCAGATTGGAAATCTATATTAATCAAGATAGGTTAGGGTGATGCAATTATAATAAACTCCAAAATCTCAGTGGCTTTGCACATTAGGGTTTATTTCTTGCTTATATAAGAAGTAGCTTATATAGCTCAGGGATCCAGGCTGTTTCCATCTTGTGGCATTAACCGTCTCAACACAGGACCTCCAATGTTACTGTGGCACAGAGCAGAGAGGAACTACAGGGGCACGTAGGGAGACTTTTCAGCCCTTCAGCCCGGAAGTGACCCGTGTCACTTTTTTTTTTTTTTTTTTTTGAGACGGAGTTTTGCACTTGTCACCCAGACTGGAGTGCAGTGGCGTGATCTCGGCTCACTGCAACCTCCGCCTCCCAGGTTCAAATGATTCTCTTGCCTCAGCCTCCTAAGTAGCTGGGATTACAGGTGCCTGCCACCACGCCTGGCTGATTTTTGTATTTTTAGTAGAGATGGGGTTTCACCATGTTGGCCAGGCTGGTCTCGAACTCCTGACCTCAAGTGATCCACCTGCCTCGGCCTCC
>NW_026652301.1:249196-394234 GCF_009828535.3 Hylobates moloch | reverse complement strand
TCCCCCCCCCCCCCCCCCTCGGCCTCCCAAAGTGTTGGGATTACAGGCATGAGCCACTGTGCCCGGCTGACTTGTGTCACTTCTGTGAGCAGTCCATTAGCCAGAACTGGTCACAAGGCCCCACTTAACTGACAGGGGGCTGCAAGATGGAGCATTTGAGTACTCTGAGCATTGAATATCTCTGCCGCAAAATCATGTCCCCTCAGAATATGAAGGTTTTTGCCAGTTTTCTTCTAGCTTCCAGTATTTCTGTTGAGAAAATGAATTCCTGATCTTTTATATGAACATCTAATCTGTCTCTGTGGAAGCTTCTTATTCTTAGTGTTCTAAAATTGTATAATTCTGTATCTAGTGTGTATAAGTTTCATGTACCGTTCCAGATACTTGGTGGACCTTGCAATCTAGAAACAGATACCCCGTTCTGGAAAATTTGCTTGATGTTTTCTTTTCAGGAAAGACAGGATTTCACTCTGTAACCCAGGCTGGAGTACAGTGGTGTGATCATAGCTCACTGCAACCTTGAATTCCTGGGCTCAAGTGATCTTCCCGCCTCAGCCTCCTGAATAGCTGGGACTACAGGCATGTGCCTGTAGCCATGCCTGGCTAATTTTTTTTTTTTTTTTAAATTTTAGTAGACCCAAGGTCTCACTATGTTGCCCAGCCAGGTCTTGAACTCCTGGGCTCAAGCGATCCTCCCACCTCAGCCTCCCAAAGTGCTAGGATTACAGGCATGAGCTATTGCATCTCGCCTGGTTTTAATTTTTAAATTTTTTATGAATTTTGAGTCTTACTTTGTTGCCCAGGTTGATCTTGAACTCTTGGCCTTCAGTCATCCTCCTGCCTCAGCCTCCCAAAGTGCTGGGATTGTAGGTGTGAGCCACCTTGCCTGTTTCTTCCTCTACATTTTCATTTTTTGTCATTCTGAACCTACTCTTATTTGGATTTTGGACCTCCAGGAGTAGTTGTCTGTTTTTCTTGGCTTTGTTCCTCTCATTTTTTCTTTTGTCTTTTTTGCTCTACTGTCTAGAAGAGTTTTGAAACTGTCTTCCACTCCTTCTGTTGCAGTTCTTCCTTGCTGTTCTCATATATTTAATTTACAAGAGCTTGTTGTTGTTGTTCTCGAATGTTCTTTATTATAACATTCTTTAGTTCCATACGGGGTCTTTACATTTCATACTAAAGGTTATTATAGGTATTTTTATTATTTTTTGGTTGCTATTCTGGATGGAATATTTTTCCACTATGTTTTAAATTTATTGTTGTAATATTGAAAAATTACTGATATAATGTCATGTTACTGAACTTTTTATTTCAATAATTTTTCAATTATTTTCTTTTTCCTTTTTTTGGTAGAGAATCACATAATTGACAAAAGCATGCATTTTCTCTCTTTATCCAATTCTGTTTTAAGTTTTATAGCGTTATCCAGAATAATATTATGTAATGTAAAGTCCATGGTGGGAGACTGCGTATTAATTATCACATTCCCCACATTTAGGACATGTACCTATTTAGTTGACAATAAATACATGTCAAGTGAATGAATGATGGTTATAGACAGTATCTTTCTTTTGCTTCAAGTTTTAATAATATTAAAAATGTTCTATCATTGAGTATAATTGTAATTTTTAGTTTAAGATACATATTCTTTATCATGTTAACAAAATATTATTTTTAAATTTTCTGAAAGCATACAATTATTTGAGAAAATATGTTTCCTTCGTGGGTTGTGATCTTGCACTCAGGAACATGTGTTGAATTAGCTTAATTCAACTTTATAAACTAATAGGGGTAAAAACTAATGGGGACAGACAGGTTGAGACGTGCAGACAGGCACTATTTATCAGTGTTTGATTTGTTGTAACATTTTTACTGGTGACCTGGAAGAGGAAATGCTCAGAAAAATCTGAGTTTCCAGGTGACTCTAATATTTTTTCTGGTACTACTGAACCACAGGACTATCTACTAAGCTCAGAGTCTCTGTCACCTGTAATGTAGGGGCTTCCTCCCAGGACACACTGCAGCCCAAAGAGGCTGTCAAAGTACTGGACACCCTGGAGCACAGAATATAACAGTGTCTTGTGCAAGCCATCATTTATCTATGTCTGAGAGATTCTATGCAGTTTTAGTCAACAAAGACCAAGAGAGGCATAACTGGCTGGAGAACATTCAGAAACTAATAACCAAAATGATCTTGGGAGGTAGAAGCAAAGTCTAAATTAATTATGATTCTTGTCAGAAGGGACATTGACTCTGGAAAATCATCAAAGCCTATAAAACTAGAAGCAGTGTGTTTGAGGTGAGCACAAAACTCTTCACCAAGGCATTGAACACAACTCTGGTCTGAAATTAAATAGACTCAAAGTGCCTCAAATCTTAAATACGATATATCAAAGACAAATTGAAGGACATTTTGTTTCTTGTGGGGGATAGTAAACAGCTGGACTTCATTTGCCCAAATGACAGTACAGGCCAAAACTATAAATCAGTTCCTGTAAAAGTTGATATATATTCATGGATGATGAATCCACAGTGGATTAGGAAAAGTGCAAGGTTGTTTAGAGGGACAGCCTGATATTTTGGAATTGATGTTCTTGAATTCAGTAAGATCATTCTTATTTTATATATATAATAAAATAAGAAAATTAGCGAAAATTATTTCCAATATGAATATTATTTAGTGGTTATTGACTCTTATTTACAATGTAGTAATTTTTTTCTTTTTTGAGACAGAGTCTCACTCTGTCACCCAGGCTGGAGTGCAGTGACACAATCTTGGCTCACTGCAGCCTCCACCTCCCAGGTTCAAGCGATTCTCCTGCCTCAGCCTCCTGGGTAGTTGGGATTACAAGCACCCACCACCACACCCAGCTAATTTTTGTGTTTTTAGTAGAGACTGAGTTTCATCATGTTGGTCAGGCTGGTCTCAAACCCCTGACCTCAAGTGAAGTCCTCAGCTTCCCAAAGTGCTAAGATAACAGGCATGAGCCACTGCACCCAGCCAATTTAGTAATTTTTGGTTCTTGTCTCCAAAGCATTCACTGGGTGCTCCTGCTCAGATTCCCCATCTTGTAAGGCTTTCCTTGAAGCCTCCACCTCCTGCAGCTGCCCTAGGCAGAAGCTCAATATTGGGAAGGCATCAGCAGCAGGAGTTTGAAGATCCTGGTCCAAGTCCCGGCTCCCAGTCCTCCCAGTCTTCATCCTGGCAAAGCCAAGTACTCTGTCTCTCTGAGTTTTGTTTTTCTCACTTATAAAATAGGAAGTAATGATTTCCCAGTATTCTTCACATTCACATTTTTGTGAAAAGGAAATCAAGTTAACATTTCTCGATGTGCTTTGGGAGCCATAAGGTACTGGCTTCGCATTGATGGGTACAGATGGAGTGGCCTGTTTGCCAAACCTCTGAGTCATTACTTCTCTCTTCCCAGGTCCCTGACACCCTGCAAATGAACCCCCATGTGGCCTCTTGCTCTGGCAAGCTGGTTTGATTATGTGCAAGGCTTCTCTGTCCCTGAAGCCTAAAGCCTAGTGAAAGGCAGGCTGGGTGGAGACCCTGGCAGTTCTCTTCTAGGCTCACACCCTCATCTTGACCTTCAGCTCCCCTTCCTCCACCCCATGGAAAGGGAATCGTCAGTGTATGCCCCTAAAACCTAGGGTAGAGCAAAACCAGCTGGACCTTCCCCCCTGCCTTTCCCTGGGGTGAGATCTAGACTCCCCTTTGGCTCCCTTCCCCTCCCCAGCCCCCATTAAGGGGAAATTGGGAATCATTTACTTTCTGTACTAGCTGTGTGGGACATGAGAGAAAAATGAGCAATGTGAAGCCAGCCAACAACAGAAGGAGACCCAGGGAAGGAGTCAAGTGGAAAACAGCCTGAAAAACCTTTATGCCATCCTTTGAGAGTATCATTTCCTACCACCAGAGCCTAATTCTGTCCTTGAGGAATATATATGATCTTAAGACTTCATCTCCTCTAACAGGAAGGCAGCCTTGGGCTCCTGTTAGAGATCTTGGTGTGCAAAACTGCAAAGCACTTAGAATGTCACTTCTGACCTTATAATATTCATCTGTAACAATAGCTGGCACACATCATTATACATCGTACTGTTACCTGTATACATATATTTTTATCTCCCCAACTATATTGTAATTCCTCAAGGGCATGGAACATATTTTATACATCTTTTTTGGCTTAATGGATATGTACTAATTATATGTACCTAGAGGAATCCTTTCATCTGGCAGTCAGAGGTATCCAGAATGAACTTGTCAGTTACATAAGCCCCATCCAGCATGAATCCACGATGCAGTGCCTCTAGCATGGTGCTGTAGGACGTGGAGCATCACAGATGATTTGGAGAAGTGGATGCTTCTTGCCCAGAGTCACTTATCTGCCTGGCTTTGATCTTCATGCTTCTCCCGTTCCTTTCTTCCTCTTCAAAACCAGATGTCTTCCTCCCCTTGGCTAAAAAGAATATACCAGTGAAGTGGTATGTCAGGGCATTAATAATGAGAAGTGTGCAGACTGTAGTTTATGAGGATTTCAGGTTCTTTGATTTAGAATATGATTGCTTGCTACAATATAACTTCATTGTGGGTGAATATAGCAAAAAATAGGCAAAAATAACTGATCTGGGCTTGTCATCTGTCCACTTAATGGACAAGGTATGAGGGTTATCTAATTGATATTTCTAAAGTTTCAAAATGTGTTCAGATACAAGATGGTCACTGAGGAGAGATAGTATTAGCCTGACTGCCGTTGTATTAGGTTGGTGCAAAAGTGATTGCGGTTTTTGTCATGAAAGGTGATAGTATAGTAGTTGGGGGCTTAACTTCTGAAGCTTAGTGAACCTACATTCACTTGAAGACTCTGCCTCTTACTAACTGTGTGATTTGGGACAGATTTCAGAATTTCTGCCATCCTCAGTTTCCTCATGTACAAAGGATCCTATTTGATAGGGTTGTTGAGAGAATTAATTGAAAGAAACCATCTAAAACGCTTAGCACAGGCCCAGTCTATCCTGGATTAACGAAAGTCTAGTCAGTTGTTGGCATGGTATGAGTTAGTGGGTTTGATATGCACACGTAAATGCCTGTGCAAATAGGAAGGGTTCTAGGAGTTACAGCAACAAGCAGAGTTTGAGTTACGTAAGCCTTCAAAAGTGTGTGCTCTGACCTCTGATGTTGCCATTTCAAGTATTCTAAACTGGTTAACCACAGATGATTAAAGCAAGAATTATGCGTATATTTTATTTATTTTATTACAGTAAGACAAAATAACAGATTTTCTTTAATGTGCACACAACAAATAATGTGAGAGAAAAAAATCTCTGGTAGGATTAGTATTTTCACTTGTATTCAGTCTGGCCAACATGGGAATTGATGCTATTTTAAGTATACTTTTCAGCCATAATTATCCAAGTAAAATCAAAAGCAGTTGTTTATTGAAGAGTACTACATTTAAGATAAGAAATTTAGTATATTGCAGACCGCCATTTGGAGATCACACTGAATTATATCCTACAAGGAAATATCATTCTAGATACCTTATAGAGGTGTACTGATACTAAATGTTACTCCAGATCTCAGGAAGCATATGTTGTAGGGATACCACAACACACATACGGGAAAAATGCACTTTTAATGAGCCCTACTAATTTGACATTCATGATTCAGAAGGGAGATAGGCTGACATGGGCCTTTTTCTCTATAAAGATCAAGAATGTGACAGATGATTGTGGGAACAATTACATTACAAAAGAAAACCACCTCATTTCAGGGACCTCTTAGTGCAAAGAAAGAAAAGGGTGACCATTTTCTTATGGCCTTCAGTCATTTCTTTGGTTTATTTCGCACTGGCTCAGGTACTAGTTTCAGGGTGTAAAAATCCCCGATACAGAGAACATTCTGCAACTCTGCAATACATAGAGAGCCCTAGAATGGAAAAGTGCCAACAAATTTCATGACCTCATTTGAATTCCCTAGTGTGGCTAATTGATGAACTGTGTTTTGCTGATCTGAATTGCTAATTTTTATAGATATTATTTTAACAGCTGTCCATTTGTAATATATGTCAGGGTGTTTCCGGGGCTTTTTTTTTTTTTTTTTTTTTTTTTTGACAGAGTCTTGCTCTGTCACCCAGCCTTGAGTGCAGTGGCGCGATCTTGGCTCACTGCAACCTCCGTCTCACAGGTTCAAGCGATTCTCCTACCTCAGCCTCCCAAGTAGCTGGGATTACAGGTGCCCGCGACCACACCCAGCTAATTTTTGTATTTTTAGTAGAGATGTGGTTTCACCATGTTGGCCAGGCTGGTCTCAAACTCCTGACCAGGGTCTCGTTTTAGCTAAGTGTAATTCTATATGTTTTGTGGCATTTGGCTCGAGTCAAATCAATTTTAAATCTGCCAGAAAAGTTTGTTTTAACTAGTTTTTATTCCTAGTAAAAATATGCTCTCATTACTAATTATTTTGAGTAGGTATATGTAGTATATTTTTAATCCATGATATATTGGAATACCCTTTTAGAATAATAATGTTTCATCTAATCAGAAATCTAAACAACCACTTGGTGATTATTGTGTACCCAAAGCCAGTTAGTACATTAGTGAAGTCACCAAAAGAATCATTTCCATTTCAAAATCTTGGGTGTTTGGTGGTATATATTTTTATTTTAGTGTATGAGAAAGTCAACCATTGCTATCCCAAGTGACAGAAGTTATTCTTTTGCTTATTACATTTAATTATTTTTCTTTGCCATTTAATTGAAATACAGGGCTTCTATATTTTGAATGTGTGTTAAACAAATTTAGATTTATAATTTTATATTTTAATGATTAATATCAAATTCTCTTTTTAACTCTGTGAACATGAGTAATTTGAATTATTGAGTTATGCAGACAACATATTTTCAGCTACCTATATCTAGTTCAAAGTGTGCCAATGAAAGATCAGTTTTCCCTTATTTTAGTTACAAATGATCTTGTAATTAGTATTAGTTCAAAAAGAACAAAATATTTTACAGCATAACAAAAGGGTGTTGATGATAAACCTGAATCATCCATTTATTGGAGGTCTAAGAACTTAAATTAGTCTATCAGTTCATGTGAATCTCTTTCTTAAACCTTAGCAAAAAATATTTCAATAGTTTACTCTTAATCATCTAATTATTTACTGTGATTTTATGGTTGTATGACCATTGAACACTTGAGTTATAGCTCAAAGCTATCATTCATTCAAAATTAAGGATTACAAGGATGTGTTTTCATATATTGTTTTGTATTATGCTACATTTCACTTTTTATTGGAAATAATATTTATCATGTAATTTTCTCTTTGAGAATAAGTATATTTTGGTAAAATTCCTCTTCAATTCATTTTGTCAGAAATTCAAATTTATTAGGCAGTAATTGAACTTTTTTAAAAGAGCACTGATCTTTAATGGTAATCATTGTGATGGCTGCTAAAGGATGTAATAGGTAGTTTCATTTGCCTTTGGTCCTGAGCAGTCTCAGCAACAGAATTCCAAAAGTCCCATTCATATAGAGAGATGCCCGGGTGCTTCCTACCGCTCAGATATGGCAATGGTTTCCTTATAATGGTGGTAATGGCACCAAAAGTAGATGTTGAATTTTTTAATATTCTTCCACATATATGTATAAAATTAAAATTTCCCATCTTACTCTAAAAAGACTCTACTTGTATTCCAATTGCAGGCACCCAAAGGTGCTTTTTGTGGGCAATTTTTGTTTAGTTTTTTTCTGGCAGTAGAGCCTATAGGTCCTCAGGGATGCCGCGGCTCTCAGGATCTACATTATTCATGCATCATTGTTTAACGTGTCATTCCTGGAACTCTGTGTTAGCAGCGAGGATGTGTGCTGGCAGACCACCTCCACTTTCACTTAGAAAATTGCCAGCCAGTGCTCCTGTCTTCTAAGTGATTACTTTGCTGTGCTCAAAGTACCTGTATGAAGATAAATCTTTTGCTAGATAGTAATTCCTCAAGCACTGTCCCCTACCCCAGCAAAAATGATGGCAGATATGGTGTGTTCAAATGACTGCTAAATAGGCAAGCTGCATTTTCACAGGATAGTGTATAATATTTTAAGAACTATTGTCTTGATTATGCAGATATAGAAAGAACTAGCAAAGCTTACTGGGGAAAAGCAATAGGCAACTGTTCTGCATTGTTTTGGGGGAAGAAGTGTTTGCTATTTAATGATTTGGAAGTTTGCTTCTTGTTATTGGTACTTAGCATTAATTTGATTACCTTGGGAAATACACATACATTTCACAATCAAAATAGATTATTTGAATCTTCCAAAGTTGCCTGGGATGCTTTTTTTTTTTTTTTTTTTGAGACGGAGTTTCACTCTTGTTGCCTAGGCTGGAGTGCAATGGCGCGATCTTGTTTCACCACAACCTCTGCCTCCTGGGTTCAGACGATTCTTCTGCTGCAGCCTCCCAAGTAGCTGGGATTACAGGCATGCACCACCACACCCGGCTAAGTTTGTATTTTTAGTAGAGACAGGGTTTCTCCATGTTGGTCAGGCTGGTCTCAAACTCCCGATCTCAGGTGATCCACCCACCTGAGCCTCCCAAAGTGCTGGGATTACAGGCGGGAAGCTTTTTTGATACCCCCACTTCTACTCAGCTTTCTTTCCTTCCTTCAGAACCCTGTTCAGGGTGTGAAGGACAAGTTAAGCCATCTCCATCTCTCTCATACTGCAGCCCACCTGTTCTTTAGGTCATAACCACAGACTCACATCTTTAAAGAAAGTTAGCAAATCAACTCAGAACCCTTACATGGGTCTTTATCTCCTGCTCTCTCATCAATCAGAGTAAGTTCAACTTTCTACTAAATTTGTCTATATTTATATATGTATGTTTATAAAAGGTATAGGTTAGATGTGCAAAAATGTGGCATTATGGGTTAAATAAGGTACATTTACATGATTTAAGGTATTACTAAACGTGCATCCTAAGGTAAATAAACCCAGCAGAGGACCTGCCCATTTCCACTGATGATAGAAAGGTGTCTGTTTCTAATCGTTTAGTCTCAGCTTCTCAGGGGTCTTCCCTTCTTGTTTCTTTCTTCCTTTCTCCTTCCGGCTGATCCAAGTTCCCAGGGGGCCTTTGGGGAACAGACCCTTGTCCAGGCGCTGTCCTCTGTCCAGGATTGTCTCAGTTCACTAGGCCTGGTCTTGGGATTCAGCCCATTGCTTCCATGTCAGAATTGGCTGACCCTGGCCCCTCCAGGGTCTCTGGTCAAGCCCAGAGGCCCTGTGTCCCCTGCTGCCCTGACCCCAGGCACCTCTAGCCCTTTTTCAGAGCTTCAGAAAAGTTCCAGAAATGTTCTCATCATCAATTGCCCCAGGATCATGTGTCTGAGAAGGTCACTCAGCCATCACAGCTCTGAAGCTCAAGCTCTGATGAGAAGCCGGACCTCTCTCTGAGAGGTAGAGCCTCAGAGCTCATACCCTGGGAGGCCAGCTCCTTGTTCTGTAGGACTCCCAAGGGAGAGAACCACTAGACCTTTTCCTAGGGACCCAAACAGCTTCTGAAATCTGATCTTGTCCCTCTTTATCCTTATCCTGTTGACTAACTGAACTTTTGTCTCCTATCGGGAGGCAACTAGCTCTTACCTTATTCTTAGCAATCTTTGGTTCTGCTGATACACTTGATGCCTTCCCCTTCAAGTTTTACTCTTTAGAATTCCACATCTCTCTCCTCTCAATCATTTGTTGTCGGAAAATTTTGGCTTTCAGGACAAATAGCTTTCCCAAAAAGTCACAAATGAGAATTTAGAAGCTAAAAAGAGAAACAGAAGATAGAAAATAATTATCAGAAAAAAAAAAATCAGACATGAAACCAGAATTGTCTTCTTTTCTATATTGTCTCCGTTCCTTTTTAAATTACATCTTTCTTTTGTTCTTGTATTAATTGTCTTATTCCATGCTTTTTGGAGGGGAGATGGAGAAAGTGGTAAACAGCCTTAAATCCTTTTTGCCAACAAAGAAATGATCATTTAAAATAGATTCAGGCTGGGCATAGTGGCTCACGCCTGTAATCCCAGCACTTTGTGAGACTGAGGCAGGCAGATCACTTGAGGTCAGGAGTTCAAGACCAGCCTGACAAACATGGTGAAACCCTGTCTCTACCAAAAATATAAAAATTAGCTGGGCATGGTGGTGGGCGCCTGTAATCTCAGCTACTCGGGAGGCCGAGGCAGGAGAATCATTTGAACCTTGGAGACGGAGGTTGCAGTGAGCCGAGATCATGCCAATGCACTCCAGCCTGGGTGACACAGTGAGGGTCTATTTCAAAAAATAAAATAAAATAAATCGGAATACTCTAGCTATGCGTCTTTTATGTGGCACCTTGTGTGCCTTTCCTGAGTTCAAGTAAGCCACTGAAAAAATACCTCAGTGAAAGTTTCAATCCATGAGTTGTTTCTTTTCATCTCAAGGCTGCTTATCAGAGGACATAAAACAACATTAACTGTGACAGAAGAAAAGGATGAAGGCAGAGAAGGCTGATATCTCTGCATCACTCCTGAACCATGCTTTGTTAAAGTCTGTACTTTGAAGAGTTTCAGGCCTTGTTGTTAATCAATAACTCTAGCCATGTAGTGTGCAATTTAAGAGAACACAAGGATCAAGGAGAAGCAACTCTTATCTACATTGCTTTTGCCTGTAATGGCTTCCATAATTTATCCACAAGGAGAAACAAGCTATGAGAAAAATCCTCCCTGGCCGGTCAGAGCCTGTTCATATTTTGGCAACAAATGAAGATAAGGAGTTGTCAGGTGTGGTAGATTATTCCCAAGAGGATGTGTTTTATTTTTATCTTGTGATGAATCACCCTCTGATGAGCACAGCAGATAGCACTTTTAACAAAATCTCTTTGGAGTATAAATATTTAATTCTATTACAAATGCCAACAAGGTGGCCGTTTCACAATGAACTGTCCCCCGTGAAGTACTATAGAGCAGATACAGGGTGCACCTCAGTTGTTATTTAAAGGATCAGTTATCAGTGGTAATGTGCACTTAAATCCACTGGGAATCTTGTGAAAATGCAGTAGGTCTGGAGAGGGGCCCGAGATTTGGCATTTCTGACGTGCTTCCAGCTTATTTTAATGCCAGGTCCCTGTTTCTCACTTTACACAGCAAAATTTTAGAGCACCTTAGAGGTCTCAAATAACTTTGTGCAGACATTTCTTATTGGATTAGTGGAGCCAGTAAGGACTTGCAATGCCAGTGGCTTTTATGGGCCCCTCAGCTTGCCAATCATTAGGGAAATTGCCCAACTGGAAACTAATAGCTTAAGCAAGGAAAATCCTGTCCCTGGCCAGGACAGCACCTCTGCAAACATCCCTCCAGAATTGATTCTGATGTTCTGACTGTGCATCGGAAGGGTAGCTTGAAGAATGCCTTTATTTTAGACTCTCCCCACCTGCAGGCTACAGGACTCATTCCCAGGACTATGTAAAACATTGTATCTATAGGAGCAAGCAATTTCTACAGTCCGTATTGGGGACCAAAAATCTTTTTTTTTTTTTTTTGAGGATTGGAATGACCAAGGAACAAGTTAGAATGGATCAAATGTATTTCTGTTAATTTACAAAAGATAATTTCATTGTCAGTAGTGAATGTCCCTAAGTGTTTTGGACACAATAAGGAGTTTCAGGAGAAAACCATAATAGTGAGTAGTTATCCTTTTCCTAGGATTTTGATTCCTTAACATGAAATGCTGATTCCAGTGCTTTGGCTTTCCTATGTCAGTTCATACAAGCTTCTGATTTTATTAATCATTGCTTCTGTAGAGAAGAATCTGCCATATTAGATGAAAGTCATTTTATCAAACCAAGAAAAAATATTAAGTCTGCTAGAAAATATAAGAGTTTTATTGACTATTGTCTTTAAATATTTTTTTTAAATTATGGAAAAGTTTAAATGTATGAAAATGAAAGTATAGGTTAACAAAGCCCTATATACATCCATCTTCTAGCTGCACTGGTTACCAGCTTATGGTGCTAGGGGCCAAATGTGTCTCCCCCAGATTCATGTGTTGAAGTCTAATCCCCAATGTGATAGCAGTAGGAGGGGAGCCTTTGGGCAGTAATTAGTTCATGAGGGGGAACCCTTACAAATGGAATTAGTGCCCTTATAGGAAGAGATACAACTTGCTCTTGGACTTCCCATCCTCCAGAACTGTGGGAAGTAAGTTTTCATTCCAGTGCAGTATTTTGGTAAAAATGTGTCATAGGTGGTGCTGAATGTTTTCCATTGTACCACATTAGGAGATACATAAGGTTTGGTTTCTCTTTTTTTGCAATATTCCTAAATCTAGTCTTAACTTTCCTACTCTCATATGAGAGTTCAGAAATCTTACCCGAAACTCGATTCTACCTTTGATAAATGAAATATGGCAGTGGTCCCCAACCTTTTTGGCACCAGGCACCAGTTGTGTGGAAGATAATTTTTCCACGGATTAGGGGGTGGGTAGGGAGGATGGTTTCAGGATGAAACTGTTCCACCTCAGATGGTCAGGCATTAGATTCTCACAGGGAATGTGCAACCACTGATATATCCCTTGCATGTGTAGTTCATAGTCTTTTCTATGATATGTAGTCCAATTTAATTTGCAATGGTTTGAATGTTTCTGTCCTCCCAAAATTCGTATACCAGAACCTAATCCCTAATGTGATAGTATAAGAGTTTGTGCTCCTGTGAGAATATAATACTGCCGCTGATCTAATAGGAGGCAGAGGTCAGGCAGTAATGCTCACTTGCCCGCCCACCACTCACCTCTTTCTGTGCAGCCCAGTTCCTTACAGGCCACGGACCAGTACCAGTCCACAGCCCAGAGGCTGGGGATCCCTGAAATATGGTATATAGAACTAAATATATAAAATATAATATATACATTGATATTTATTTTACATATATAATATAAAAGATTATGTCTTTCAGGCTTCTATAACAATACCATAGACTGGGTAGCTTATAAACTACGGAAAGTTATTTCTCACAGTTCTGGAGGGTGGAAGGTCAAAAGGTCAAGATGCTGGCCGATTCAGTGTCTGGTGACTGCCTGATTCCTGGTTCACAGATGATGCCTTCTCACGTGGTGGAGGGGGCATGGCAATTCTCTGGGATCTTTTTTTATAAGAGCGCTAATCCTGTTTATGCCTCAGGACCTAATCACTTCCCCAAAGTCCCACCTCTTATACTATCACATTAGGGATTAGCTTCCGGCATATGAATTTTGGGAAGACACAAACATTCAAATGATAGCAGATTAAATTGGACTACATATCATAGAAAAGACAAAATTAAAGTGGCCTTTACAAGATGGAAGTTTAGCAAGTCTAAAGACAGGCAACTCTGAGTGGTATGACATCCCCACAGTCATCCCGGAACCACATTTTTGCGTGCGTGTCTTCCATGCTTAAGATTGCCTCATGTTCCAAAATGGCTCCTGGAGCTCTAGCCATCATATCTGCTTCTCTGGCTGGTAATAGAAATGGAGATGAGGGGGTAGGAAAAAAAAAGCCCTACCTCCCAGGTCAGCCAGTCCCAGATCCCAAACAAGGACGTCTGCATATTTCAAAATGGCAATTCATACCTTCAAAAAAAGCAGGAAATGTGGGAAAGTCAGGATTCCCACTGTGGGAAGCTGTCAAAATGTTGATAAGGTATTTCAAAGACTTTGGGCAGCCACAAATGATAAACATCCATTACATGTAGTTTACAATTGTATCCTAGTGCAACTGTTATCATGTGAACATGATTACCAAATCTTGGGAAAAAAAGATTGGCTCAAATATGAAAAATAGAGGAATGCGTAAGAATCCAGAGAAATCCTTTGCTAACATATTGTCAGTATTTGATAAATTTTTGTCCTAACACCAGGCTGAAATGGAAGCTCAACTCAGGTTTGCCCAAGAAGAAGCAAGACTCCTGATTTGAAGGGTGGTGTGGGGGAGGGTTTCTAGCGAGGAATGGATGCTTAAGCCAGTGGTGGGACATAGGTGTTACATAGTTTTACTCAGTGTTGTAAAGAAACACGAAACAAATAGCTTCTCCAGCAACCAGAGCCAACAGACTGTCACTTCTCTAAACATTTAAGCTGCTTTCATGCAGTTCTATTTTCAAAGTAAATGATCTATTCGGCTGTTTGCTTTTGTTGTTTTGGCAGGAAATTTGAATAGGGACAGAATAATAGCTCAAATTGATTGGGTGCTTACTGCGAGCCACACACTGTTTTGGGTAGTTTACGTTTAAACATCACAGGCCATAATATTGGCATTATTACTAGCCATTTTACGGATGGATAAACTAAGGCACAGAGAGATTAAGTAATTTGCCAAAAGTCATGCTGCGGGTAAGAGCTAGAACTGGGATTTGCACCCTGGCACTGTGTTGTATTGTAATAGATCGACCGTAACACATATCCTCCTGTGAGTATATTTTGCAAATTGTGAAGGGAAACAAGGGGAGGGAGAATGGGGCATTGGCTCTAAGTTGCTTCATTATAGAGACTGAAATGGGGAGAAGAGATTGTCTGGGGTTCACAGTGTTAGTGCAGACATTGTTCTGGATCCTGGGTGCCGCCCCCTCTTTATCGCCTCACTCACTGGCGGATCTTAGCCCAGGAAGCTGAGGGCAATCTTAGGCCCTAGAACTTGCCACCCATCTGAGCTCCCCTCCTCCTTTTTGAGTCACACCCCTTGTGGGAGACGCCTCAGCCCTACCCTGAAACTGACCCCTACCCCCACATAGCCCCAGCACCTTGCATTTGAGCACACCAATTCCCAGGTTGTGCAGGCCTCAGATTTTGAGTACAGTGTTGTAATACGTATTTGGCCTGTAACTTGCGCTGAGATGCATGGATAAGCCATTTTAATTTAGCTGTATAGCAAAACCCATCCTTGACAGAAAGTGTGGACTAACACAGAGGCAATTTCTTCCTGCCTTGCTCATCACGTTGCATAGTTAGAGCCAATCCCTCAAGCCCTCCTTCCCCTCCTCCCTTTCAGTTCCCATGTGCTCCTCTGGTCTGATGTGACACCATGGCCTAGCCTCGTGCAGTGTGCAAAGAGGAGAAAGGAGTGAAGAAAGGGAAGAGGAGGGGAGGGGTCCTAGGCAGGGCTTGGAGGCTGTGACAGTCACCCTGTGGGCTCCAAATTGAGACAGTGGCCTGGGAGGAAAGGCTGCTTAGGGGCAGCACCCCCCCCGCCCACCCTCCTTTCTTCCCCCTCAGCCATTTGCTCTGTTTTCTGGAATATCTGTGTCTTTCTCATCCACCAACTGTATACACTGCTGTGAGAGCTGGGACTTACTCACCTTCATAGCTGCATTTAGCCCATTACCTAGTACACAGGGCCATGCATATAGCAGGGCCTCAATAAACATTTAATGAATAGAATTCAGTATTTATTATCACAGTCCTTGAACTCACAAAAGCTGAAGTCACATACTAACTGTATATAAAGAGACTGTCTTTACCCCATGACTCTTAAAAGCAGGGTTGCTTGGACCATTCATCAATGGAAGAATTACCTGGGGTGCTGTTAGAAATATAGATTCCCAGGCTTCACCTGAGAGTGTGATTCTGTGGAACTGGGGATCTGAATTTTTAACGTGTGTCCCCAGTGACTCTAAGGCAGGTAGACTGTGGAAGTCATTTTCAGAAATGACCTAAGCAGCATTTCTTGATCTTTCTTAAAACTCTGTCGCTCTTGCTTGATACTCTATACTGCCCTCTCTGTGCATTGATAACTGTGGGTCCCGGGTGGCTGCAAACAACATGTGCCATGCACCAGAAGGGGCATTGTTGTGACTGAGGCCGGATGACCTTAAGAATGAAACCCGAGTCCTCGTGGGGTTAAAATTCCAGAAGGACCTTAGTATTTGCTACAAAACCATCGGTAAGGAGGAAAACCCCACTGCTTTATGAATTGAATGCTAACCTGGAACTACTCCCAAATCAATTGGACTTTGGTTTCTCATTCAGAATCTTCACTGAATGTTCTTAAGTGAGTTTTAAGATACCATTTCCATGTAAAAAGTTTATAAAGACTTGTTTGAGAGTGTACTTGGAAAAGAAACATTTTTCTCCTGTCTTACATATGTAATCAAAATTAATGGCTTTTCCTCCAACCTATCTCTGATACTTTCAGCTGTTAAATAGCCATTTGATTTAATATAGCGCCTCATTCTTCAGTGATCTTCAGCAGCTGACACCTGAATTTGTCTGTAGACAATGTGCTTTTTAAAAAATTGGCCTGCTGGTGCTTTTGATGTAAATTTTATAGGGCCATCGTCTTTAGATTTTTCTTTATCAAACAAAATACTCTCTTTTTTATTATTCTTACTTGCATTCTTATGATGATTAAAATATCACAGGAAATGTGTGTGGTTGAGTCCATATTTCCTAACTATATTTTATGATTAGACTCCAGCAGATGGCTCCTACCATACATAATAAAATGTCAGAGGTGCAGCAGTAACCTCGTTATGGTGTGCATTTGAACTCAGTCCTAGCACTGTGCTAGGTCCCTACGCACATCCTTTTTTCTTTATTTTCTTTATCTTATTGTCTTTATTGTTAAACTTTTTTTAGTTCTATTTTTAATTTGTACATTTTTGCTATTTGGAAGATAGCTTTGTTAGCCACCTTGCATCGTTTCTGGAATAGACTAGGAGATATATAAATATGTATCTTTAATGAACATGAATAGAGAAAACCAAGATATTTCTGTTGTCCAACTTTTGGTTCATTTTGATTCCCACCACCATCTTTGCATGGCTGTTGCTGTAAGCCTGTGATCTTTACTATAGTACTCTGATTTCCTGCAAGAAAAATGAAACTCAACCCCCTTAATATCCAGTCTCCAACTCCTAAGCATTCCCTACATACAAATGCTTCCTCCCACACAGTTAGGATGTGTCTTTCTCCTCCAGATACCTCTACCATGGGGTGCACCTCCACCTCCTCTCCAACAAGGCTGTCAAGGGTTCTGCTACTTCCTCACTGCCACTGAGCGCCTTCCAACATGGCTGCCACCACCAGAGGTCTTGCCAGCTCACAGCTGTAATAGTTCCTGCTCCCACTACCTGCTCCAGCCCAGCCAAGGGAAATGTCAGAGTCAGTTCGAAGCTGGGAGAACCCCTCTATCTCTCCACAGTGTGCTCAGTGTCAGAGCCGTGTGTGTGTGTGTGTGTACACTTCTGTTGGTAGGGGCTATAAGTAGATGACTGTGAACACTTGCTTCTATAGCCACAGTGAATTCCAAGTCCAGCAGGGAAGAAGGTATGTCTTTAAGGTTTTTCTACATAATGAAATAATTATGCTTTCATAATCTTGTCCCACAGTTACCATGGTGGTCATGGCAAAATGCAGAACCCAAAAGTTTTCAAAATAGTTTGTCTTCTGAAGACTGTTATTCAGTGCCAAGTTTGTTCTTGATGTTTTTCTTCTAAATATTTTGTCCTGTTTGATGAAACAAGTAATCTATGGTCATTATTTCTAAAACATATTTCCTTTTTTTATGGCTGTGGCACCAGTTAAGCCTTTTAGACTTTCCAGGGTGTTGCCAGGTGGCTTCTGACAACTGTCATCCATTAAAATGGCTTACTTTGAGTTTGAGGACTGGAGTCAGGAAGATACAGGTTTAAAGGCCCATATTTACTAGAATAACATTGTTAAAAGAAAACATTTTAACAAATTAACAGAGTTTATTTGAGCAAAATATGATTCATGGATCAGGCAGTTTTCAAAATCATAAGCGGTTCAGAGAGAGCTACACTCTGCATCATGGGCAGTATTTATAGACAGAGTAGAAGGCAGGTACACAAAAAACTTGATTCCTTACAGCTCAACTTTGTGTTCACTGGATGTGGTCTGATCAGTTGGCAGCCTGTTATTGGCTGAAGCTTAGACCGGCTTGTGATTGGCTGAGACCCAGCTATCTTTACACAAATTAGACTCCCAGTTATATTTCCATTCATTTACATACTGAGTTAGGTTGTGGCTTGCTACATAGCAACTCAAAGTAATCTTAGTTTAACAAGGAGAACTTGGCTAGTTAGTTACCTCTTCAGGGTTTTCTTGCTCACACATTGAGGGCAATGATAGCCTCCACATCATAGGGCTGGTGTGAGGGGTAAGGGAGGTCCACATAGCTGAGTCCTGCCATGTGCCACATGCCTAGCAAATGGCCCAAGGTTTTACTCCCATCCTGGAAAGAGCCACAGGGGTTTCCTCACATCCCCTGATGTCCTCACATGTCATTCTGGACTCCGCTTGGGAAGCTTTATCTCACATACTTAGAAGAACATCATTTAAATACATGGCAGATTTTGTTTCATCTTTAGGGTTTTTTATGCTAGCTGTTGACCTTTAGAGGACACATTGTGAGCCTCTTGGTCCTAATTGTTGTACGTTTTGAGACAGATCTTGTTGATGTCTTTGGTTCCAGCCTTGCCCCCACCACTCCATCCTCCACACTGGCCAATGTGGTCTCTCTGGAGGCCTCCTGCTTCACCCTTTTCTGATGCCCTCAGGATGGAGGGGTAGGAGCAAAGTTCTTCCCTCCCTTTTTCCACTCCAACCCTCCTGCCCACCCTCGAGAGGTTTCTCTGTTTGCTTTTATTTGTTTTTGAGACAAGGTCTTGCTTTGTCACTCAGGCTGGAATGCGGTGGCCCAATCCTGGCTCACTGCAGTCTCAACCTCCTGGGCTCAAGCAATCCTCCCACCTCAGCCTCCTGAGTAGCTGGGACCACAGGTGCATGCCACCACGCCTGGCTAGTTTTTGTTGTGTTTTGTAGAGCTGAGGTTCCACCATGTTGCCCAGGCTGCTCTCGAACTCCCAGGCTTAACCAATTCACCCGTCTCGACCTCCCAATGCTTTTGTTTTTTAATAATTCCTTGTGATTTCTTGCCTGCTCTTTTAAAAGCAAGACTGGGACTCTTTAAGAGATGGTGTGTTATTTTTAATAAATCTCTGTACCCTGGCCATTTTCCCATCAGGAGCATCAGAAAGACAAACAGCAGCTAAGTAAGCCCCTACCAGTGAGTGTTATGGACCCCTTTATAAGCTCTCCTCATTAGGCATTTCTGGCACCTCAAATAGATGGCTGGAGAGGTAATTAGATGCAGTTACTTGCAAAAGTCTCAGAGGCATTTTCTTGATAGTACACAAGAGGAGTCTATTAATTAGTTCTAACAAGGAAGGTTTAAATAACATCAATTAATGGCCAATTGCTGGTGGCAACCGGGCAGACAGAATCCAGAGTCCCTGGGCTGAGCTTCATCCTTTGCCTGGAAGGGGAAGAGATCCATGAAGACAGAGCTCCTGCCTGTAGTCTCTCTGGGAAGATTAAATACATACAGATTAAGGAGTTGAGAATAATTTAGTGCCAAGCTCTGTACTAATAATTGTAAGTCCAACAAGTGAACAGGAGAATCCCCCAGAGATGGAGAAGATGTGAGTGTTTGGGTCCAACAGCAGTCATAACTTGCTTTTTCCTAAGTGATTTTGTGTGCTGTATAGCATGCTTGTTGTTTGTTGGGTGGTTGTTAAAAAAGCATTCTATCCTTATGGGGAGATTAGGCTGGAGCCCCAAAACAGAAACTCTACCTCTCCAAGGACTCTCAGTGTCTGGCAGCCTACTAGGAACAGGTATTGTGTTAGAATTAATTAAGCATTGTCCTCTCTGGAGCCACCTTTTGGAATGCACACATCCCTGGGAGGAGGGACCCACCAAGCTTTCTGTACTCCAGGTGAACAGCTATAGAGAAACTTCCTCTGAGCAGGGTGGACCTGGAGCATCCTTGTGGGTTATGGAAGCACAGGAAGGGGACAGAGGCCCTTCAGTATCCAGTCGCAGTCATGAAGTGCCATTCCCCATGGTCTGGTGCCTCTGCAGCCCCATCTCCCTCCAGTTAGCTGTCCCCACTGCCCCCACCCATGCCCCACTCTTCCACCCTGTGCCCCAGCCATGTGATGCATCTCTACCCAGAGCATGGCTCCAGTCCCCTCCCTCTCCCCCAACACCCAGCATCATCAGAGCCAGAATTAGTAAGGAGGACACCGGCCACAGGAAACAACCTCAGATTTTAGCATGAGAGGGGAGTGCGGAAGAGAGCACTGGAAAGTCTCATGGTGGGGAAGGGAGAGAAAATGTGCACTATTTTTTTCAAAAATGTAATTCTAGTCACATACCAGGAAATTCTCCCTTTTAAAGTGTACAATTCAGTGGTTTTTAGTATATTCATAAAATTTTGCCACCATTACCACTGTCCAATTCAAAGCATTTTTGTCACTCCAAAAAGAAACTCTGTACCTATTGACAGTCACTACCCACATCCCCCGTGACCCCCAACCTCTGGCAACCACTAGTCTACTGTCTGTCTCTATGATTTTGCCTATAGGATTCTGAGCATTTCATATAAATGGAATCATACAATATGTGGCCTTTTATGTCTGACTTCTCTTACTCAGCATCATGTTTTCAAGGTCTGTCCATGTTGTAGGAGATATCAGTTCATTTCTTTCTATGGGAGAATACTATTCCTCATTTGCATAGAGATGATCTTTCTTTTTCTTTTTCTTTTTCTTTTTTTTTTTTTTTTAGTCAGTGTCTTGCTCTATCCCCCGGGCTGGAGTGCAGTGGCACGATCTCGGCTCACTGCAAGCTCGCCCTCCCAGGTTCACACCATTCTCCTGCCTCAGCCTCATGAGTACCTGGGACTACAGGTGCCCACCACCACACCCAGCTATTTTTTTGTATTTTTAGTAGAGACAGGGTTTCACTGTGTTAGCCAGGATGGTCTTGATTTCCTGACCTTGTGATCCACCCGCCTCGGCCTCCCAAAGTGCTGGGGTTACAGGCATGAGCCACCACACCTGGCCTTCTTTATTATTATTATTATTTTATTTATTTTCGAGACGGAGTCTCTCTCTGCCACCCAGGCTGGAGTGCAGTGGCAGAATCTCGGCTTACTGCAACCTCCACCTCCCAGGTTCAAGCAGTTCTCATGCCTCAGCGTCCCAAGTAGCTGGGATTACAGGCATGCCCTATGACACCTGGCTAATTTTTAAATTTTTAGTAGAGATGGAGTTTCACCGTGTTGGCCAGACTGGTCTCGAACTTTTGGCCTGGCCTCAAGTGATCCACCTGTCTCGGCCTCCCAAAGTGCTGAGATTACAGGCATGAGCCTTTTAGCGTCCAGCTGCCTGTACCCAACTCCCACCCTTAAAAAAAAATGCTTATGCTTAAAATAGTGACATTATATGGCCATACCACGTTTTAGTTATCTGATTATCATTTCATGGGCATTTCAGTTGTCTCCACTTTTGGGTTATTATGAATAATGCTTCTACGAATATTTCTATACAAGACTTTGGGGACATATCTTGGGTATACACCTAGGAGTGGAATTTCTGGGTCGTATAGTAACTCTATGTTTAACTTTTTGGGGAGCTGCCAAACTGTTTTCCAAAGTGGATGCACCGTTTTACATTCCACCAGCAATGTAGGAGGCTTCCAGTGTCTTTGTATCCTTGCCAACATTTGTCATTGTTCATCTTTTTGATTATAGTCAGCCAAGTGGCTATAAAGTGGTATCTCATTGTGATTACTCTGTGTTTTTTAATCAGTGTTCAAAGGGTTAGCATGTTCAATGTTTCAGGGATATAAGCAAAATGCTAGAGTCTCTTCCTAATTATTTTTAGTTACAGTTTTTAAGAATAATAGGCTTCGGCTGGGTGTGGTGGCTCACACCTGTAATCCTAGCACTTTGGGAGGCTGAGGCGGGTGGATCACGAGGTCAGGAGATCGAGACCATCCTGGCTAACATGGTGAAACCCCGCCTCTACTAAAAATACAAAAAATTAGCCAGGTGTGGTGGCGGGCGCCTGTAGTCCCAGCTACTCGGAGGCTGAGGCAGGAGAATGGTTTGAACCCAGGAGGCAGAGCTTGCAGTGAGCTGAGACCGTGCCACTGCACTCCAGCCTGGGCGACAGAGTGAGACTCCACCTTAAAAAAAAAAAAAATAATAATAATAATAATAATAGGCTTCGAATGAGTTAGGAAGAGATTCTCCTCTCTTCCCAGCTGACACAGCCTCTTAAAAGTGTGGCTTGGTCAGTACATGGCATCTCTGTGCTAAGAAAAAGGCCTCCATTCCAACCTCAAGCTGGGTGCAGCACCTCACCCAGGATCAAGGATTGGCCAGTAGGGTGTGGTCAGAATTTTAGCCCCTCCCCGCTCCTGCAATGCCTTTGTCCAGGGCAGGACTTAGATATACAACTGTACTTGGATTGCAGTTGGTCGCTTGGAAGCCAGATAGGCCGGGCTTCCTGTTTTCAGCTGGGCTGAGGGCTCTGACATTCAACAAGGGATTTAATGCCTCTGGACCTCAGTTTCCTCGTCAGTAAATAATATTGTTAATATTTCCTTCTGATGACTATAGCCCTCTTATGCTATTGTGATGATTCAATGAAATGAACTTCATAAAGCAGCCGGTCTAAGACCTGACAAATCCAAGCGCTTACTAAACAGTAGTTAATTTTATGTCTTATCCTAAGGGACTTGACACAGGTATTATTTTCTCTAGAAGATGGGTCAGCAAACTATGACCCATAGGCCACATCAGCATAATATTTTACCTCCCACAAGCTGAGAATTGTTTTGACATTTTTTAAAGGGTTGTAATCAAAACAAAGAATATGTGACCTAAGTTTCCTGATTTTGCTCTAGGCCCTTCTCTGACAGCCCCTCGTCCCTGCCCTGCTCACCCCGACTTCAGGGCCAGATGTCCCTACTCATCGGTCCCTTATCACCTTGTACTTATCTCTGACATTGCCCTTTTCACAAAGAAATCCCTAGGAGACAATCAGCAGCTTCTCCATCACTGCATCCTCGGGCGCACAGTAGGAAGTTAGCAGCTATGAGTTCAGGGAATGAAAGGGGAGTTGGGGAGAAGAGGACACTGAAGACAGTTTTGCAAGCCACGCAGTTTTGCTTAAGCCCTAAGGGGAGAGGAGACTGGCACTTGGCTTTGGCTGTCCTCCTGTGCGTTGCATTTGAGCAGAGCAATGGCCTTGCCCCAACTGTATCCCCAGATACATTAGTGTGGAGGGACACTCCGAATTTCCCCTAGGCCGTCACATGTGGGCTGGACTTCCCAAGAACACATTTCTTGGTAATTCACAACTCCCTTCCGGAGAAGAAACTTGGCCTGTGGATTACAGACCCCAACCCAATAGCTCTTGGGCCTCTCTGAAAAGACACAGCTTTCTCTCAGCCAGGCTGCATGAATTCAGGATTTGCGTTCCATTGGATGGGGCTGGGCTGAGAGAAGGTGGAATGCGTGTTTTTGAGATTCTAAATAAGAAAAGCAGGCGTGACTATGCCTGCTTGATTCTTTTACTTTGGGGCATTTTCAAAGAATTTCTTGTCTCCACTTATTCTTCTACTGTTCATGTTTATGTTGAATTCCTCATGCAGAAACTGATGCATTGCTTTTACCCCAGAGCTTTCACTGACGTTTGATGGAATTAGCTGTGCAAACGCTGCTGATATGATGTGCCCTCCTGTTTTGGTTCCTTCTGTACTAAACATGATTTTTACAGTGAACTTGAGCTCTGTGTGTATGAGAGAAAAAGGAGACTGATTTGTGGCCTGACCACTTGCCCCCATAAAAAAGTCCAGAAGAGCCCACCGGTTAAAGCATACAAGATGAAGGCAGGACAGCAACTGTCTGAGGAGAGCAGATGTTTAAGGTGTTTCCAGCAGTCTGAGTTGAGCAGTTTACAATTCTCAGGCAAAAGCAGGCACAAGCTTTTTCAACAGATAAGGAACAACTTTGAAAAGAAAGGGACAAATGCATATGAAAGATTTGCAACTCACAATGACTTTTAAACTTTCTACAAAAAAAAGAATGAAGAAAAAGAAAAAAAAAACTTTAACGTTTATAGTAGTAGGTTTTCTCCAAAGGTTGCCAATGTGTAGGTTGTTTGCAAACATTGCCCAGTGGAAGAAAGGGGGGAATATTTCCAAGTCACGATTCTACATATTTAATGTCAAAGCCTAATAAATATTACTCCTCTTGAATCTTCAAAGGAATTGTGTATAAATTCCTGAAAAATAAAATTACATTTCTGCCCTTGGATGCAAGTGACCCTTTGGTCACTCCCCATGATGATTGGACGAACATAGTTTAACCTTCAGAGCAACTCACACAACTAGGTCAAAAGTTTATTGACCGCATAATTTCCAGGTGCAAGATAAGTGGAATTTTTAATGCACTTACACTAAAATTACACAGGGGCTGAAGGATTATTTAGCTGTACTTCTGAGCAAATGAGTATGGTTGTTATTGTTAAGTAGACCACATACTTTCACAGAAGGGAGCTTTACCATGACCCAGCAGATCACAAAAACTACAGTGAGTTCCTTTGACAGCTTGTGAGTAGAGAAATATATTTATAACAAACATTTCTTCTTCTCCAGCTACCTTTGGCTTCCAACCATAAATATTTTATAAACTACCCCCAGAAGTGTTTAATGACAGACTTTTAAAGTAATTGAAGAAAGAAAGTAGCATACTTTATGAGATCCTTTCCACTGACATATTTTGATCATCGATACAGCATTTTGAAGCTAATAGTGCTGTTACTACAATGTCAGTGTACTACAGGATCAAAAGGAATGATATGAGACTTAGAACTCTTTTCACTGTGAGTGTACTTGATTTTGATTTTCTCAGAGGGTAATACCTGTGGCCATTTTAAAAAATGAATAAAATTAGCAAAAAATTAAAAAGAGAAAGGCCTATATCAGAAATGCATTGGGCTAACAGAAACAGAAAACCTGACAAGAGTGACCCAAACAAGTGGAGAGCCCTGTTTATTTCATGCATTAAGCAGTCCAGGTCTGGTGTGGTGGCACTGTGATATCACTGGGGTCTACCTCTTATCTTCGTTTTCTGTCCTCATTAGCTTGCAGATCTTGGCTTGCAGCATGGCCCTCATGCTTCTTGCCTCGTGGTCACACGATTGCTTCTGCAACTCTAGGCATGGTGTCTGTGTTCCAGGGAGGAGAAGAGAATGGAAAGTCAAGGCAGAGGACGAAAAACGATGCCAGAGGAATCTGTCTATCATTAAAAATTGCCCAAGAGGCCAACTCAACAGTGTTCATTTATAACTCATTCATTTGTTGAATGAATGGACAGAACTCGATCACTCTATCACTCCCAACTTCAAGTGAGTCTAAGAGGACTATTTTTAGCTGGGCATATTGTTACCTAGAATGAGGTCATCGTTCCTTTAGGAAGAGAGGAAAGTAGATATTAGATAAGCAACTAGCAGAATCTGCTATAGGGGGTTATCATTTCAAAATATTCTATATAGTTAGTAATAGGTTTGAAAAAATGTTTTTTTTTTTTTTTCATATTGAAGGTGAGGACTCTGTGGGGATGAAAGAAAGCAATTAACAATACAATAATAGGATATATTTACCTTCTGAATTTAAAATATTCTCTGAAGACGTTACTGCTGGAGCATGGTAAGAATTCATCCATCTTCAGTTGTCCTTACATCCTTGTTACATATTGAGCTAAGTACAGTTGCGAAGAGAGAGAACAAAACAGAGAGAGAGAGAAAGGGGAGGAGGAGGACCAGTGGGAGGGAGGAAGGGGAAAAATCATAGAAATACATTGAAGTCTTGGCCTTCCCATGGCCTTACAGGCTAGTGAGTTCATCAGATTAGCATAATTGGTGAAAAAACAATTATATAAACCATCATACCACTAATTGCTATAGTTGAACAAACTTTACTTTGGATTTTCTGGTAGCCAAAGAAAAATGGGGCCATAAATGGTTATGTGGTTCTCATTTTCCATGAGAAGGAAAAAAAATACAGTCATTTGTCCTACAGTGTAGTGGATTAGAGAGCTTGAGTACCAGCTCTGGAATAGACTTTGAACAAGTTATTTAATCCCTTTAATTCCCAGCCTTTTCTTCTCTAATATGGGAGCACTAGTACTCATGGTTGTGAGGTCATTTTACAAATTAAGTGAGATATTGCGTGAAAGTCACCACCAAATTAAGAATGCTGGGATGAAAAAAATGAGAAAGATAGAAGACAATGTGCTCAATGACATCTCCATTCCAAAACAGAACTGGATTGTGAGATGCCCTATCGTATGGTGTCACTTGACGGCTGCCAAGGATATGATGCCAAAATGTCACTCAGTCAAAGCAGCTCTAGATGGGGCCAAGAAGTTACGCTTCAATAGACAGCTTTTTGATGATTCGCTTTGGACCAAGACTAAAAATTCAAAATGTACAGAGAAATGGATGGAGTCTATGTCCTAAAACAATCTTCCTTACTTATGACATCTTTTAGCCAGCCCTTTGATAGACATAAGCAGCTCTCCATCCAAGGGTACAGTGCCCGGTGAAGGCCTGGAGGGGAGGTATTTGTGTCACTGGTGGAGGATGAGCTCCTGCACTACAATGACATAGATTGGACAGTGTGAGTGCTCAACCCATCACTAGGATTTTTTTTTTTTTTTTTTTTGTACTCTATTGCCCCAGGGCAACTACAGTCTGAGATCAGCAATAGGGTCTTAAAACCTGGGCTCTTGCCCTCATTTTAAACTTCTGTTTCCTTCATTTGTTTCTTTAACTAAACTCTCCTGATGAGGATTTTCTTATTGCTTAGTCAGGTCCAACTTCTCAACCATTATGGGGGAAGTCAGAAGTTTTATATCCATCCAGTGAGTCTAGCTATGGAGACAATTGTTGCTCTACAAACTGTCTTTCTCTTTTCCTCTTTCTGTCAGATTGCAAAATCCCAAGAGATGGAAAATATCTGTATCCATTTTTAAAATATTTTTTGAATAATGATTTATTTTATTTAGCACTGTTTGATAGCCTGAATGTCATAACAGTTCCCTATAGGAAATGGGTTCCCTCATCCATCCTGGTGGAGATTTCTGAAAAATCTGTTTACCCAGGACCAGGTAACAGATGAAAGGAAAAATCAGCCGATAGATACTGTGGAAAAGAACATTCCATGATCAGATCTATGCTGGTGGATTGCGTCTAGATTCCATGCCACATTTGTTCAAAATTCATTTATGAGAAAGGTATACTTGTGAAAAGCCCCCAACATGTAGGCAGTTAAGACATAATTTCATCTGAGAGCAATTTAAATGTCTTATTGCCATCTCTAGCTAAAAATACCTTATGGTTTCTGGATTCTTGTGTGGAGTTAATCTCCCAGCTCAAGTTCACCTTGTCGCTAATTCTCTATCTCATTTCAGTGTGGGAAGCAATGTCATTTTATGTAGAAAGGAAGGTATTTCATCTCTCCTCTTCTCCAGCTATCAGCAAATCTATGCCTAGGGCAGGGAGCAGCTGTGGGACTATGGATAGGACACAGCCATGGATCCTTTGCACATGTTGAGAATGTCCTTGGTGTTTGCCGCTCTTACTCCCTCTTGTGTAGAGGAGGAATGGAGATCTTCATGAACAGGTGTTGAAGAATCAAGAAAAACAGGGCCTTTGAGTGGTGGGGTACAGCAGACCCTACTGGTTACTGACCCCATATCCATTCTCCCACAGCCTCCCCCTCTTTAGCAGAAATCTGACTTGTTCAAGTTTTACCCTAAGAGGAAGGCAGTTCCATTCCCAGCTCACGAGTGAGTCCTGATTAATCTAAGCCTAGCATGGTTGTCTTATTTCCTTTGCCCATGGCTGGTTGAGATGTACACTGGAAGTTTAGACCAAGCCAACAGAACATGAGAAATTTTCTCAGGGCCTTCTAGGTAGGATTTTCAGATCTTAAAGGAAGCACCCAGGAAAGATAGTCTCTTCTTGCCCTAGACTTTGTAATTCTGCATGGGATGGCTGGAACTGCAGCAACTGTCATGAAACATAAGAAAAGCTAGTCTGAGGACAATGCTGACATTTCCAGGATGGAAGAGCGAGATGGAACAAAAGTATGGAATGAGGCCTAAAACCTCCATACCTAAGCACTTTTGTTAGAGAATATATTTTCCTATTTATTTATTTATTTATTTATGAGAAAATGTATTCTCTTTATTGTTTGAGTTTCATTGGGTTTTTGGTTACCTGCAGATACAAGCATCCTCATATTGATACATGGAGATGTAACATAAAGCAGAGAAGTTCTTTAGCCGTGTTTAACCCAGTTGTTCTTGAGCTGCAACTCAGTTGTCCTGCTGTGTTGCTATGCTCAGTATGTATGAGGGGCAACACTAGGCCAGAGAGTTGATGAATTTTGTATGGTGTGTTTTCCTTGCATATCATATGTGCAACACATAGACACATACACAATGTGAAAAATGCCAAGAAGCCAATTCCACATAGCCAAATCAAACATGGGAGGGGGGTTAGAAAGTTTCTTATTAATGCAAATCAACAAGAATTGGGTAGGTGTACTTTGCAAAGGGAAAATGGCTATCCCTTTGAAGCCATACAATTTCTAGAGATACCAAGACTCCATTCAAATGCCGTGTTCTCTGTGACCCCTTCCCTGAGTTCTCCAGGCCAAGTTCATCACCCCTTCTGTTCTCATACCACTGTATGCATATCTCTAGTGGGGCGCTTACCACACAGTATCAGCGCAAGCAGTGTCAGTGTTCGATTCCTTGTTAGATTGTGAGTTCTTACAGGGCAAGAGACTTGTTGTAACCTTTGCTGTGTTCACTTATTCAACAATTATTTATTGAGTGCCTACTATGTGCCAGGCATTGAGCTGAACACTGAAGATACAATAGTCAAGAAAAGCAGATGTGGCCCCTACAGTCATGGAGTTTAAAGTCTAGTGAGTCAGACAATCAAATAATTATAATAGTCGACCAATTTCTTATGCCTAACTAAATGACTAGCACGCAGTAAGTGCTCAATAATTACTTGCTGAATTTAGTCACAGAATTTTCACTATTCCATGCCACCTTTTATCTTCCTGGAAGCCAGCCTAAGTTCATATGATGGTGGAAAACCTCCTAGGGGAAAGAGAGGTGAAGCCCCCACATGCAGGCTGTTTTCAAGCATCTGTTTGTATTGCACTTACTAATGTCTTAATGGCCAAAGCAAGTCATGTGGCCAGTCTAGAGGGCCATGTGGAAGGAAGTTACACGGTGCAGGGATAGGAAGAGGTGTGACTGGTCCGGGGCCATTATTGTACCAATCTGCCACACTATTTTAAATTATGGGTTATGTTATATAAACCTAAAACTCAGCTAAGAGATTTAAACAATGATCATTTGAATCTAAGAATAAGTTTTTCAGTACAATTCACACTCAAGAAACTAACATTTGATTCAGACATTTCAAATGGAAAATAGTGATGTGATTCACAGTGAACAGTATATCCACGCTTTTGGTCTTAAAATCTTTGCACAGTGCTTTGATGAGAGAGGAGTCTTGGCAGCCAAGTGTGGCTGTTTCCCCAGCCTTTATACTATTTTCAGTGAGGGCAGTCTTTTCTTCTCAGGGTTGTAATGAGAATAACGGACTCGTTCCCCGCTAACATCCAGAGAAGACCATTCTAAATCGAGTGGTTGGCCCATGCCAACAATATCTGCTATAAATTATGAAACCTCCAATCAATAATCAATACTTCTCCTCTATTTGTATAATAACAAATGAGTTTTGAGATTGGACTCAGAGTATAAATTGTTAACTAAAACAAAATAGGATAAATATAGAGAAACGAAACTTAGCTTTAGAGCAGACTCTTAAACCTTGGAAGTCTGTATAAACAAAAGTGTCTATGCATGTTTTATTTGGAGATTAGTGTGATTAAACAAAAATGTATTACAGATCTGAATGGAGAGTCAAACTAAGTGTGTGGGTCTGGTGGAGAGATTATCTGTCCAAATGCATTTTTGTAATTCCGTACTCTGGTCCAAAAGTTAATGTAAAAAGCCAATCGAATTGATTAATACTAAAAATGGAACAGCTGCAGATCTAGAACTAATTTGGGGACCCTCCTACTTTCATCCTCAGAGTTTGTCTAATAAGGACGTTTGGACGACTGAATACATAGCATGTAAGAAAGTGTTAGAAATGGCTAGAAGTCTGATGTGACTGCAACAATATTACTCATAATGTCTTTTGAGCACAACAGAAACATACAGGGCGCATCCACATGCATAACAGATATTCACAGGAAGATGAGGTTAAACAGGACTTCCACATCCACATGGGTTTCTCCACTTAATTTTGATGATAAAAGCCATAGAGAAGTTGAAAGGGCTCTTAGAAGAGTGGACAGAAGCCACCAAGCACAAGCGCAGTAGGGCTACCATGTGTATGCAAAAGCAAGTCAAGTCCCACTTGGAAATATGCCTTCAGGAAGGTTTAGCCTCGCAACCTTGCACTCTCTCATTGTGCTTACATTTCATGTGTGTGGCATGTGGATATCATTTCTCTTTCTGTCAAACATACAAGTATTCCATGGATTCCTATGGACCGAACTGCAGTTTGAATTTTAGAAACTGTAACATTCTTGGCCGAGTGCGGTGGCTCATGCCTATAATCCCAGCGCTTTGGGAAGCCGAGGCAGGTGAATCACTTGAGGCCAGGAGTTCGAGACCAGCCTGGCCAACAGGGTAAAATGTTGTCTGTAATAAAAATACAAAAATTAGCTGACACGATGCTGTGTGCCTGTAATCCTAGCTGTTCAGTAGGCTGAGGAATGAGAATCACTGGAGGCCGGGAAGCAGAGGTAGCAATGAACCAAGATTGTGCCACTGCACTCCAGCCTGGGCAACAGAGCAAGACCTTGTCTCAAAAAAAAGGAAACTGTAACATTCTGTGGTAATGAGATACCCAGTTTATGGACTGCTTTTTGCTTATTATTTGTGTACTGACCACAAAGCTTAAAGGGTACTGCGGCATTAAAAGTGAATCTCTTTGTTCCTCATATGTATATTTTTTTCATATTTGTTAATTTGAAATTTGAAAATATTCATCTTTTGGTCTATGGCATTGATAGCATTTACCAGTGTCACCTGAAATTTGAGTTCCTACTCAAACTGGAAGTCTTGTATTTTTTTCCTGAAGCACTCTTCAAGGATCCAACTGTGGTAGCTTAATCATCACATCTAGAAAATGACTTGTGGCTCCTTGTGGAAATTGCTTCTTTGTATGAAAATTCTGGTACAGTATGCAGGCTGTTGTGTTCTGGGAATAGCATAGTGATGATGTGCATTATGGAGATAACAGGACATTAGGTATACAGAATGGAATTAATATTTAGAAGTGCAGGATGCCACTCAGATAACCCTGTGATCATCCATAAGTATTGTGTAGCCCTCGGTTAACATATGGCATGTGGACAGGGAGGAGCCTTGGGAATCATTAGGTTCAGTATCCTCATTCTGTACTTTGAGGAAACTTTGACTTAGAGAAGTTGTTCAGGATCATTTGCTCATGTCACTCAACTACTTAGAGTGATAAAGCCAAGGAGAATGCCAGAGTTTCATAACTTTCAGTCCAGGGAAACTTCGACTTCAACATACTTTTTCTTCTGTAACATAGCAAATCAGGGGTTTCAAAATATTATGAATGTTAAGAAAAAATTGGTAGATTTTCTTATAGTTTTAAGAGATAACTGAAAGAGCATCCTTCATAATAATAAATATGACAGCATTGGTTCTACAACACTTACTATAATAGTATTTTCATCCCAATAGTCTAGTCTATACTCTGTATTAATTATCCACTATATACCTAACAGATAGATTATTTTTATTAATTATCCACTATGCACATAACAGACCCAGATGGACTTGTAAATGATCTCTGGCTATATTTATTTTTCTGTAGGTAGCATTACACTTGGAATTGTTTCAAGTGGGAACAGGGGAAGAGAAGAAAGCCAAAGGTTCAGATTTGGCATAGCTCTTGGAGAAGATGGGCCTGAATAATGAGAAGCACGCAGGATGTCATTTGAGAGTTGTGGATGGAAAGAGCCTTCTGTTCAGGAGGATTGCAATGAGGGGAAATAGAATTCTGAGATGGGTTCTGTCTATTTCCTCCCCTAGAATGGAGGAAAGGAGACTGGGAGCAGGAGAGATGATGGTAATTAGAAAACAGATGCGTGTGGCTCAGATGGTTTGATGGGCAAAGGCCAGTGAGAATCACTGCCGAGTTCTGGGAGGCTCTGGCGATGATCTCAAAATGGGAAGCTTGAAATGATTAAAACTGTGGAAAGGGAGAGAAAGATAAAAGGAAGATAAAGGTAGATTTATTATGGGACAAGCCCAAACAAGAATAGGACAGCCAAGGTTTCCAAAATAAAACCGGGAACGCCTATGGTGCTGGAACCCATGTCATCAGCACAAATTACTGGAACTTTGTTTCCTCTATTTCTTTAATGAATATATTCCACAAGGAAACACAATAAAATCTAGTTTTAACTTTTAAGGTGTTTTCCAGATTATATCTTGGTAGCAATATAGACTGAAATTAATAATTTAATAGCTTTGGAAGAAAATATCATTTATTGGGTTATAACCTAACTTTCCCCTTTTTATAGGTGAGGAAACTGGGGCTCAAGGATGTGAAGTGACTGGCTTCTAGCACCACAGTGTCCTAGGAACTTTAACATGAGGATTCACTGAATGGATTTAAACTGCTTACAGTCATATGGACAGTGAGGAACAGAATTGTCCCTGAATTCAGGCCTTGCACAGCCCTGGCTGTGACTCTTTCAAGTGTTAGTTTGATTAACCATGAAATGGAGTTGCTGAAAAATCATGAAGTGCAGTTTTATTCGTCAAGCAAAGTCAGTTCACAGTCACTATAATGCTTTGACAGCATTTAGTATAAATTTCAGTTAACCTACACATTCAGTTAACCAGCACATCTGTTCTCTAACCAGCCTAGGAGAGTATGAGCATAC
The DNA here is from genome assembly GCF_009828535.3 of Hylobates moloch. NCBI lineage: Eukaryota > Metazoa > Chordata > Mammalia > Primates > Hylobatidae > Hylobates > Hylobates moloch. The sequence goes on along the minus strand of NW_026652301.1, from coordinate 361,276 downwards.
TTACGAGGTTAATTATGACTGGTAAATGGGAGTGGGGCTCATCAACACACAGTGAGACCCCAGGAAGACACAACAGTGCCCTTCGCCCCAACTCCCCTCCAGGACCACACAGGCAACCTTCTCCCCAGCCTTAATCCCTCAGAAGGCTGCAAGGACCCACTTAGCCACTTAATACAGAAAGCTGGGAGTCCTCTCTGACAGCACTTCCTCAAAGCTGATGGAGGTGACAGAGCACCCTGGTGAGGTTTTTAGAGAGAGACTCCTGACTCTCATCCTAGACTGTGATTCAGTTTGTCTTAGAGTGTGGCCCAGAAACCTGCATTTTTAAAGGTTCTATGAGGAATTTGAATATACAGTTATTTGGGAACCACAGCTTGTACTATATTAAGTATCATTTTGCAGGGAATTAAAAGCAGCACTGAAGTTAATTCTTCCAACATTACCAATCCCCAGAAGAGCTCTATAGACTCTGGGTCTCATAGACTATGAAAGTCTTGGTCCAGACCACAGTTACTTTTTACCTAGAAAGCCTTCCTTCTCTTCTCCCCGTTTCAAACCAGGGCTAAGCTATTGAACTTGTGGATGTCATTTGGTGGTGGTTCCTATAGTGCTCAAGATCTTGGAAAGACTTCTGTTTATTTGGCATGCTCCACACAGGCCTGTCAGGCTCTGGGGATTTGTGGCATTTGCAGAACTTACAAGACAGGAAGCATAAAAATATATAATTCATAGAATGAAAGATTTTGGAGGCCCCTTCACTTTTACAAATTGGCCATAAAATAGAAATCACAGACATAACATTCATATAACCGCAGTTGCCAAGAATGAAGAATCACTTGGGGGAAGGAGAGGGTGCTTGAGGAGTTTCATGTGTACTTCTCTATAGGGCACCTAAAGAAAGAGTGAGCATTCAAACTCTGTGTGCAAATGATAATAGGAACATTAAAGTAGAGGATAGAGTTCTCGGCCTGACAATTGCAAATATCTGTTAAGGATAATGAAGATTTCGAGATTGATCCTAAGAGGTCTTTAAAAGTCTTTTCACAGTGATTGAGTTTATCATTTGAGGGCATTTGCTTGTCCTGATAGACATTCCAAATATACATAGGATTTTGTATACATGTTACTATAACTTACTGCTTCCTGGTTTTTTCCTTTCCCAATGGAAGCAGTTGACAACATTTGAGGCAGCTGTCCACTTTGACTGCCTGTGATATATCAGGGGAAGGAGAGAAGGGAAAAGTATACATCCTGCCACCTTCTTCTCCCATTAGCTGGGTTGACACTCTGGGCTTCCACTAGCTTTCTAGAAAGAGTCCTTAGGAAGGAGAGAGAGGCTAATCTGCTCCTGTCAGTTCCACTTAAGCCTTCTGGGGACTTGAGTCGCGGCTGAGTAATGGCTGATGATACTGGTTGTGATCGCCAACTGTTGAAAATAGTGTATTCAACGATGTTGGATACATACAAGACATAAAAAAGGAAAGAGGTAATCCCAGCACTTTGGGAGGCCGAGGCGGGCGGATCACGAAGTCAGGAGATCGAGACCACGGTGAAACCCCGTCTCTACTAAAAATACAAAAAATTAGCCGGGCGCGGTGGCGGGCGCCTGTAGTCCCAGCTACTCGGAGAGGCTGAGGCAGGAGAATGGCGTGAACCCGGGAGGCGGAGCTTGCAGTGAGCCGAGATTGCGCCACTGCACTCCAGCCTGGGCGACAGAGCGAGACTCCGTCTCAAAAAAAAAAAAAAAAAAAAAAAGGAAAGAGGATCTCTGTCACAGAAGTCAAACTAAAAATCCTCTCCACTATTTGATTTGTATATTAAAGAAGTGTCATCTTAGGAGTCAGGAGAGCCGAGAGCTGGGCTTTCGTGGTTATGTGTCACTCTAGCTTTGTGACCTTGAAGATGCCAAATGATATTTCTGGGCTTCAGTTTACTCATGTAAAAATAGTTGTAATATCTACATAGTGTAAAGGAAAATTTTATCCAAATCAAACACAGATTGGGCTGGAGACGGGGGTGATAGAGGGATAGTTGTGGCTGGGGGGTGTTGAATGGCTGGATTCTAAATTGCTTCTGGACCTCAAGCTCCATTATGCTAGGAATCTGTGATCCACGGGGAGTATGGGGGGCACACAGAGGGAGTTATTTGGATGCTACTAATGATACTTAAGCCATTTGATAATTTACGCTCTTAGAGAAATGCACAGCCAGAGTAAAAGACAGTTATGCTGTTTGATTCTGTATGTTAAACAAGGATGAAAAGGGTTTACATGGCACAGAACCTAGGACAGGTCAGTCCCTCCCTCCTTAAAAATCAGTCCTTTTTTTTTTTTTTTTTTTTTTTTTTGCCATCTTTCCAGAAAGTGCATTTCAAATAGAAGATGATAAACATTTTTAAAGCAGACCTTCAGAAACTAATCTATTTTATTTTTATTTATTTATTTTTATTTTTTTGAGACTAAATATCACTCGGTTGCCCAGGCTGAAGTGCAATGGCATGATCTTGACCCACTGCAATCTCTGCCTCTCGGCTTCAAGCGATTATCCTGCCTCAGCCTCCTGAGTAGCTGGGACTACAGGCACCCGCCACCACTCCCAGCTAATTTTGTATTTTTACTAGAGACGGCATTTCGCTGTGTTGGCCAGGCTGGTCTCGAACTCCTGACCTCAGGTGATCCACCCACCTCAGCTTCCCAAAGTGCTGAGATTACAGGTGTGAGCCACCACGCCTGGCCATCAGAAACAAATCTATAGTTCTGCCAGGAACAGGAGGAATCTGCTTCTTGTTGTTTACCACTGTATCCAACATCTACACATTGATTTAGCTGCTTAATTCAGCAAGTTTCAATGGAAAATGATTAAAAACCCCACCCTAAATTTCAGACAGGTTTACTTACGTTTGTGGTAGTGCATGAGGTGTCTTTAAAACTCACAAGGCTGATTCCAGAAATTTTAGTGAGAACACATTTCCTGCTTTTATGTTCATATCATGTAGGTGTGTATTGGTATTTAGAGAAATGATGGAAGTACAGTCACAGTGAGGACGTTAAGCCCTCCTTTATCTTAAGTGATTATCATAGACCCAGCTGCAGAAATGATACAGGATTTTTTGTTCTTATTTAAGTGTTCTTTTTAAATAACAAAATTTTAAACTATTAGTTGGAAGCTTGCCACAAACTAATAAAACAATTAGAATTAACATCTTTTAAAAAGTGAATTACCCAATAGCCTAAAGGTAAATAACATCTTTGGTTATTAGTAAACAGAATAAGATAGATACTAAGCCTGCTACTGTGCTGATTTCCCAAACAATTCAGGAGAAATTAAGTGATTTCACCTAAGTTTTCTAGGTAAGTGCCTCAGTTATTCACTTAAGTTGTCCAAGATGCACCTCTACTCTTGCAGTAAAGTACTTACCTATGTGGTAACTCACATCTTCTAGGTCATTAATTCAGATGTAACAAATTCTTCCTTGCTATTCAGTAATGTGCTATGAGGCAGGAAAAAAATGCACCTATCCCAATTGTTGGACACTTTGTTTCTGTGGAGGAATTAAACTCTGAGTTTATGTTGGCAGCTCTGTGGTAGCCATAATTTCATACCCCAGCCTGGTTGTAATGGAAAGTCCAACTTATAAAGGCTATTTGTATCATTAAACTAAATATGAAACCTAATTCAACCTTCCTGATCATAACCTTGTAGCCAAGAATGTAATTTATTTTTCTGAATATCTGGACGTCTGTAATAGTTGCCAATGAACAGGCTTTTGAAGTACTCACTGATTAAACCATAAGTAACAGTGACCTATTAAAATGACCATCTTTTTATTTTCTCTGATGATTTCGAATAGCATTTGGTCAGATAAAGCAGCTGTATTTGAAGATTCTCTTGGTTTCACATTTTAGTGGAATCATTGTGTTAATTAGTGTTAAGCAGCACATTAAATTCCTCAGAGCAGTCAGGACTCATTCAGTGTCCGTTGAGGCTCTTTATGTACAAAGCACATTCTAGGCACTGTGAGGACACATAGTAGACTGGCCCTCAAGAAACAAGGTATTACTCATAAGAAAAAAATACATAATGGAAATATTGCACCAAAATGGCATGTGACTGGTTGTTAAGTGAATGATATAGATATTATATTTTATTCCAGTGACAACTAGCCTTTAAGCTTCAAATTTATTAAATGCTACTCTGCATACAAATATTTCAGGAAAATTAAATTAACCTATAATTGCAAAGGCAAAAATTCAAATGGCCTACCATAGTATATTTATGTTTCCAGTATATTTATGATTTTATACTGTGCTTTATTATTTAGTTTTGAGCTTTTTAAAATGACCTTCTGTTATGAGTATGTGCTGAATGAAGGAATCCTTTGATTATTGTCAGTTGTTGATCAATGCTGAGCATTCAAAATGGAGAAATATCTTTATTGCAGATATAAATGATTAATCATAGATGCTTTTCATAATAGCTATGAAAAGTATATAGTAAAGTAGATAATAGTATAAATAGTATATAATATTATATCAAAATAGATAAAAAGTAGTATATCAAGATAAGAAGTAGATAATAGTATATAAAAATCATTATCCACTAGGCAATTAGAAAGGGAAAAGAAAGGAAAGGCATTCATATTGGAAAGGAAGAAGTAAAACTTCTCTGTTTGCACATAGCATGATCTTATTATAGAAAATCCTAAAGAATCCACACAAAAAAAACTATTGGAATTAATAAATGAGTTCAGCAAGATTGTGGAATATAAGATCAATGTAGAAAAATCAATTGTATTTTTACCAATCAGTCCAAAATGAAACTAAGAGAAGAATTCTATTTATAATGACATCAAAAAGAATAAATTCAACAACAGCAGTATAAGGCATGAACAATGAAAACAACAAAACATCAAAGAAACGAATTAAAGGAGAACTAAATAAGTAGGAAGACATCCATGTTCATGGATTGGAAGACAATATTGTTAAGGTGGCTGTCGTAATCAAATTTATCTACAGATTCAATGCAGTCCTTATCATAATCTCAACTACTTTTTTGGGCAGATATTAGCAAGCTGACCCTAAAGTTCACATGGAAATGCGAAGGACACAGAGTAGCCAAAAGCAATCTTGAAAAAGAACAAAGTTGGAGGGATTTACCCTTCCCTTCCCAATTTCAAAACTTAGAACAAAGCTATAATAAGACTGTGTGGTAGTGACATGAGTATAAACATGTAGATTAAGGGAACAGAATTGAGAATCCAGAAATAATAATGACCCCCAATATACTTATGGTTAGTGAATTTTTGACAAGGGTACTAAACAGCTAAGTGGGGAAAGAATAGAAGAGTCTTTTCAACAAATGGTGCTGTGACAATTGGATATTTGCATGCAGAAGAATGAAGTTAGACAACCAACTCACACCACACAGAAAAGTAACTTGAAATGGATCAAATACCTAAATGTTAGAAATAAAACTATAAAACTCTCAGAAGGAAACATAAATGTATATCTTTACGATCTTAGATTAGGCAATAGTTTCTTAGATATGACACCAAAACCAAAACAACCAGAGAAAATTTAGATAAACTGGACTCAGTTAAATTGAAAAACTTCTGTGCTTCAAAGGACACCATAAAGAAAATGAAAAGACAACTTACAGGATGGGAGAAAATATTTGCAGATTGTGTATTTGCTAATCCAGAATATATATATATATACAGAACTCTTAAAATGCAATAATGAAAAGACAATTTGTAAATGGATGATGGATTTGAATAGACATTTCTCCAAAGAAAATATACAAATGGCCAATAAGCATATGAAAAAATGCTCAACATCATTAGTCATAGGGAAATGCAAATCAAAATCACAATGAGATACCACTTCACAGCCACGAAGATGGGTATAATAAACAACCAAAAAGACAGTAACAGGTCAGGCGTGGTGGCTCATGCCTGTAATCCCAGCACTTTGGGAGGCCGAGGCCAGCAGATTGCTTGAGCTCTGGAGTTTGAGACCAGCTTGGGCACCATGGTGAAAACCTGTCTCTACCAAAAAAAAAAAATTACAAAAATTAGCCAGTCATGGTGGTGTGTGCCTGTAGTCCCAGCTACTCGGGAAGCTAAGGTGGGAGAATTGCATGAGCCTGGGAGACGGAGGTTGCAGTGAGCCCAGGATCACACCACTGCACTCCAGCCTGGGCAGAAGAGTGAGACCCTGTCTAAAAAAATAAAAAAATACATATATATCAATAACAAGTGTTGGCAAGGATGTGCAGAAATTGGAACCCTCATATGTTGTTGGTAGGAATATAAAATAGTACAGCTATATTGAAAATGGTTTAGCAGTCCTTCAAAAAATTAAACCTACGGTTACCATATGATCCAGCAATTCCACTCCACTCCGACCTGTTACTGTCTTCTTGGTTGTTTATTATACCCATCCTCATGGCTGTGAAGTGGTATCTCATTGTGATTTTGATTTGCGTTTCCCCGTGACTAATGATGTTGAGCATTTTTTCATGTGCTTATTGGCCATTTGTATATTTTCTTTGGAGAAATGTCTATTCAAATTCATCATCCATTTACAAACTGTATTTTTATTATTGCATTTTAAGAGTTCTGGAATTCCACTCCACTTCTTGACCACTCTATAAATTAAGTTGTTCTGATAAAGCATAAGCTTGCAAAAAATATTGTCATTAAGGAACATATTTATGTATTTTGTTCTTAGAAAAGTTTGATAATCAATCTTAGAGACTGCTTGAAATTTCCTCAGTGCAGAGAGATAACAAAACCAACATTTCTCTCGTTATATCATGAAGATATAGTTTATCACTTCTGATGAACTGATATACATCCTTTTTATTAACCTGATTATAGGCCTTTTTCACTCAGATTTATTATATGAAACAGTTATTGTTCTGAAATTGAGGGAAGAATCCTAAGTATTTCCATACAGACGTTTCATGTTTGTTTTCTTGTTTTTTTCCCCAGGTACTACCTTTCCCAAGCCAGGTGGTGTACAACAGAGTAGGCAAGTGTGGGAGCCGTACTGTGGTCTTGCTTCTGAGAATCTTGTCGGAGAAGCACGGATTTAATTTGGTCACATCAGACATTCACAACAAAACCAGGCTTACTAAGAATGAACAAGTAAGTTGACTTTGCCCATTGTTAAATTGTGTTTTGCTTCAGCTCATTTGTGTAACCAGTGGGTGCCTTACGGGTCATCCTTCAGACTCCTGATGAATGAATACCAGAGTTTTTATTTCATGCTGTATTTTTGCCAGAGTGTGGAAGGAAATTTAAGTTAAGGGTTCCATAAGAACTCTATAAACCAGGGAATTTCCATGAAGGGATACTTCCATTAGGACTGACGAAGGACTGTGTGTACTTGCCCTTGTCTAGTTAGCTAATATTAGCAATATATACATCTCAAAGAGTCATACCACTGAGCTATAAATAATGCCGACATCTTCACCGTCAAAATGAGAAGATGTTATTTTAATATTCTTACCTCTTCATTTTCTCACCAGTGTCCAGAATCTTTATGGTTGTATTGGTTGATGGGGGACATGGGAAACTCAGAGGATCTTAGGCTTGGAGAGCAGCATTTGGAATGTTCAGTGGTAGGAAAAGAATGACCCCACTTCACAGGAACAGTTTTGCCCTAATGTGGCTGAGCTGTGCAAGTGGACATGCTGAAGGTAGGATGGGAGTGCTGTCCTCTACCAAGCAGCTATGAAGGTTTACTTTGCAAACCTGTATAGAGGTAAGGGCAACAGTCTCTGTAGGGGTGGTTTGCTGATGTAGAAAAGTCAGATAGAGTGTTCTCATGGTCATTTTACAGAGTCAGGTTTGTCATCCTGGTCTCAGAAACTGGCTTCTATCCCCTTACATACATAGGATGAGCAGCCACCCAATGAGTGGTACCTGCATGTTGGGAAGAAACAAGAAACATGGCTCACTATCAGGTTGAGATCATCATTATAAAAATTTCCTCATGCATGTAATCCTAGCACTTTGGGAGCCCCAGGATCGAGATCAAGGCCAGGATCGAGACTATCCTGGCCAACATGGTGAAACTGCGTCTCTACTAAAAATACAAAAAAATTGGCTGGGCATGGTGGCACGTGTCTATAGTCCCAGCTACTCGGGAGGCTGAGGCAGGAGAATCACTTGAACCCGGGAGGCAGAGGTTGCAGTGTGAGTCAAGATTGCACCACTGCACTCCAGCCTGGTGACAGAGCGAGACTTTGTGTCAATAAATAAATAATAAATAAATAGATAAGTAAATAAAAAAATGAATAAATAAATAAATTTCCATCCATGTCCATTTTCTTTGGACATAATCTCCAGCTTTGAGATATTCAGAACCTCACAAACAGAGGGAATCTCATTCTTAATTTACCAATTGTATATTTCCATTTTATCTTGAGGGAAAGTAGAACTGTTTTAAGACAGTAACATAGCCAACCATACTTGTTCTAAAGCCACTATGTTTTGTGTCTTTTATAATACAGAGATCAAATTGCCCACTCCTTTGCAAACTTCCATTAAAAAATCACTCAGTATCAAGTTTAAACAGCCATTACCAGCACCAATAGTTAAAGGGTCATTACCAATCAGCAAAAAATATTTTAAGGTTATACCTTGTACGTTCCACAGTAGGGTCTCCATAGAAAAGAATGATTTTGGTGGCACTTAAGGATGTTGCATTTTATGTATAAGATTGTATAGTAGGGGCAGGTTCTCTTTGATTACCTTACTTGATTGAAGAGCTAATGTGATTAGGCTGGTGATGCCTTTTTAACTGCCTGAAAGAAAGGAATTATAAATAAATACATTATTGCAATTTTATTATAATTATTAAATTTGGTTTTCTTTTGAATCTAACTGTTATGGCCTGCTTAATTATAGGATTACACTTAAATATAATATAATCATACTCAGTTCCCAGATGCCTCATAAAACACAGTTGCTAGATTTTAGTTCCCACTGCAGGAGAGACAACAAACTACCCGCAGAGAGCAGGACAAAAGTAACTCAAGGATTAGACATTGGGATGTTCAGCAATGGTTAGAAGAAAGAACACAAAGTACAGTATTTAAATGTGTCATGGGATTTTATAGAGATCAACCTAGTTTGTTTCCTATGAGGAGCAAACATGAAAAAGTAAAATACACTTGTAACTATGAATGGAATAATTTAGAATAAAAATTAATGGCAATTTACTAACAATGTGTAGATTGTTAGATCCAGAAAGGGTTAAAAAGACAAAGTCATCCTTCTCTTCTAAAATATAGGCTAGCTCTCATCTGTTTGGAATGGTTGGCTTGTCTGGAAGCCAGAGAAGAGACTAGACAGTCTTTTAAGATTCTTTCCAGCCCTGTGATTCTGTGATATATTTGTACAACTTCTAGCATAATCTGTGTATTGTGTAGTTGAAACATTTCTGATTCCTGTGGTCAAAGTGACCTAGAATATATTTCATTACTTCGTTATTCCAGATATCTATTAGATTGTAAGGCAGTTTTAAAAATGCATGGCAAAGGTAAAGATAAGGTAGAAAAAACAGATATATAATTTTAATGTTAAAACAAACATAATAACAGTGACCATTACCTCTCCACAGCCAGGACAAGAAACCCAGTTTGAAGTTCAACTACATTTAGAGAAACACTTTTTTTGTCCATGTATTGCTTTTATTAAAGTTTCAACATGCATAAAACAGAAAAAATATTCTTTTAATATATATTCAAGAAATAATTTGTGGTATGAATAGCTCCTTTTTTGGTAATTTATTAGAGGAATGAAGGGGGAAATGGTTTAGAAGACTAGTGGAAATTGTAGTCAGTTGTTCTCGCCTATAAACAGTAGAATTCTGAAAATTTGTTCCCATAGAATCATTGTCCTCTAGAGTTAATAACAATTCCACTTCAGGTGCAGTATGACTTAAACAGGCTCTTGTGTGCTGGCCTGGGACTTTATCCACCATGTAGAGAATTTCTTTTATGAGAAAATGTGCTCCAAGTTCCAAACTACGGACTTACAAATGAACTTCGGGATAGTATCCATTTCTAAGACCAGATTATCTATTCCATTTCATTCATACAAAAAGGCACCTCTCTGGGCCACAGTCAAATTCACACATGCATTGCTCTCTGGAGGGTAGCTGTGATCATACACACACACACACACACACACACACACACACACAGCTAAATTTTTAAAATCTATTAAATGGAGCAAGACACTGAAGGGATTATTAAAAAGGAAAGGGAGTGTGAAGACACCAAATGTTAGAATGCCTATAAAAATCCCACTACATCTGTCCTTATAGAAATAGAAATACCTTTGAAGTTCATATTTTGGAAAATTCCGCCTCAACAGCACAGCATGGGCAATGGCTGCTGGGCAAGTGTTGGACTTTCGCACAGCTCATCATGCAAACCTGTGATGACATCATTGCATTTATGCTGTAAAACCAGATTTCAGGTCTTAAGCTGGCTTAAATTATCTCTTGAAAAATGGAGATTATATACAGCTTTGAAAAATAGGGAATTTTTTTCCCCAGAAGATGTGGCGTGTGATTGCCAAAAAAACACATAACCATCTTTGGTTAAGACATGACACCATCTTTCTGAGCATTGCTCTAAATACAAGAAAGGTCAGAGTGCTGCAGGTGTATTACAGCTATGAGAATCCACAATTACTTTCATTCTCTTTAAAGAAAAGCAAAAGTTACCAGCATATTGAGAAGGCATGTAATTTTACTATTTCTATTTCTGTTGAAACTGAGGATTACGTGTTGGATACAGCACCTACTACATGCATTGTTTTCCTTCATTGTTTCATTGAACTTTTTGGACCTAAAAATATACTACTGAGTGGGTATGATTCCCTGTTTTATGGGTGAGACACCTAAGACAATCAGATTGTAACTTTCCAAATACATTATAATGACTATCAGTGGATCTTGGCCTTGAACCTAGGCCTTCCTTAATCCAAAAGCCATTCTCATCATGCAGTGTTTATCTCCTCTGGCTGGACAGCAGAATCTCAGCACAGCCTTTTAAAACCCAGAGTTGCAATGGCCCTTCTCCCTGAGATTCTGGGGTAGAGCCCAGAAAACTTTTTCTTTAATAAAGTGTCACAAGAGATTTTATGATGCAGCCAGGGTTGAAATCATCATACCAGCATTGCCCTAGGTATGTTCCTGAGAATCCTACTCCTCTAAGACATTGAAAGAAAAAATAATTATGGTTCAATAAATTTGGTAAATGTTGTGTGCCTTGTCCCAAATGAATCAATTCACAATGATTATTCGCATTTTAAAGACTTAGAAAATTAAAAACAAAACTGCAAACTGTTTAACTGGGTTTCACCTAGCATTTTTGCAGTCTTCATTGTTCAGGGGACTCTTAATGAGTGTTTGTGACTCATTTGCATTCTGCAGAACTCCAGTTCATCATCTGTGAAATACTAGGCAAGTCCACATCCTCCCACCAGTTGTAACAGTAAAGGCTACTATATCACTATAAATGTCACATCTGTTCTGACTCTCCAACAGCTATTCAAATTATTAAAACCTTGAAGAGTTATATAAAGGGTGGAGGAAAGAGAGATCCTGTGCCCATGTGCCCTAGATAGCTTTAGCTTCTTTATCAAAACAATATTTCTTTACAATATTTTTAACTTCCCTTTCCTATTGCTCTTGCCCCCTGCAAGTTTCAAGTCTTAATGGTGGCTAGAAAGCAGTGAGACTTAGGGGGAAAAAAAACCCCAACTCACCTAAAGAAATCATGTTAAGTTTGTAAAAGTCTACAGGCTACAGGGATCCCTAAGGCATGGTTAATCGGGCCTCTGTTTAATCAAGAAGGTGGGCCAGGAGTAGTGGCTGACGCCTGTAATCCCAGCACTTTGGGAGGCCAAGGCGGGTGGCTCACCTGAGGTCAGAAGTTCGAGACCAGCCTGGCCAACATGGTAAAACCCTGTCTCTACTAAAAATACAAAAATTAGACAAGCGTGGTGGTGCACGCCTGTAATCCCAGCTACTTGGGAGGCTGAGGCAAGAGAATCACTTGAACCCAGGAGGCAGAGGTTGCAGTGAGCCGAGGTTGCACCACTGCACTCCAACCTGGGTGACAAAGCAAGACTCCATCTCAAAAAAAAAAAAAAAGTGCACTCATTAATTTTTTAAGCAGATTTCTCTGTTTTTTTGTTCATTCACTTTGCTGAATATTTATTGAGGGCCTAGTATTAATGTGCATATGAAACCCCAGACAGCCCACTAGATATTAGTGCACCCTATTTCTAATCCTCAAGGCAACATTGTTAGGAAAGCATTATCGCCCCATTTTAGAAGGAGGAATAAGTGTGTACAGGAATCTGATTAAAATATAGTGTAAATTAAGAATAATGTGGAAGAATGAGACTTGAAAACAAACGGGGGTCAAATCCCGAACTTTAAATGCTGGGCTTCAGAGTTGGAACTTTCTTCAGTAGACAGTGGGAAGCTATTCCATTTATGCCTGAGGTTGCAATTTTTTTAAATTTTTGCAATCAGACCTTGGCAATGACCTTGAGCAGTAGGATGTAAATAACTCCCACATGCTTAGCGTTCCAATAATGGAACACTAGGCATACATGGGTTAATGAAAAATGGTTCTTAATCATGATAGGCACCAAAATCGGCCGGGGAGCTTTCTCACAATATGTGTATTCAGGTCCCACTGCAAAATACAGAGCTAAACTTGCAAAGGCAGAGCCAAAGTTATTTGTATTTTGCAGGGGAGAAACTCCCGAAGAGGTCCTCACGCACAGCCCTAGCGAGGAATGATTTCACAAAAGCCTCTGATTATTAGAAAGTTTTCCTTTTATTGAAGTGAATCCTTCACTACGCTAGGAAAATCCCGCTGTCACCTGAGACTCTCTCAACCCCCTGAAGACTCCATGCGTCCCTGAAGTTTTATGAAGTGTTGTCTCCTCATGAGTCTCTCTATTTATCCCAGGAACCTTTCTCTGGCTTGACATGTTTTGGAAAAGCCTCGCTTAGAATGACCGTCAGAACTTCCCGACTTTATAGGAGTGGGGACATTGTCCACAGGCATGAGAGGTGCTCCAACTGGACCTTAGAGTCAAACCAAAGAGAGGAGCCTGGTCCCTGTCCACGCCACAGGGATTAGTTCACACAGCTCTGCAGATGTCTAGTCTTGGAGCCCTACAGACAGAAACTGAGTCCGCTAATAGAAACTTAGTGGAAAGAAAAGAGAAAAACTAGGAAGCAGCAGCAAGGCCTGCAAAAATAAAATAAGTTTTTCCTTTCCTTCCAGTTGCAGCCATGAGATTGATTTTCTCTGTAATTCAGACCCAGGCTCTTTGCCTTGATCATGTCATTGCTCCCCCTGGTGGACTTCTTCTTCATTGCAGGCATGTGTTGCACTGACTGCTTCCCGCAGGCCATCCTGCCTCCTGCTTACAAGGGCTACCCCATACGGTGGGAAGAGGGAAGGGTCACCGGAGCCTCCAGCCATCTTCCCAGCCTCTGAGGTTCAAGGGCCAAGGCTCTTCCTCTGAGCTACCCCTTATTTTGCTTTGATATGTTAAAAACATATCCTTTCTGTAAAATGCTTTGCAAAATTATAATACGTCTAAGTGTTCATGAGTGACACAGAATTCACTTATGAACCACGTAGGGTTAGATACGACCTCTGCTGACAAATATTTGCCAAGAAGTCAGGAGCAAAGTCTGACTGTGTTGGTGGAACTGCAGGTAAAGGTTTTCTGCTGTACCATCCCAGCCAGTCAGGTTGAAAGCAAAAGATTAGGAACTACTTACTGATATGCTGTGATCTGATTTTTTTCTTTTAAATATCTTTCATTACGTAGTTATCTTTTTTAGTATTGAAAATTAATTTTCTGTTCTTCTTAGGATATATACTCAGTTTTCCCACCTAGAACTTTTAAAAAATATTATCTCTGGCATTCTAAAGCTTTTATTTTTGTATTATTTCATAATGCTTTTCCATCTGTTAGAACTGAATTCTTTCAAATTTTCAGCACATCACAAGGAAAGAAAATTTATATTCCATAAACCTTCTTTGTTCTCCAGAGTTTTGTGCTAACCAATCTGTTCCTTCCATTTTGAAAGGTTATGTATAGATCAAATCTCAGTGGGAATGGTGAATAGATTGCAGCCAGTAAATAAAAAACAGGGTTTAGGGATTGGAAAGACTTGGATTTCAATCCTGGCTTTACCTCTTTGTGTGGATGAGGCTTTAAGCAACCAATGCAGCCTTTTGTGCCTCAGTTTCTTAACCTCTACAGTAGGGATAATAATACTTATCCATGACTGGGCACGGTGGCTCACGCCTGTAATCCCAGCACTTTGGGAGGCCAAGGCGGGTGGATCACCTGAGGTCAGGAGTTCAAGACCAGCCTGACCAACATGGTGAAACCCTGTCTCTACTAAAAATACAAAAATTAGCTGGGCATGGTGGTGGGCACCTATAATCCCAGCTACTCGGGAGGCTGGGGCAGGAGAATTGCTTGAACCCAGGAGGGGGAGGTTGCAGTGAGCCAAGATCGCGCCACTGCACTCCAGCCTGGGCAGCAGCGTGAGACTTTGTCTCAAAATAATAATAATAATACTTATCTGTGGAGTTCTTGTCCACTGCACTCCAGCCTGGGCAGCAGAGACTTTGTCTCAAAATAATAATAATAATAATAATAATAATACTTATTCATGGGGTTCTTGTGAGGATTAAATGACACCATATGTATAAAGAGCACCTTGGTGCACTCAGAAAATGGGAGTCTGTTTGATGGTGTTATGTCCTGGATGTTATAATGGTAAGACTGTTTGCTCCATGTGACACTAGGATAATGAACATATGGGTCTGTCTCAGAAAGGCTAAATTCGTAGCCTGAGTGCTAGATAATTCTGTCTTCAGTTAACTGTACATTTCTTGACTCCAAAAAGGATTTCTAAAGATGATAGCTTCATTTCATAAATATTTGTGGGGTGTATGTTCTGTCCAAGTACCTTGAGTAGGCTTTCTAGGGGATAAAGCCTGCCCCCAACCCTCACAGAATTTACATTCCAGCTCAGACTCATGCACAAACTCAACTACGATGTAATGTAGAAAGTGCATGTCCTGAAAAATTTTCAGATACACTGCTGTGGAAGGTCATGTTCAAAACCAAGCCCATTTCCCCCATTATCTGCAGCCAAATTTGTTCCTCCCCCAGTATTGCCCATCTCCATGAATGGATACCATCACGTATTCGGTTGTCCTAGCCAGGAATCTGAGAAGGAAGCTCTTTTGGCCACTCGCCCTGCCTCCCTTCCACTGGCAGGTGGTCACCTCCTTAACCCTCCCGGAACCTCCCCTTCTGTCTTACTTACATTGACTTAGTTCAATGGTTCTCACACTTTTGGGCCTTAGCATCCCTTAGAAGGCTTGGCAAAACACAGACTGCTGGCACCCCTTCCCCCAGAGTTCCTTCTAATTCAGAAAGCCTGGGGCGGAGCCTGAGAATTTGCATTTCTAACAAGTCTCAGGTGATGCTGATGCTGCAGATCTGGGGACCACGCTGAAAACCACGACCTTAGTTCATGCCGTTGTCATTTGCTGTTGGGATTATTGCCCAGTCTTCCTGGCTTTGCTTCTGTATCTAATCCTTACCCTTCTTCACATTCTCCACCCTGTCCTCAGGTCTGGAAAAATGAATTTTTTCTGGCTGTTGATCACCCACAGAATAAATGTCAGAATTCCTGCTGTGATCTGCAGTGCCCTCCATTACCTGACTCTTATCTGATTCTCTAGTCTCACCTGCTACTTTGCTGATCCCATCTCGGATCACTGAACACCTCTGGCACACTGAACTCCTGCAGTTCCTTGGTGCCGTATCATTTTATGTTTTGCCTTTTGTGTCTGCTCTTCATTATTTGCAATGCCATGAATCCCTTTCTTTCCTGGCTTACTCCTCTAGGCCCTTCCAGACCATTCAGGAAAACCTCCTTGGGGAGGCATTACCTCCCCATCTGAAAGTAGAGAGAGGTGCTTCACTTATCTACCATCTACCTCATGGTGGTTATCACATGATAGTACCTGCCTCTTAGTCCACCTCAACCACAAGACTCTGACAGCTTCCCAACGGCAAGAACCAAATCCATCATCTCCATAGCCATAACCCTGAGCAACATTGCCTGACACAGAGGGGAGATCAAATGATGTTGAATGAAAAGGGCTATCCAGGAAGGCTACTTGGAGAGGTAGATATTTTAGCCAGAGGTAAAGAGTGGTTAGTATTTAGACACACAAGGAGTAGCAGAAGAATGTTGTAAAAGAGGGAACTTAAACTTGAGCTTGGACTTGGTCAGGCTTTAGTGTGAGGAAGGAACAAGGAGGGTTCTCATTTGGCTGGCCACAGCATGTGTGGTCCTGAGAGCCAGTTGAGGGAAATAGCACAGGTGGAATTCACATGGCTCAACACACCATTGAATATGGGAGTCCGGGAAAGAGCTGGATCAAAGGTGGGAATATGCCAAGCACCGGTAACCTGAACCAGACTGTCCAGAGATGGATGAGGCTGGATAAAGAGTAAAGATGGGTGAGGATTAAGTGTGTTTGTGGCCATGGTGGAGTTTGAGGGCACCATTAGGACATATTCCACTGTCTTCTTCATGTGTCTTCCCACCCATCTTATTCCTGTTTTTATCTCCAGTGCCTAATAAGCACTCAATGAATGAGTGAATTTATGCCATGGAATCGGAATAAAGGCCAGGAGTGGTCCCGCATGAGCCAGGGAGAGGAGAGGTGGCTCGTTGGTGATTTTAGGTGGTGCCATTTTCACCCCCGATGCCTCTCCTGCAAATAAGATTTCGGTGAAGGGAGAGGCAGGCTGTTGGCCATGGGGGGAGGACCAGATGAGAGACCTCAAGCGATGGCAGCAACGAGTTCAGAAGATGACTGCTTGTCCACAGAAACAAGGAAAGTCTTAGAATTTGTGAAGACCAAACTGGCTGACAGCTGAAATGCACCCTTTGCCTTTACTGTGCTAATACAATAAACACGAGCATTAGTACGTTGATTCTATGTTTAAAGATACGTCTAGAAAGAGTTATACATTGTCACTGCTAATCCATTTTTTTCTCCTGAAATAGACAGCTTTATGACTATTATGACACTGTTCTCAAAATCTAACTACTACTATTCTTCCATTAAATTTAACACATTGACATGTGTTTAGAGAATTAACTTAATGTGGAATATGTGAAAGAAACGTTTTTCCTTCTGACCTGTTCTTCCAGTTTTCTTGTACAATACTAGGGGGCTTTCTTGTATGACTCTTCTGTGTGCAGAGAAATATCTGAGTAAAATAATCTAGCGATAAAAGCATTAATGGTCTTTACATTAAACATACACACAGTCAAGGGTTATTTTTCCAAGCAGGCACCCTCAGAGATAAATTACCTATGGTTATGTCTCCAAACCGTTAATTCTATTAGTAAATCCATCAAAAATCAGAATTAACAACGTGACCACGCAGGAAGTTTTACTACCAAAAACAAGCACTTGCAGGTGGTGTGTCCAGGATAAATAGTAGATAAAGAGGCAGGATTCAATTTCCTTTTATACTGAGGCTTGAGGACAGACAGACCATTATTCACTCATACCTGCCACTGACTAACAGAAGCACAGGGTTTATGAACTGCGAGTCATTTACCTTTAAAATTCAATTTCATTCCTTCAATCGTTGTGAGCTTGAATATCTAATTACAAGGTTTACACACTGAGATCCTAGCATAATAATCTATAAAGCATGTACTAGTTGGAGTTAATTCATTGAACAAATATTTATCAAGCACTTATATATGTGTCAGCCCCTGTGTTAGACATAAAGGAACAAGGCAGACTCGGGTTTTCTGTCATGTTTGAGACAAACCTGGAGTTCCAGACTCTTATTTTATTGTTCTTGTTGCTACTGCGGTTAACGTGTGAATGACTGGTTTTGTTTCCAGTTTTTTAACTTCAACTATTTCATAAAACATGAAATGTTGCACTCCTGACATTCATCCAAAGTAGCAAGCTGCAATGTGCTTTTTAAAAATTCCACAGTGTGTTCGTTTTGATGGGGCCAATTAGAAAAACTGGGGAAAGAGAAGTTCACAAAGTTAGGGAGTCATAAGAATGCTTGGAATTTCTAACAGATTTCACTAAACATTTTCTGTATCATGACATGTTCCAGAAGGCCATAAAAGTTAGTTTATACGAATATAAACTACTTTTTGCCTTGCTGATAACTGCAAATAAATAATTCAGATGACCACCCACCAAAAAACCAAGACATTTGGAGGTTTATGTGTTTCCTATAGAATATTTTCCTTATAAATTTCATAGTCAAGGAGCACAAGAATGAAGTAGTACCTCATTTTATTCCATTTTTCAATTCTGTAGCACCTGTTTCAATATTTTTGTATATCCCAATAATATCATTACAGAATAAGATAATGACTAACCTCCTTCCTTGATTTGACTTTAAAGGAAGGGATAGAAGGCATTCTTTTATTTACATTTTAGTACAGCAACACACTGATTTCTCCAGTCAAAATTACTTAATCTGTCATGTTGCTTTCATGGTAATGATCAACTAAATGAGACACAGGACTATCAATTTGGATAGCACTGTTTTATTCACTAAGGAGCCTTATGGAAAACTTGATAAATATTGCACTTATAGTGCTGGTCTAGTGGTAATAAGTGGGAATAAAAAGAGTTGGATAGATAACCTTTAACTTAATATGGCTTGGTAAATTAGATCCCATATATGCTAATTTTGTACTTTTTTTTAATAGATGGAACTGATTAAAAATATAAGTACTGCCGAACAACCCTATTTATTCACTCGACATGTTCATTTCCTCAACTTCTCAAGGTAAGACACTTTCCAGTTTAATGGTTCTTTCATTTTCTTCTAATGAACAATTACTTTAGAAATCTACCTTTATTTACAAGGCAGTGCAACTGCCCTTGAAAAGACATTTTTAATCCATTTATTTTTGCTATGGAGGGATCAAAATTTGAAATATTTGAACAGAAACTTCATTTCTTCCTAGACTACTATCTTGAATCTTATAAAAACTTGGAATTATTTTTTAATGAGAAGCCGTTTGATCTAATAGCTGTTTTTTAAAAAGGAATCAGATTTTGTATTGAAACAAGGCAGGAGATGGGTATTTTAGCATAAATATTTTATTGCACATTTTTGTACAATTTGAACCTGCACAGAACTCTGGAAATAATTTAGTGCTAGAGTAATGAGTATTTTCTAGGATCCAAAGTACCAGCCTCTGTCTATCTTTTAAATACAGTCATGTGCCACATCATGACATTTTGGTCAATGACAGACCTCATATATATATTAATCCATAAGATTATAATACGGTATTTTTACCATATCTTTTCTATGTTTAGATACACAAATGATTATTATTGTGTCACAGTTGCCTCCAGTATTCAGTATAGTCACATGCTGTCCAGGTTTGTAGCCCAGAAGCAATAGGCTGTACTCTACAGCACAGATACGCAGTAAGCTGTGCCATCGAGGTTTGTGTATGTACTCTATGATGCTTGCACAACCACGAAATCACCTAATGATGCATTTCTCAGAATGTACCCCTGACATTAAGCAATGCATGACTGTAAACCATTTGATTTTCTAAGCCTTGCGTGTTTGATGCTGGGGAGGTATTTAAAATTCTGGTTTTTGTTTCCACCGGCTGTGGTCTTCTGATAACAATGCAAATCTTCAAATTCAGGTTTTTAGATTCCCTATTTGTTAAATTACTAGCTTCAGGTTCTGAGTGCCCTCTTCCCCAGTCTTTCATTAGCGTAGGTTGATTGTCACTGTGCCTCACTCCTTTGCTGATGGCACTTAGTGTTTTGCTCTCCCTGTGCTGGCTCAAGTCTGCATTCACAGCTGCTATCTAATGGCTGACAGATCACTGGATCCAGAGGCAGATCTGCTGGAGACCAGCTTGGGAACCTCCGGGCCTCCCTTGTCAGCCATCTGACGGGCACTTCCGTCATCTTAACATGGGGATGACAGTTCCTTGCAGGTCCACACGAGGGCACCAAAGGACCCAGGGCAGCAGGCAACATCTGCTAGTTAGTGCTGACCCAGTGGCTCCTGCAGGCCAGGCACCCAGGTAGCTGGCTCTGGAGGAGCTGTTGCCCTGGTCCAGGGTGCCTGACAACCCACCTGGCTGGAAGAAGATTTCAGCCATTCAAGGACTTCCCTGCTGTGCAGCAGGTCCTGTGCAAGTTGAGTGCAAAGAATGAGATTCAGTAAAGCAAGTTATTAAGCAGAGAAAAGGAGTTGCCGCCTTATCTTTAAAAGCAAGTGTTCCCTGAAGTTTCCTGGGCCTTCCTGATAACCAGAGTTCCTGCGATGGTAACAGGACTCCTGCAAATTTTCCACCGTGACCCAGGGCCAGGTGCTGGGCAGCTAGGACTGTGTTTTCAACCACATTTATAAAATGGCTTGTTACCGGATTATCCAGGGTGTGTGCCCTGCCTCTTAATTCCAGAAGGCCACAAACATATTATTAGACATAATTAGATAACAAGGCTTATTAGCTCTTTCAGGCATTGTGTTTTATGACTTGCAAAGAGAAAAGCACTGCTTCCCTGATCCTTGCTGTCCTAGCGCCTTTCCTTCTGAGTCACCCCTGACATCCTTAAACCTCGTTCATGAACACTTCTTGCTTCGTAAGTCAAATCTTTACAACCAAACAGATTGCAATGCAACAAATTTTAAATGTTTATCTCTGAACAGTGTAAAACACAAATTAGAAGCCATGGCCAGTATCTTAATTGGGTCGGCAGATCACAGTATGCTGGCCATATTCTGTTATGGCCTCTACCATCAAACACATGTACAGGAGTTTAGTCTTCATTGCTCTAATTCTGAAAGGAAAAAAAATGATAAATGCCTTTTAGAAGACACTATGTCTACAGAAAATGGTACTGGCCCTGCCGTCAGGACCTCTGGTGTCAGAACTGGCCTCCCAACTGGTCATGATTCTCGGCAAGCCGTTCAACCTCTTGGGGGTCTCTGTTTTCTATTTTTCCATCTGTAAAACAAGGACAGTTCTCAGTCATCCCTACCATATAGGGATGCTCTGAACCTGTGAAGGAAAGGCCTTCTGAGAGAAGGATGCTGTATTGGTCCATTTTCATGCTGCTGATATCCAAGACTGGGAAGAAAAATAGGTTTAATTGGACTTACAGTTCCATGTGGCTGGGGAGGCCTCAGAATCATGGCAGGAGTCGAAAGGCACTTCTTACATGGTGGCGGCAAGAGAAAATGAGGATGATGCAAAAGCGGAAATCCCTGATAAAACCATCATATCTTGCGAGACTTATTCGCTACCACGAGAACAGTACGGGGGAAAGCACCCCATGATTCAAATTATCTCCTATCAGTTCCCTCCCATAACACGTGGGAATTACAGATGTACAATTCAAGATGAGATTTGGGTGGGGACACAGAGCCAAAACATATCAGATGCTATATACATTCAGAGTGGCACTTAAAAAGGCAATTCTGTAGACGTCTCAGGCTGAGCCCACTACCCAGCTCCTGACTCGGTTTCTATGGAAACACCTTGAGGACAGGGCTGGGCTCTGCTTCTCCTCCCTCAGTTCCATTTTAATTAAACACATGTCTATGGATTACCTTCTCTCTTCTATACACTACATGAGAACTGGGGCTTCTGCAGTCAACATTAAATGTTTTTCTTGCTTTCGGGAGACTCTTAAGTTCTTCTTCCATTAAAGTGTGACAGATGTAAGGAGAGGGTGGTCACAGGGCTTCCCCTAGCGGAGGTGGGAAGCAGGAACTTCCCTGTGGGACAAGGACTCTGGGAAGGTGTTTCCGCAGGGAGGTGAGAGATGGGTCAGCTTTAGACAAGTGAAGGGCGGGGGGGGGGCATTCCCAGCACAGCAACCAGCAGAAGAGCAGGGCCAAGAGGAACTGAAAGGGATGCAGTGCAACCCAGGATGGACACGACTGGACTGGAACAGCAGTCAAGAGTTTTAAGCAGAAATAACAAGAGACTGCCTGACCAGCTTTGCTGCTTTCAATGAAAAGCCAAAACTGACTCCCCAGGAGCAACCTCCTCCTCTCTTCACACCCACGTACCAGGGCCTGGGCCCTTAGCTACCAGACTTCCATAAAAATGAAGAGAATGATCATTTGAACTTTAATATATGACAAGATTATGATTGTTCCACTCATAGAACCATGGGACATTAAAAATCAGCTTTTCATTGTTTAAGGGAATAGCTTTATTTAAGGAAAATTTCTCTGTCAATATGCAATTGACAGAGAAAAACAACTAAGCTGGAACTTGTTAAGAGGCCTTTGACATTACTTTTTTTTGAGATGCAGTCTTACTCTGTCGCCCAGGCTGGAGTGCAGCGGTGCGATCTCAGCTCACTGTAACCTCAGTTCAAGCGATTCTCCTGCCTCAGCCTCCTGAGTAGCTGGGATTACAGGCATGCACCACCACATCTGGCTAATTTTTCTATTTTTAGTGGAGACAGGGTTTCACCATGTTGGCCAGGCTGGCCTCAAACTCGTGGCCTCAAGTGACTTGCCCACCTCAGCCTCCCAAGTGCTGGGATTACAGGCGTGAGCCATCATGCAAAACCAAGGACATTAACATACTTTAAAAAATAACTTTTAGATGTATTTTGAATGATAAGTTATAAAGATAATGAAGCTGATCTTAAGAAACCTGCCTTTATAGCTGCTGACAGACCTATTGCTTGTTTCAGGATAATGAGGTTCCCATAAGAAGAACTGACACTGCAGCCTAATATTATTGTTGATATTTCCAATCCTCCGCACATCGTTAACATGCCGCACGATACTTGCTGGCAAGCAGACTGTAAGGATGACAGTCAGGCCTCCCTCCCCACACTTTTTTTGCACACAAATGGTCAGAACTTTTGAAGGGTAAGGCATTATACCATAGCTAATTGCCCTTTCTTTTTTTTATTCCATTAAAGATGGCATTTTTACCTTGAAATTTAGACAGTCTTGAATCATGTAAAATGCAATCCTGTGAGCACTTGGTGTTTCTATAGCTGACCTACTTCGTTTTTTCACCATCTAGGCTTCTTGTCCTGTTTCTTCTTTCTCCTTTTTTAGAGTTAGAAGGAACCATATCTAAGTTTATTAATCCAAAGATGGGAAGTAATTGGTTCAGACCGATCAGGTGTTTTGCCTCGGGGAAGGTTTCCTGCCGGGGGACTTAGGCACAGCGAGCTCAGCAGAGATCTCAGGCTTCAGTGGGGGTTGCTGTTGCACACAGTTGTGGAACTCCCTGGAAATTCAAGCCAGACAAATGTTTTTCACCTGGACTATCTGGAGAATTGAGTTAAAACTACCTTGGCCTAAAAGATGCTTCTCTTTGTTAGGATGTTTAAGTAGGAGTTTTAATATTTGCATACTATGGTTTCATGTATCTTTTTTCAGTTTTCAGAGAAACTTTAGGAAGCAGTTTCTGAAAAAGATCAACTTTCCAACATCAACAGCATCCCTCCAAAATCTATCTTAGATCCACACACTAGAAAGCCTTGCGACAGACTACAATTCAAATTTGTCTGTCCCCTGCCCCCAATTTTATTTGTTTTCTAAGCTTTTATTTTTTGGGGGTGGGTATAAATATTTTTGCAATCTACAATGCCCCTCACCCTTCCAAATGTCCTTTTGCAGGGAAACCCTTAAGAAGCTTTGTCTCAGAACCCGATGCTGTCAAAATAGTCCAAATGCATTATAAGAGACACCAATATGCTAAATAATTTCAAACCACCACTTCCCTTATCCTTTTTTCACATCATTCTTCCTTTCTCTCCCATGACCCCCCTCACCTTCCTTTAGTTCCATTTCTGTTTTCTCATGTATCTCAGATGGTGGTTCCGGTGCCAATGGTAACTTCCAAAAATGAACAAACAAAAATGTGAAAATTAGTCAATCACCAGAAAAGCAGTGGGGTGTGATGTGCAAGGGGGTGCATTTTGGACACCTTTTCTCTTCCCTGCAAGTGAAGTCTCAATTACTGATGTGAACAGTGTTTCTTGTATCAACTTTTGTGAACAAACTCTGCCCTCTGATGGCATCATTTAACAAAACAAATCAGACTTCGCTAATTCCACAAGTCAATTTGGTTTTCACATCTTATTTGTAAATGTTGACTTTTTTATTCTTCTTAGCCAAGTGATCCATTTCAATTCTGTGCCCTTCAAATCTCTTATCATTTGACAGACACTGCAAACTCTGAAGAAAGCACCAAAGTAAAAATCGGTATCAGCAGTTAACACCATCTCTGCCTCCTTAAACACTGCACAGAAGTTCCATTTACAAGTGCGAGTTTTCTCTGGGTTTTCCCTATGTGAACCCTGGCTGGGCTCATCTTCCTAAATTGGCACTTTCTTCCTCATGTTTCTGCTTTTCCCTCTATGGGGAGTGGATCTCTGCCGCTGCATGGGCCACCAGCTGTGTTGGCCCATCAGGGATGAGTATAATCTGGACTTTCCCTCATTTCCTGATTATTCCTTACTGTTTATTTCATGCCTTGTCAATTCATCTTCCTCTGTGAGCGGGAGCCCTGACCCAGCTACCCACCTCCTTCCCCATTTGTCTCAGCTTCTCACAGCAAATGTTTCCATCTCTTCTGCCTTGGGACAGACCGGAGAACAGAGCACAGCTGTCTCTTCTGCTTGTGTTTTGTGGTGGGCGGTGGTGGGGGGGTCTAGTCCTGGGCAGAGGAGATGGAAGTGCCTACTGCAGGGGGTGTGAGGACAGAAGCCAGACCTCCCCACCATGCTGGCCCCCACTGGACGTTCAGAGACTCTTGTTACTGTGACGGGCTCCAGCAAAGGGCCCTTTAACAGCCAGCTTGGCTGGGTGCAGTGGCTCACACCTGTAATCCCAGCACTTTGGGAGGCCGAGGCAGGTGGATCACTTGAGGTCAGGAGTTCGAGACCAGCTTGGCCAACATGACGAAACCCCATCTCTACTAAAAATACAAAAATTAGATGGGCATGGTGATGGGCACCTGTAATCCCAACTACTTGGGAGACCGTGGCAGGAGAATCGCTTGAACCCGGGAGGCAGATGTTGCAGTAAGCCGAGATAACGCCATTGCACTCCAGCCTGGACAACAAGAGTGAAACTCCATCTCAAAAATAAACAGCCAGCTCTATCCCTCTCCGCCTCAGCCGCTCCTCACTCTGCCCCCAAAAGGTCCTGTTCTTTTCCATGATGGCCTTTCTCTCACTTCAAAGTGTCTTCCTCCCTCACTGACAAGGATCAAAGCCCTGGGCCTCTGGCCTGCGGTACTTTTCACCCTTTAATGTAGATAGTGGCGCAAAGATAACCTCTGCTTCCAGGCCACAGGCTAAAAAGGAGGTAGGCTTTTGGCAGAATGGTGGTTACCGGGGTGGGGAAAGCAGGAAAAGGGATTTTTTTGTTGAATGGGCAGAGTTTCCATTTGTGAACATGAAAACGTTTTGGAGACGGGTGGTGATGATGACTTCACAACAATGTGAATGTTTTAATACCACTGAATTGTACACTTTAAAATGATGAAAAAGATAAATATATATATTTTACTAGAATTTCTTAGAAGAACAGGATATACTTTCAAAAACTGATTCCAATCACAGTAATCTCTACTATAACTGGGGTACAAAACAGTCTTAATTTTCCAGGATAATTCCGGTCTTAAGTATTGATTTAATATGTGCAATAATTATTACCTCAGGAAGAATGCTTTTCAAATTTTGATGAAAACATACCTAAAATTTTTACCCTAGTGCTTTGTGTAGCTGTTGAAGAGGTGACTAATATTATCGATGGGTTGATTAATTGATTGAGGTAGCAGTGTGGACCGATGCTGATGAAAATGCTCAGAATGAGGTGTTCGGAAATGCCTCTCAGAGTGAGAACCATGCAGTTATGCTTCCTAGAAAATTATTCCCTGCTGCAGATCTTCATCTTCTCATCAGAAAAATGAGTAAAAATTTAAAAGATATGACACATTTGCAGAGTCCGAAGGAAGCCCAGAGGAGTGATTACAGAGTCGGTGAATAGGATCTGTGAACAAATGTCGAAGAAATTGGTAATGCCTGCTATTTTAGGATGACTTAAAAGAGAGCTTCAAAGATGCAGGAGTAATTGTGGTGACTGAAGGACAAAAGGGTGTGTTGTTGAACAAAACACAAAATATGGCCTGACTCTTCTACCCTCTCGTGTATGCACTACTTAGAACCTGTGATCAGCCATAGTCACCACAATTTTTTAGAGCTCCATAAAGATCAAATTAGAGCTATACATTATAAAATGAAGGGAAATAAAGTCTTAAGATAAAAGCCAAAGGAATTTTTGAAAGAAACAACAAAAAGTTAAAGGAATTAAAATTGAAGTTGAAAAGGCTAAGTGTTGTAAAAGCATAGCAGATGCAAATCCTTTGTGTCAAATGGTTCAAACAAAAGGAAATACGCATAAAAGGAAAATGTTAAATATTGGCTGGGTATAAGAAAGACTTTTCAACTGATACAATGGACTTCACAGGGAGATTGTGGAATCTTCTCTCATGGCTTTTAAAGATCAGTCAAGGTGTTTCACTGTATGCGATGGTAGGGTACAAACCATTCTCATCCCTAGAATGAAATCATGAGTGAGCAAAAGGTTCAGGTGACCCAGAGACTTTTTAAATGGTAGCCAGGAATTCTGACCAGAGTTTTAAAATACTGAGAGGAGAAACTGATGCTGAAAGAGGATAGAATGATGGTGGGAAAATTTGCTTCCCTGCTCAGGCACTAGGACATGTGCTATGCTCTGGTCCCTCGTGGTAGCATGGTGGTATTCTGGCCTCTTCTGTATAACTGACGTGTCACCCCAGATTTTCCCAATTTGGCGGGAGCTGTGTGTACAGAGGGCTGGCAGCCTGCAACGATTACTGCCTTCTGCAAAGGGGAAAATGTATACCAGACACCTCTTTCTCATAGTTAGAAACTTCTAGAGAGAGCCTACTATATTATCTGATACTTGACAATACATTCTTAAGCCATCTAAAACTTCCATTTTGGAAAATTATTCTGGAAGTCTTGCATTGGGTTGCAACGTGCAAACAAGAGCAGGTCATCCATGCTCATCAAGACTTGCCAGTCGTTACTTCTCTTGCCGTTGATCAAAGATGGCAGTGGTGAGGCTAAGAGCCATCTCCTGATAGGACGCTGTGCATGGATTCACATGATTGGGCAGTTCTGCTAACTAGCACTAGCAGTCATTCTTCACATGAACATGAAAGAACAGTTGAGGTTTTTAAAAGCATGAAGCAATTTTGAGGGTCTAATTAGGTGCATATTTGGTATGCAAGCCTTGTCTTCCTAGTCCCTAGCTTTATTACTTTAGTTGCTGTTTATCATAGATATGAAACCCAATTTAATTTTAAAAGGGGGATAAATCTGGGGTGTGTACAGTAGTTAGCTGGTGGTTGGCACAGCTAAATCCTGGGACTCCAGTTAGTTGTTCATCCAGTTACATGAATGTGTATTTCTGAGAACTAACAAGATTCGCACTGCAAGGCTAATCTCACCCGTTAGCTGTGTGTGTTCCAATGTGGTAGTATTTAAGGGCTCCAGGGTATCATTCATGTGTCCTGGTGCCTGAAATTCCACTATCTCAGAGTTGTTCCTTTGGATTCTTCTATCTGAAGATTCTTTTTAAAAATGCAGATAAACCAGGAACAACATTATATGAATTCATACACAGAAAAGGATGGGGGCTTGTTATTACTTTCCTCTGACAACAGAGCCCCATGATATGGGAAGAAACGTTAACAACTGAGAGGCATACACTCAGATGTTCATTTCTTCATTTGGTCATTTGTTGAGCACCTACTGTGTGCCACACACTGAGCTAGAGGGTGTCGTTCCTGGCTGCAGGAGGCCCACAGTCTGATGGGAGAGGCACACATTTCCACACAGTGCAGGAGAGACGGCCCGGGGCACAGAGGAGGGAGGCATGGACCCTGGGTTGGGCATTAATTGCTGAGGGATGCGATGTGACCCCAGGCTGGGTTTTGAAAGGTAAACGGAGTCTGCCAGCTAGAGAGAGGCAGGAGTGGGGTCCTGTCAGTTTGTTTTCTCTTAGTTCTTTCTGACCCCTGACAGAATGTCCAGGCACGTTCCTCAGAAGGTCACAAGGTCATAGGGCTAGAGAACCCTGCAGGCCCCTCAGGAGGTCACCAGAGCATGACCTCTGCCCAGAGACTGGGGCACTCTCCCCGGACTCCTCAAGGCTACTGCTTTCGGGCAGTTCAAAGGGAAAAAAGAAGGAATCTTTAAGACAAATCCAGCCAATCTCATCACTTTGCCTCCGGAAGACCTTGTTCTTGGGCCAGGATTTAGTGGATTTGTCTAATCCTTTCATGGAAGGAATTAAAATGGAACACCTGGCTATTTGCTTTATTTTTATCTGAAGCCACTTGCCATCACTTGAGGATAATTATGTTGAATTTTGTTTCATTCTTGATATCCCACATAAAATTTCCTCAACTCCAGAAATCACTTTTCCATAATTAAGAGCATAGTTTCTAGAGCCAGATTGCCTGGACCCATATCCTAGTTCAGCTACAAGTTATGAACCTTATTCCTGCCTCAGTTTCCCCAAGTGTAAATGAGGATAATTATTTTTTCTACTCTATTGACGTGTTATGGGGCTTCAGCAAGCTGGTTGCATGAGGTATTTAGAACAAGGTGAACAGCGAGTGCTCAGTGAAGACTGGCTGTTACTCACTCCCTTACTGCAGAGCACCTGACCGGGAACTGTTTGAATTACAATGTAGAGGAAGTGCCGTCTCACCCAGCAAGGCAGTCAGAACCTACCAATCAACTGAAACATTCACCGAGGGCCAATTGTGTCCCTGTGGGTTCTGTTCTAGCCATTGGAAATACTAAATCCAATACAGAGTGGCCCCTATCTTCAAGAAACCTACAGCCTAGTGAGAAAACTAGACACCATCTCTTCCTTAACATGCACAATGGCGTGGTTTGTACCGTGCTATACTATGAAATGTCCTCACAGCCCCTCAACAGGTACCTGGAACAGGTATCATCCTCCCCACTTCCTGCATTATAATAAAATGCCTATTGGGAAACACTGTTTGCTTATTACGTGCCATTGGCACCTTAGCATAGGAGGTCATCTTTCAATAAGTTAACCGAGAGGGGAGGGGAGATGTTGTGTAAGTAGGCCCTGTTTTCCTCCTGCAGTGATGGGTTGTAACGAACTCAATGTTTGTGTTAGGTTTGGAGGAGACCAGCCTGTCTACATCAACATCATTAGAGACCCCGTCAACCGGTTCTTATCTAACTATTTTTTCCGTCGCTTTGGAGACTGGAGAGGGGAACAAAATCACATGATCCGCACCCCCAGCATGAGGCAGGAGGAGCGCTACCTGGTAAGTCCTGTTGCATGCAAAAGGTGGTCTCCCCACTGCCTGAGGAGGGGCCCCTCCACCGCCTGAGGAGGGGCCCCTCCACCAGGGAAGGCTCACTGTTCCCTTCCCAGGCCTTCTCCTTGGTGCCTCCATGGAGCGTGGCGCAGAGAGGGTGCTTCCGCAGGAAGGAGGTCTTGGCGAGAGAAACTGGTTCCGGGTGACCCAGATCCTAATGAACATTTCCTCAAATGATTTTCTGATTTTGCTTTGCTCAGTTGTCTTTAGTGCTAGGTTTTGGGACCCAGAGCGGAAACAGTCTTTCCTAAGGAGTCCAGACTAGCACTGTCGTGCTTAAGAAGAACAAAGGTGTTGGGGGGTGTCTGTCAGAGGGCGGCAGAGCCCCTTCTTGTCCCTCAGCCCATTCAGTTCCCATGACCACTCTGGGAGGGGGAGGTGTTTTCAGATGAGGACCCTGAGATTCCAAAGGTTGTGGGATTTGCCACAGTCACCTCTCAGGTAAGGGCACAACCGCGACCGACTGTTTCCGGGTTTCCTGCCTTCACAGTCTGGGTTCTTTCCACCACAGCGCGATAGAACCCTGTCATTGCACCAGTAATTGTTTGCTTTCTCTGGACTTGTTTTGGGACCCTCAGCTCCATAAGGGATGTTAGTCTTGAGCCCAGTAATTATTTCCTCAGCACAGAGGTTGGTAACAAAAATGGAGGGCGAAGTTGCGCGTCTTCCTTTCAGCACTAGAACGAAAGGTACATTTCCCATCCCTGTGTCGAGAAACACGTACTGAGGAGCTGACAGCCTGGTGCCCAGGAGGCTGAAGTCCTGGTCTCTGTGTCTGAGAGAGCCCTTGGGGTTCACCCGGACCCATCCTGGGCTGTTGTTGGGCACAAGCAGGAAAGAAGGAAAGTGCTGAGGATCAGTCAGAGGTGTTGTTCCCAAAGCTGGGAAATCGCCCAGAGCCGAGGCCACTGCTGATGCGCCCTCAGCAGCAGCCTTGCTGCTGGAGAAAAGCACCGAATCTCGGGGCCACGGCCAGGATGGCTGCTTCCTCATCTCATTTTAAAAACATAATGGACGCGGATGTTCAGAGGCTGGGAGCATTTGGGGATGATGTCCCCTCAGTGTCACATTCATGTTTTCAAATCCATGATTAGAGTAGAGAAAACTGAGATAAGAGAAGTTAGTGTCTCAGCCAGGGCAAGACGACTACACCAGACCCATGGCTTTCCACTCACCTTCAGTATTTGATCAACTACCTAAGGCTTCAGTGAAATATTTTGATGATTTTATTTCTATTTTTATTTTCTTTCTTTGATGATATATTTTAAAAGTGGCTTTTCCTTTTTTTTTTTTTATTTTTTGGTGGCGAAACCCTAATCTATTTCTTTATAGATTATGAGGCCGGGTGCAGTGGCTCACGCCTGTAATCCCAGCACTTTGGGAGGCCGAAGCAGGTGCATCACTTGAGGCCAGGAGATCGAGAGCAGCCTGGCCAACATGGTGAAAACCTGTCTTTATTAAAAATACAAAAATTAGCCGAGTGTGGTGGCGCACGCCTGTGATCCCAGCTACTTGGGAGGCTGAGGCAGGAGAATCCCTTGAATCCAGGAGGCAGAGGTTGCAGTGAGCCGAGATTGTGCTACTGCACTCCAGCCTAGGTGCCAGAGTGAGACTCCATCTCAAAAAATAATAATAATAATAATAAATAAATAAAATAAAAAAACTATAGCTTATGAATATGACTATATGATTTTTAGTTCGTGAGACGTGTATTCAGAGTATAGAAACACTACAAGAATAATGCCTTCTCTAATTATCTTTATTATTTGTTTTGGATCTTGATTAATATATCTGTATGTTCTTTTAAAAACAGCATACGTTCCATTTAATCCAGATAATTTTTTAATAGTTCTGATTCAATCCTCATGCTAAGAAAGTTAGAACCAAAGGATAACAGAAAATGCCAAAAAAACAGCGATACGGAAACACATCGTATGAACACTACTCTTCAAATATTAATGTAAGAGTTGAGAGGAATTCTCTAGCTTTTTCCGCTCTGTCAAGCTTCTGTTGCCATCCTGTAAATCATTTCATATAATGTAGTTTTCACACACTCACACAAATAATAAGCTGCAATCATTAGAGAGAAAGGTGGCAAATGTGAGGGGAAAAAATTATGGTTTGGAGTTTCCATTTGTACATTTGTGTTTTTATTTTGAGACAGTCTTGCTCTGTTGTCCAGGCTGGAGCGCAGTGGCAAGATCTCTGCTCACTGCAACCTCCACCTCCAGGGTTCAAGCGATTCTCCTGCTTCAGCCTCCCCAGTAGCTAGGACTACAGGTCCTTACCACCACGCCTGGTTAATTTTTGTATTTTTAGCAGAGGCAGAGTTTCACCATGTTGGCCAGGCTGGTCTCGAACTCCTGACCTAAAATGATCCACCCACCTCAGCCTCCCAAAGTGCTGAGATTACAGGTGTGAGCCACCATGCCCAGCCTGGTTTGGAGTTTTTTTAAAAAGGTCATAAAATACTGAAAGTTGGTATTTGGGGCAAGTGTTATATTTTTGAAGAGCTGGTAACTGCCTTTATTATGTGACTTGAGAGATTGTAGAGAGATTTCCCTGCCTGGAATTCTGCCCTTAGAACTTTGTAGGGGCCCCTTTCCAAATGTAAGCACTGTGGTCGGGAACGGTCTATGTCAGATGAGGTCATCAGATCGATCCTTGGCAAAGCCCCAGCAGGAAAGCACTGGGCTCCCCAAAGCAGCACAGCTGAAACTTGGGGGGCTCAGATTCAAGAGAAGAGATCCTGGTGGTGGGGGGGGAGGGGTGTTCCCTTCATGATCTGATTCCAGCCTGACCTGGTTAGAAGGCTGTCTTCTTGTTCAAAGGATAGTTTGTTTATTTGGAAGAAGATGGTCTATTGCCTTTTTTTAATAGCTGAAACTTTTAATTCCATCTCCTTGGTCCCATTAGACCCTTGAAATAAAATTGCTCCCTTTCAGAAGAGTCTGTCCTCATTTTGGCAAAGCCTGGGTAGTCAGTTGTTTGACTCAAAAGAGGGTGTTGTTTGTGTCTCAGCGGGGCACAGGCAGCTGTGAGGAGCCCACTGTCCCCTCCTTGCAGGCCACCCCTCCCCTCGGAGGCCCTTCCCTGCACACCGCATGCCCACAGGGTCTTGGTTGCTGGCCTGAAATAGGTCTGCTGATTTACCACGTCGTTCCAGATCTCAGTGCTCTAAAGCCCCTTGCTTTATCCCATTGCCAAAAATCGGGCAGTTCTGCCCCTGGCCCTGAGCCTCACAGAGCTGCTTAGCATACAGCTGGGAGCGGCCAGCGCCTGCCTCCGAGCCTGCTCTGAGGATGAAATAATATCATCTTGTGAGGCAGGGTGGTTTGGAAGAAAATGGAAAGGGTAAAGGAATCCTAGGATTTGCAGGAACCCCAAAGAGGATGAGGACTCTCTCATTTTGCGGGTGTGGGAACGGGCCTGGGATTCGGGGTGGGGTAAAGTCCCTGCCAGGAGGAGAATCCAGACCTCCTGATTCCACTTTGGTGCTGTTTGCCCACTCAGACCTTACGTTTTACTTCCTGAAGGGTAAAGGGAGAAGAGGACTGGGCCGAGTCACATGCTTTTGAAGCAGAATCATTTGATGTAACATCGTCTCTCCATCTTTACAAAGACATCGCTGTTACAGCAATTTGTTTTCAAATATTCAAGCATCTCATAGCTATACCTTATTTTCTGTGAACAACTAGCTTTTCTCAAACTTTCTATATCTTTCCAAACTCTTCTTCCTTTGCATTTCCTGGAAAATCATTTTTAAATAAATTAGTGCTCGCATAGATGCAAGTTCAACTTCTAGCAGCCATACTGTGAAAAGGCAGTTGTCTTAGGCTCATTTCTTTTTGTCCAGAGCTGGAAACTCCCCAGCGTGGAGGTGGCTGCCTGCTTTTTGGGGGTGGGGGTCCTCTGAACCCAGGCACACTTGGACACATCCCAGCACCTGAGACTCTTCTCCAGCTCATGTCCAGCCTCCTTTATTTCCAGGGTAGGGAAATACCTGGCACACAGACCATATTTAATGAAAGAATGAATGATGGAAAGCTTTTTCTAATGAAGAGCAACTGTTGTCATCTCCAGATGAGGGAGAGCATCTTATTCCTGCTGAAGCCACTCCCTTTTCCAATCTTGAAGCTTCCATGAAAGTGGATTTCTTATGCTGTCATTTTCACCCTGCTGGTTACACGTCAAGTTCTCAAAAATGTCAAATTGGGCTCCTGCCTTAACCATTATTGCCACTTCACTAGGCCATCCTCCATTTGAAGAATAGGAAGAGAAGGGAGAAAATCTTCCCAGAGAGAACACTGCCTCTGTGACGCTGTTTATTCGGCTTGGCTATAAAGTGTGGAAAGTAATGATGTTTAAAAGAAAAGATGTGTAATTTACAGCTTCTTAATTCATAAAGAATTCAGTGAATCATGTTGGCCCTGTTGGATTCTGGAGAAGTCTGAAAATTGGCCAGAGTCAGCAAAGGTTTTTAGAAAGCTATGCATTTTAATCTACTTGAAAGTTTTGGACTCTGAATGTCCTTTAACTTTGAAAGTATACATATGAAATACCAGTGTGTGGAAATTTCCACTCTGTCCCAACCAGCTGAGACTGTCCTGTGAGTGAAAGAAACCTCAGCCATTGCCTCTATTTCTAAGGCATTGTTTTTCTTATGAAGAAGGGCTTTGGATTGTCTGCTTTTTAAGTTTTTCAGTAAATATCTATGTTTTCCAAATCCGTGAAGGTAAGAAAGTTACGCTGTTGGTCTTCAACTAGTTCAAATTTAGCTTCCAATTGTAGGCTGAGCCAGGGGCCTAAGATAAGGTGTATTTATATTCCCTTCTCAGCTGCCTTAGCTGGGTGACTTGGCCTGGGATTTAGCCTCTGTGAACCTTGCTTGTCTCATCTGTACAATGGGACCATATTACCTACTTTGCCTGCGTTACAGGGTTGTTGGGAGAGTCTATTGAGCATTCTACACAGAAGTGCTTTGGAAGCTAAAACTCTCCAGAACACATTTCAGTATTGATGCTCCCACCCCCTTGGCTCCGTTACTGGCTCCACATGACCTAAAGGGGCCATTTTTCCTACAGACCTGGAGCTCCTCTGCTCAGGGAGTCCATAGGGGCTGCCGTTTTCCTGGGGCTCAGGACATACTGGGTCCTGAACCCTCAGGTCTGCTTCTGCTGTGGTCTCAAATTGCCTCCCTAGATTCCTTCCCCCGGGAACCTGTTTCTAAGGAAACTACTTCTCTTTGTGTTCCCAACAGCTGGAGATGTGTTTTGATCCCAGCCCGCTGGCATACATTTGTCCTGTGTTTATTTACTTGGAAACCTAAGCTCCTGTAGGCCCTGGGTTGGAAAGTCATATACTCGCGCACTCTCCCCCTCCGAGGAGTAACGAGAAAGGCACGCCAGAGCCGAGTGCTCCGCCAGGCTGATGCAAGCCATCCAGGAGCATGGAGGACCAGGAAGCCCCAGCCTCAGAGATAACGCTGTGAAACACATTTGTCCTGGGTGTATCTAAAGCAAGAGTCACAGGTGTTTTTAGGACCAAAGGCCACTTCTGGGGGTTAGCAAGACCTGAGGGTATCCCTGGGAGTTTCAGGCAAACAGAAAACAAGATGGGTGAAGGAGGGGGCAAGGGAGGAGAGAAGGGACCAACAAAGGGATTTTGGAGCTAGAATAGAATGCTACCCCCTGCCACCTGTGCTACCACCAAACAGCAGCCATGTGTGTAGTGTGTAGCGAGTTAGCGTGCTTTGCCTCATGTTAGGGCATCCGCCCTCACAGCCTCTCCTGGTGTAGGTATGAGCACTCTTCATTCCCCTCTTATGAACCAGGATGGCGATCCCAGAGAGGCTGAGTGATGGTTAAGATCAAACCACAAATAAGGGGAACTTGCATGAGGCTACCTTAATTACAGGGGCTTACAATTCACCCAGCTTGCCTCTATCAGGAGCCAGGGGGCAGGAGAACTGTGGGAATGAAGACAAAAGGATTGAAGGCCAGTGAAGACTAGGAAACGAATGCCAGGCAGAGCCAGGCCGCATGGGAAGCACATAAACCACAGCACAGCTAAGCCACATGGGAACTAGAAGTTGTTGAGACCTAGAGCCACTTCCAGCACCCGAGTGTCAGTGCCCAGGCTGCCCAGGGGTTCTCAGTTCTCTTCAGCCATCTTCAAAGACACCAAGGTGGGTTGAGCCCCTCTTATGTTTCACACCTCTCCTTCTACCATCTCATTCCTCTAGCCCAGCTGGAAAGGGCTTTCCTCTTTTATGGACTTATGTCATTAGATTGGGCTGACCCAGATAATCCAGCATAGTGTCCCCTCTCAAGGTCTGTAACCTTACTCACATTTGCAAAGTCCCTTTTGCCATACTAGGTAACATACTCACAGGTCCCAGGGATTAGGATATGGACACCTTCGACGTCCATTATTTTGCCTACCACAGTGTCACCAAGGACTACTTAGCAGGAGGCAGAGGGGACTGTGGAGGGGACGTGGGTGTGACAGACATTGTGACACTTGGCTATGCCACTTATAAGTGCTTGCCACTGTGCATTCTACTATGCAGTGGCACCAAATCATGGCTTTCCTGACCCTAGTCTGCAAAATTAAGTGGCCAGTCATACATTTTGTTTTTTCTTCTACTAGTGACTCATCCACCCATCCATCCATCATTCATTCATTCACTCAATAAACATTGATTTAGTACTTTCTGTGGTAGGAGCTATGGTAGG
Source organism: Hylobates moloch (assembly GCF_009828535.3). Classification (NCBI taxonomy): domain Eukaryota; kingdom Metazoa; phylum Chordata; class Mammalia; order Primates; family Hylobatidae; genus Hylobates; species Hylobates moloch. The sequence goes on along the minus strand of NW_026652301.1, from coordinate 324,942 downwards.
AACTGGAAATAAAATGTTGAGCTAAAATAGACACTGTCAGTCCTCATGGAGCTCACAGACTTCCAGGAAGACAGGCATTCATCCCAAAACCACACAGATGTGTGTGAAATAGTGGCTGCATCACATCCTACATGTAGGATGTAGACTGCGTCCTACAATGCAGAGACATGGCGCTGTCCAGGCATTGAATGGGGCAGTTGTCAAGTCTGGAAGTCAGAGAAGTGTTGGTTGAGCTATATCTGAAGGGAAAGAGGAGAAGGAAGAACACCCAGGCGTAGGGAACATAAAAAGCCCTGTGGCAGAAGGGAACACAGTGAGCACGGAGGAGGAACCAGGGAAGCTGAAGCAGGGTCAGCTGAGGAAGAAAGGAAAGAGCTGAGTCCAGTGATGTGGGCAGGCAGGTGATGGGCCCCATAGAGCCTCCCAGACCCTCTTAAAGATCCCTGGGGAGGCACTAAAGGACTTAAAAGAGGCATGTTTACAGGACATCCTGAATCTTTTACATTTTGTGGGAGGAATCACTTTGGCTACAATATACAGAGTAGAGAAGGGCTTCAAGTCGATGCAGATAGACCAGCTAGATAGATCAGAGGCTACTGCAGTGATCCAAGTGCAGGATAAACCAAGGAGCAAGTTTTTATGGGACATCAACCATGTGCAAAGAGCAGCTCCAGGTGGGGTCAGGGGCAGCAATGAGGGAGCAATTACAAAGACATTGAAGACTCATCGCTTTGCTTCCAGTTGCTTGCCACCTAGTTAGCAACAGAAGACCCAAACTTGAAAAGCTTAATACCAACTAGGAGAGAGATATTAATAATAGCTCAGTGCAGCCATATAGGACTTGTCATTGGTTGGGATGTGTTAAATTAGCAATCTGAAATTTACGGGGAGGAATGAAACCAGCAAGAGTTGGGGTTGTTGGGAGCGGCTTCCCAGAAATGGAGAGGCGGACAGAGGAGAGGTGGGTGCTGTCTTTAGGGGTAGAAGCAGATGCAGCAGAAGTAAGGCTCTGGGGACAGCAGGAGGGGACTGTTCCAAGTGAAGTGACACTTTAGAAAGTGTGTAAAAGCCTGAGAGCAAGAGGCTCACTCTATGGTGAACCGCCTATTTGGCAGGAGCAGAGGGCTTAGGGAGGTGAGGAGCTTGGGTACAGTAAAGTGTTTCTCCAGATGTCCCAGTTGTGGGGGAAGCAACGCTGCTCTGATGGCTGCCAAGGCAGGTTTGCCTGACCTGCTGTCTCCACACAAGGTCCCATCAGGAGCACGCACCGCAAGGGCCGCCAGAGCACAGCCAGGTGCATCCGCCGGCCACCTGTCAGCTGAGCTCATCTGCTATGAGCCCCGCCCCTCGCTGTGAGTCAGCAGAGCTGCTGCAGCTGTGTTCTGCCGCTGGCGCTCAGCGCTGCGCCCCTACTGGGGCAGGTGGCTAACATTTACTAAGGCGGTGGTTCTCAGCCTTGGCCACTTGTGGAGGCTTTAAAAACTACTGATGCCCGGGTCCCACACCCGAAAGTTCTGGTTTAATAGGTCTAGGGTGCAGCCTGGGCTTTGGGATTTTTTTTTTTTTTTTTTAAAGCTTCAGAAGTGACGCCAACGTGTAGCTGAGGTTGAGAACTGCTGAGGAATTAACAACACATCCGTTCCTGACTGCATTAGCAGGAGCTGTTTTCACTGAGAGAAGCACCCCCCTGAATGCCTTATGGAAGCTTACCTTACCCTCTGCCCATTTGGAAAAACCTGTATTTGCCCTCCCCTTAGACATTTTTATTTGTTAGGCTTTTCATTGGCATATGCGAATAAAAGTCATTAAAGAGGTTGGATGGTATAGTGCAATATTATGTGTTGTATTTATGAATAATCTATATGTCTTACGTCAGACTTTCTTCTAAAGTTGAAGTAAATAATATTTATTATCCAGAAACCAAGGCGTGCATTATACTATGCATTTCAGATCTCACTTTAGGAAGCCATGCTTTAGACAGTAAAACAGAATGAGCACTTTGATGAACAAAATATTTTAGCATATGGACATCTTTTTATTTTGGTTGACAAGGCACTTGGAGTCCATTGCCATCTCTTCAAAGAAACATGTGACATTCTTTAAATGCAGGCCAATTCATACAAAGACATGTAAATGCTAAATTAAAAGATGTGGGTGAGTAGAACTACATTTTAAATGCAGTCAGGAAATGTTCTCTGAATGCAGTCAGAGGGCTTGCTATTGAAAGAAGCTATGGGATGAAGTTTTATGTAAAGCAAAAAACTAATGGCTCCATTTAACTGTTAAAATTTTGAATTTTATACCCTACACTTATTTTTGCAGAAGTTGGCATGCCTCTATAGTTGTCCTCAATTGCTTTGCCATTGGTAATATTTTTTTCTCTGCCCACCTGTTTTACATACACAGTATAAATTCCCCAAAGGCTGAATGACCTCCAAACGTGTTCTTCAAAATATTTTGCAAAGTCTGAAGACAGGAAAAGTAAGTGTAAAACATCTAAGAGATTTGTTGGAATCTCAGCTTGAATTCTAATTGCGAGTACTTATGAAAATGTCAATATTAACATGAAATAGCTGGCAGGTTTTCTAATAAATGTAAATTGAATTAGATCGTGTGTAATTGGAAAAATACTTGCTTCACTCAGGCTTCTCAAAACAAGACTCAGGATTTGTTAGCTGCGGCAGCCTTGCCCTCTAATGGCTGGAAGTTGAAGGACAAGACTAAAATACTTTTGACTATAAGGAGGATGGAAACTAAGAAGAGGGAATGTCTGACCATTTGTCACCATATTGAGGGCTTCTTCCCAAAGCATGGGGCATGATGTCGATGTTAGCATGAGCTTATTATTAAAACAAGGTGGGTAGGTGGGGAGCCAAGGCCATGCTAAGTATGTTGGAGTTTCAGAATAAGCTTGGATAGAAACACGTATTATAGATGCCTAATCTCCTGAAATGCAGTTAAAAGTTCAAACTTGCCTTATAATATTAAAAAAAAATACCTGAACAAGTTATACAATAAATAATCTAGCCTGGACATTGTGATGGTCTGGTTTATAGTCATTGAGATTTGCTAAGCACATGTAACAAACAACTTTTGTTCCCTTTTCTGATTGACCAATGAGTGTTTCAGACAGAGTAGAAATGATACCAGTAAAAGTGGTTTGGCAGGAATTTCATAAGAAGTTTTATTTCATCCCATGTGCTTTCTGGGAAAGCAGCCAGGAATAAATGGAACAGGTGGGGGCTTAACTGGCTACAAAATCACACAGCCTCTAGAACAAACCACTTTTTCTCTGACCCTAAACCCATGCAGGTATTCACAGTTGAATGAAAGAATTTTAACCAAAGCTTACTCAATTTCATGACAAGCAAAGCTTTTAAAACACCAATCTGCAAAAAAAAAAAAAAAAAAAAAAAAAAAAAAAAAAAAGCTTGTTCAGCCACCCCCTACTCCCACCCCACATTCATACCCAGAAAACCGTATGTGTTGGGTTTACTTTGAGCTTTAGATTAAGGTAGGGAGGATTGACATCTGTATGTGGAGTCTTATTATTTGAGAATGTATTTTGCCTTTCCATTTGCTCAGAAATTCTCTTATATCTCTCCAGGGTTTTAAAGTTTTCTTCATTTAGATCTTGCACAGTTCTTAAGTTGATTTCTAGATATTTGGTTTGTTGTTGCAATTTTACATATTATTACTGTTACTAATTTCTATATATTATCTTTAACCCAGTCACCTTAGTGAGTAAATTCCGTTTGTCAAGAAATTTTTACAAATTATTTTCAGTTTACCAGATAAAATTATATCCCCAGGTGATAATTTCATCTTTCTTTTTTCTAGTTTTTATAACTCTTACCCATTTGTTTTTGTTGTGTCTCTAGAATAGTGTTAAATATAATGTTGATAAAAATGACCCAGCAATCCCATTACTGGGTATATACCCAAAGGATTATACATCACATACATTTTATAGTATATAGTCTTTATATATGTTGTAAAGACACATGCACATGTATGTTTATTGGAGCATTGTTTACAATAGCAAAGACTTGGAACTAACCCAAATGCCCATCAATGACAGACTGGATAAAGAAAACGTGGCACATATACACCATGGAATACTATGCAGCCATATAAAAGGATGAGCTCATGTCATTTGCAGGGACATGGATGAAGCTGGAAACCATCATCCTCAGCAAACTAACACAGGAACAGAAAACTAAACACTGCATGTTCTCACTCATAAGTGGGAGTTGAACAATGAGAACACATGGACAGAGGGAGGGGAACATCACACACCGGGGCCTGTCAGGGGATGGAGGGAAAGGGGAGGGAGAGCATTAGGACAAATACCTAGTTCATGCAGGGCTTAAAACCTAGATGACAGGTTGATACGTGCAGCAAACCACCACGGGACATGTATACCTGTGTAACAAACCTGCACGTTCAGCATATGTATTCCAGATACATAAGGAAAAATTTAAAAAAAAAATTGGTTTCTCATAGAAGTCAGATAATTGAAGTAAAAGTTAAATTGCTAATTGCCAAATTTCGCTCATTTCTACTTTTATTTTACTAGAGTATGATGTCTAGGATCCAGATCCCTTGGGATTTCATTTCAGGGAGAATATAAGCAGCATCAGTCTCAACAACTAGTAATAGAAAAACCTAAGGAAAAAGACAAAGACTATCACATTAACACCCCTCAGGCCCGCATCCACCTGTAACCTACGTGTCCTTTTTGATAACCCACCACTGCCAGAGTGGCTTCATTCTCAACCACCTGTGTCACCAGAGTAAATTCAAGTATGTCCTTTCTTGAGGTTTCTGGACTGGATGTTGTCTTGTGTCCTTTCCCATGGGTGTGGTTTCCCTGGCAGTCAGTTCCTCAGTGACCACATTTAACAAATTGTAATAAATACAGACTAGAACCATAATTCACAGTTTTGCAATACAAAGGAAAGATGAAAAACAACTGGAGGCTTAAAGTCATGTGAGGCACCCATTTTATTTTGCTTTAATTATGACAGCAGATGTAAAATTGAATTGCTCCAAGCCTAGGTGGTCTTTGGCTAGGGCTCATTCACCTCTGACACACAGACCTCACATCTCCCTGACTTCTGTTGAAGAAGTACTGGGAAGGTCTTTGAATTGACCCTGAGCACACTTGACATTGGAAAAGGGAGAAATCTTTGACTAAGACCCTGTACTTTGAGCAATTTTCAGTCCATCCATTCAGCTACAAATGTAGAAGCAAATATACCAAGATCCTTGAAAAGAATGTTGATGTTTGATTGCACGATGTTTCTCTTTAAAGTTTTGGCCTTGAGAACTTCAAAGTGATGACACTGTGCTTCCTGCCATGCCCACTCTTAGCTCTGTGTGGTCAGTAAGCAGCGACTCTTATTTTTCTTTTATTTTTGGAAACTAAGTTGGAGTGAGGGAATAAACCCCCTCACTTGAATTGTTTTGGCTTAAGATGTATCTGAGATTTTAACTTTGTTATTTCCAGCTGCTTCCTTCATTAAATTTAGGTCATTAATTTCGTAAATCAGCATATGCCTTTTACTTTTATGTGCAAAGCCCAGGTGTTAAAGCTCGAGTAACTCTTTGTTTGGAATGGTGGGTTTCGTATCTGGCCTATCCCACACGGGCTCATTGTGTCTCACAATATTTCTTTCCTTCCCTAAGTCCTTTGGTCCTTCATCTTTATCAAGGACTCACAGTCTCTCTTGGGTATCTGATAAGAGTTTGTACAGTCAGTTTCATACATCTTGCCTAATCTATTTTTGTCCAATATGATTGCTTGTTACTTAAAACTTTTGAATAACCTACATATATCACCTATATACCATGCTCCTGATTTTTTAAAAAGAGTTATTTCTTTAATCTAGTCAGTCCAATTGGCTATGAAACTCTTTTTATTTTTTCTTTAGAATGTCTCTCAGATGTTTCCATCTTCTCTCCACGGCTGCTGCCAACACCACAGTCTTTAACTTTTTTCAACTCTCCCATGCCTCCTAACTGCTCTCCTCAAATTCCAGACACTCTCCCTCTCTTTCAACTTGCATAGTGCTGCCAGATTAGCCTCCCAAAGCGGCACTTCACATCATATCGTTTAATTTCTTGCTCAAGAAGCTTGGTGACTTTTGCCCACTGTGGTGAATTCTACACCTTCTCTGGCTTTCGAGGCTCTTAACAATCTGGACCTATCCTGCCAGCCCTGACATATTGCTTTCCCAAATAAACGCTAATCCAACCAAGCTTCTGACATCATCTTTCAGAAAAAGCTCATCCTCATCTCTATTCTTGTCCTTATGCTGATACCCTAAGTTGAAAGGCCTTTTTTGTCTTTTTCTTTTTTTTTTTTGAGATAGGATCTTCCTCTGTTGCCTAGGTTGGAGTGCAGTGGTTGGGATCTCAGCTTGCTGCAGCCTCTACCTCCCGGGTTCAAGCCATCCTCCTGCCTCAGTCTCCCAAGTAGCTGGGACTACAGGCACAAGCCACCAGGCCTGACTAATTTTTGTAATTTTTTTTTGTAGAAATGAGGTCTCACTGTGTTGCCCAGGCTGGTCTCAAACTCCTAAAAGCTCAAGTGATCCTCCCACCTAGGCCTCCCAAAGTGCTGGGATTATAGGCATGAGTCACCGCACCTGGCCTGCAAGACCACCTTTGTCTTTTTTCTCTCCACCTTCTATCCATCGTTCAAATTCTCATCTGCAGTCTCTCATGATCCCAGCCTTTGAGATGTTCTCCTTTCTCTAGAATTCCAGTTGCCCATGTGCTTTACCCCATTTCTTTTCCCTGAAGTCACACTATATTCCAGGTACTGTTTAGCACTAGAATCCTCAACTTAATCCTCACAATGATCTTATGAAAAGGTGTGACTGTGATCTTAGAGTTGAGAATCCTGATGCTCAGAGAGGTTAAGTAACTGGCCTAGAGTGAAGCCGCCTCCATTAAGTGATAGAACCAGGATGCTCACCCAGGCAGACAGGCTTCAGAAGCCTTGTTTTTAACCACTATGCCAAACTGCTTCTTTTTGTCCTATGTGACACTCTCGTTGATTCCTTAGTCCTTCCCAGCCTGACTGTCAGCTCCTGAAGGGCAGGTGCCATCTTCACTGCTTTATTTACGTCCTATTGCCTCCATGGAGCTTATCGCATAGGAAGGTCTTAGAATTTGCTGCATGTGGGCAGGGAACTTTCCTGTCTTTTTCACCTGTACTTCTTCAGCACCTAGACACACACACAGGATCTGACACATAATAAGTGCTCAAAAATTATTAGCTCAGTAAATGACTAAGTGCATACATATTGATTGATTCACAGTTTGAAAAATATATGATCACATCAGTGCATCCTTTGCATATTTTTCATTCATATAAATTTGCATATCTGTATTTTCTGTGCAAGCATCTCCGGTGCCTCTGGGTCACTGCTGTTGATTAAGCTGGACACATCTTTCTAGACTATAAAATGGATATGTCTTTATCTGTTTGTGCTGCTGTAACAAAATACCTGACACTGGTAATTTATAAAGAAAAGAAATTTCTTTCTCACAGTTCTGGAGACTGCAAAGTCCAAGATCGAAGTGCCAGCAGGTTCAGTTGTCTGGTGAGGGCTTCTGTCTGCTTCTAAGATGGTTCTTCTGGAGGAGAAGCATGCTATGTCTTCACACTGAAGAAGGCAGAAGGGCAAGCGAGTGAACTCCCTCCGTCAAGCCTTTTTTTTTTTTTTTTTTTTTTTTTTGAGACAGAGTCTTACACTGTCGCCCAGGCTAGAATGCCATGGTGCAATTTTGGCTCACTGCAACCTCTGCATCCTGGGTTCAAGTGATTCTCCTGCCTCAGCCCTCCAAGTAGCTGGGGCTACAGGCATGCACCACCACACCCGGCTAATTTTTTTTATTTTTAGTAGAGTTGCAGTTGCTCCATGTTGGCCAGGCTGGTCTCGAACACCTGACCTCAAATGATCCACCCAACTCGGCCTCCCAAAGTGCTGGGATTACTGGCATGAGCCACCACACCCAACCTGTCAAGCCCTTTTGTAAGGCCATCTAGTCCCATTCACAAGGGAAGAGACCCCATGGCCCAATCACCTCTTAAAGGCCCACCTCCTAATACTATCACATTGGCAACACCTGAGTTCTGGAGCAACCACATTGAAACCATAGTAGGATGCTTTATTATCCTCAGCAAACTTAATCGTTGCTTGTTCAATCTTACAGTTTCTACCCAGGGCACAGAGGGTTTCAGAGTACATCACTCCATTATAGCTGATGAAATTAAGCTGCACCAGTTTACTCAAACTAATACATTATCATCAAAAAGAAACACTTCTGTTATGCTTAGCAGCTTTAACAGTGCTTTTAAACTTGAGGTTTATGAGCACTTGCTTTTAGATACTAATAATTACAGGTAAGTAAAATGTTGTCATTAGTCCAACAGATCTTCAGAGTTTAATCTTCAAAAACGTTTCCTTTTCCTGGGAAAGCTCTTCTAAACTGGGGCAAGATATTATTTGTTTCATTCCCTGTACCTAAAACTACCTGGTTTTCCCTTTTTAATCCAGTATTGATTTAAATGTTTTTGATAAAAGACACCTCATCTAATTCTCTCTAAATGTTATTAGAGAAAGTCAGGTTTCTGCAGAGCACAGTCTGTATTTAATTTATTTGCAAAGCCATATTGAGCTTTTTAAGATTCAGTTTTTGATTTAAGATTCAGTTTTTGAATTTTAAGATTCAGTCAAAATAATTTTACATTATGGTATCAGTTAACACCAAGTTTTCAAAGGGCTTTTTGCTTTAAAAAACCCAAAACACCTCATTAAGTCAACCGTCTTCCAAGAATGTGCTATTCGCCAAGATGGCCTTATTAGTCCCGTTTTGCAAGTGACAAAGCTGTGGCAAGAAACAATTAAACATCTTACCAGTGGCTCTTGGAATGGAGTCTTACTGTGTAGGCCCTTGACCTGTGAGCCGACCATCATTGGCACAGTAGAAGAGGAGGCTAGGAACAAGGCAGGAATGAAAACAATCAGAAGCAAGAAGCCAAATGGAAGAACAGGATTTGTCATCAAGGTCTTTTAACATGGGATCCCATGGAGTTGATAAAAGGAAAAAAAAAAAATCATACCTCAATTAGTTATAATATTTCAAGGCAGAAAAGAAACATACAGGTTATCTCATCTCAGCCAGTCATTTGAGTTGTTACGGCTGGGGCAGGAGGGTTGGAAATGCCACACAGAGTTAACCCCTGCTATCATGCTGCCAGCAAAGGCTGAGCCCTATGGGGTGTTTACCAGGAAAAGTGAATGTAGGAAATAAAATGTCAAGAACAAATTTGTGAAGTACAAGAATGTCTGAAAAGAGTGTATGTTAAGTTCTGAAACAAAATGATAAAACCCAGAAGTGACAGCTGTTTCCTAAACTTTTCCAATCTGTTGTTCACCAATCTACTTCTGAAGATGGCCTAGTGCAACCTCATTCCTGTCCAGAAAAGGAGGACGTAGTCTTCAAGGTGACCAAATCACCATAGGAGACCCTATCGCCACCACCCCCACATCACACAGTGTACACATGCATGTGTACAAACACTCACACGCTAATATCGATGCCAGTGACTGAAATTTGAGTTGTTCTTTTTTTAAAAAAATTAAACTGTTCTTCCTGGGTTCTTTCCTTTAAATATAAATAAACCTGGTGGGTCTGACATTTTGTTACCAACATCTTTTCAGGAACCTACCCATCTGCAACCGATTATTATGTACATCATGTGCATAAATGTTTAGACTACTTAGATTCTGATATGGTCAATTTCTTCATTCTTCCTTTCAACAAATGCACAGCACCTACTCTGTAGCCAGCCCTTTAGCGGATGTTGAGAATGGACTAATGAAAAACACAGATGTGGTTCTAACCCTCCCAGAGTATATAATCTATCAGGGAAAACAGACATTAAACAAGTATTGGGAGAGATGATCAGGCTGTAGGAACAATATGTGCATAGGTCAAGGGTCCCAGGTACTGCAAGAATCTCATATGGATGAGAACAGGGGTGTGATATGAAAGCTGGAGAGGTGGGCAATAGATCAATCATCAAAGCCCTTAAAAAGATAATCTAAATATTTGAAGCTTTATGCTAAAGACAATAAAAAGTCCTAGACATCATGACATGATAGGATTTGCATTTATTTATTTTTAATTAATTTGTTTTTTAGAGATGGGGTCTCACTCTGTCTTGCAGGCTGGAGTGCAGTGGCACAATCATAGCTCACTGCAGCCTCAAACCCCTGGGCTCAAGCAATCCTCCCACCTCAGGCTCCCAAGTAGCTCGGGCTACAGGTGTGCACTACTCCAGCTAATGGGGCATTGCTATGTTTCCTAGGCTGGTCCTGACTCCTGGCCTTGAGCCATCTTCCTGCCTTGGCCTCCCAAAGTGCTGGGATTACAGGCATGAGCCACTGCACTCAGCCAAGATTTTCATTTAGAATCTTATGCAAGGGGAAGATGTTTGGAGTAGAGCAAAATAAACTGTTTTGGTTTGGAATAGGATTGTCATGGTACATGAGACCAAGAGGAATGGATAGATTAAGCAAGACATGTCTATGTAATAAGATCAAAAATTGTTTCATGAGTAATTGGCTATGGAGCTAAAGGATGAAGAGGCGTTCAGGATAATTCTAGGTTTCTAGTTGGAGTAAGCTGATGCAAGGTACTGCTGAGGGTAGGGAATAAAGGGACAGATGTGCAGGAAAAATACATTCTGCTTTGGATATGCTGAGTTTCAGGTGCTTGAAGTACATATGAATGGAGATATCCAGCAGGCAGAAAAGTGGGCTGTGCTGAATATGTGGAATTGGAAGTTATCAGTGTTCAAAGAGAGGGTAATCAATCTACTAAAATATTCTGTGAAGGTTGAGATCATGTCTGGAACAATGTTGGTGCTCAGTAATTATCTGCTGAAGTTGTTGAATTAGAGCCATGGTGTGTGTATCAAGGATGAGGATAAAAGAGCCCGGAGTCACCCATTTTTTAGCACCAATTGAGGACTTTGAAGCAAAACAACAATAACAAACAAACAAAAAACTGAACAAGAGTCCCAGGAAGAGTACAATATAGAGATGTGGTGGTGTCAGAGAATCAGAGGAAAAAAGTTCTGAGAGGTTCATGACTGTCAGAAGCTTCAAGGAAGAATATCTAAAATGAGAATAGGAAGCGTAACCATTAGATTTCTACTAATCTTGGCAAGAGCAGTTTTCATTTAGTGACAAGGGTAGAAGCAAGATGGATATGCATATGAGGCAAGAAAGATGTGGAAAAAGTGAAGATGGTGGTGGGTAAGTCTGGTCTGCGTTGGCCTGGTGAGGCATGCAGAGGTATACGCGGGTGGTAAGGATTGTCACATTCTCTTTCAGGATCACTTACCAAAGGAAGAGGTTGGTCCTCAGAACCTAAAGGGCAAGGAGATTCCACATTACTCTTCTTTTAAAAAATAAATACTATTGAGCACATACCATATATACAACCTAAAGGGCTCCTTCAAGATGCAGATACCAAGATGAAATTGGATGTGCAAGAGATTGATTGGGGGAAATGCCTGTGAAGGGAAAAGGAGGCAGGAAGAGCCATCGGACCCATAGTAGATCTGATTCCTATTGGGTAAGGAGAGCCTCAGAACACAGTGTAGTTTTATGAAAGTTTCAGACAGGCCAAGGGGAAGTTGTCAGCCAAAGTCATTCATCAGAGGAGTCCTGTGTGTTGCAGGAATGGGCCTGCCTTAGACAACTTGTCACACTAGTCACTGCCTGATATTAGCCTACGGGAAGCATGGCCTTGGCACAAATGACGTGATAAAATCAGAACAAAGCAGCTGGGACCATTGGTTACTTACTCGTCCAGCAGCGGGAGAGATTCATGGCTGCCACACATATAATACCTCATTTAATTCTTACAGCATCCCCCTAAGATTGATATTATTATACCTGTTTTGCAGATGAGATGCCAAGGATTACAGAGGTTAAGTAACTTGCCTCAGTTCATACCACTAGTAAGTAACAGTCTGGATTTCAGCTAGTGGTGTGTTAGAGCTGGCTCAGATTAATTGAGTCAATTTTTAAATTTTTAGGAATTGCGCTAGTCAGTTGATACGAAGATGGTAGCTTGAAAATTTGGCCATGTAGGAGTATTTACACCATGGAAATCTACATATGCTACACATCAGGCCTTCGTTTGTTTGCTTGTTTCTGAAAAGATGGTTGTTACGCATTTGCCAGTACACCATTGATTTGAAGCCAGGTCATCTGACGCTACGGCCGACTCTCCATCCTCTGTGCTACACACAATTGGCTTCGTGATTCCCCGACACATTTCTGATGCAAAAAATTCCTGAAACCACCCACCTCCTCGGAATCCCTGTGGAGAGCTTGCCATGCCATGTGTTTTGCTTTTCCCTGCATTGCCGTCATCATCATTTTTATGTCTCCCTACCTGGATAGAAAGTTCCTCAAGGACAGAGAGTGCAATCACTTTATGCTCCCTGTCTTTGCAGTGTCTTGCACACCACACTGCTCAGTAACTATTCACTGTTGAAGGTGATGCTGATTGATATACATCATCACCCTACTGGTGGTTAAGGATTGGTAACATCTACAAAATAATACAAAAGAGTGTGCTTCATACAGTTGTATCTTTCTGAATCTTACATTTTATAATGGCAGACACTATTGGAAAAACGTGTTTTAACCTCAAGATGACCGTTTAAGAGAACTGTGACATCCATTACAGCCCAGGGATCTGGTTGATGTGCTTCCTGCCCACTCCCACCCACAAACCAGGAGATACATTAATTACTTGCCTCCCTGGCCACTCTCAGTTTATTGGGAAATTGTTTATCCTCCCAGCTTGCCTAGAAAATGAAATATGCATGCTGCTTGGAAGCAGGGAGGTATGCAGAAGCTTCCAGATCTCCAGGCTCTTCTCTCACTGTGTCTTGGGGCCTGAGAGCTTAGCTCTGCAAAGAACAACCCAGGAAGGGTCAGGATGGACAGGGCGCTGCAGTCTCTGCACCAAGTGGTGTGCCCTACATGGCCCTGAGACTTCAGAAGACTCGGGTCTTAGGCTCACTTCAGACTGTGTAACGTGAATAACTAAAAAAAAATATTTCTACTTCATATGAATAAGCTGCAGAAGAATTTGTGCCTTGAAGCTTCCTTCCAGATGAAAAAGTGGGTCTCATGAAAAGAACGCTTGCCTTCAAGAAAAGCTCTTTAAAATCTTTTGACATGGCAAAAGAATCTGTAACTTGCCACTTGTACATCACTTCCAAAAATGTTTCTTCCTTCTGAATTCATTTTAAAAATTTTGTTTCAGGACCCACTGTGTGACAGGCACATTTTCCACCATTTGGGAAACATCAGTGAATAGAATGAGAATTCCTACGGCCATGACACTAACACTGCAGTGACATCGGTAGCTCCAAAACTCTTGATCTTCTTCATCATATGTTTTCATTCATCAGACGTGTATTCATTCAGCCAGACAGACATGGGCATCTACTTTGTGCCAAGCTCGTGGTGAGGGCTACGGCTTCAAAAACAAGATATGGACTATGCTCTCAAGGAATTGTCTAAGGAGAGAGGCACACACAACTAGGGTTCTAACATCAGAGCTTTATCTAGGAGCACCACCAGAGGTGTGGGGAGCTCGTGTCTGTGAGGCTTCCTGGAGGAGGTGTCACCTGAGTTGAGTCTTGCATGATGAGTACAAGGTCCAAGCAGAGAGGGTATAACTTGAAATAGCTTGATACAGAGGAGGAACTAAAGGCAGTGAAGGGTGCTGTGGTATCAAGTTTGAGGCAGGAGGTAGCAAGAACTGAAATTTGACATTGAACAGTTAGGCAGAGCCTGCATCATGCATCAATTACCTGGTTTACTCCCTTTATTCAAAAAACAGGCTAGGTGCAGTGGCTCATGCTGTAAGTCCAGCACTTTGGGAGATCAAGGTGGGTGAATCACTTGAGGCCAGGAGTTTGAGACCAGCCTGGCTAACATGGCAAAACCCTGTCTCTACTAAAAATACAAACGTTAGCCCAGCATGGTGGTGTGTGCCTGTAGTCCCAGCTACTCGGGAGGCTGAGGCACAAGAATTGCTTGAACTCGGGAGGTGGAGGTTGCAGTTAGCCAAGATCACATTACTGTACTCCAGCCTGGGCAACAGAGAAAGACCCTGTCTCAAAAAAAAAAAAAAAAAAAAACAACAACAACAAAAAAACCACAAAACAAACAAAAAAAAAACAATAGCAACACCTATAACCACAATCATCTTTCTTCTGGTGTTCTCCAAAAGATAGGCAGGAAGGCAGATGAAGATGTTTCCCTGGTCTCTAACCTGAAGCTGTAGATACCTACAACATGTAATACTGTCCCACACTCCCCACCTCTTCCCAACCACACGTCAGTCCACTCCACTTCATCATTTCCAAGTCCACCCTTCAAAGTAGACTTCACCTATTCCCAAGGATGCAGTTCCTTCTCTCCTCCTCCTCCTTGTCCTCTGCTCCTGTTAATTCACTGACCCACTGGGCAGCAACTCCAAGTCTGTCACTCTCTCCCACCCTTATTCCAATGCTCCTGTGCCAACAAGGAGTGACCCAAGCAATGAGCTTTACAGTCAGCATCTGCTTCTTCTGGAATGGCCCTTCTCAGAAAGGTAGGGACCTCATCAATCCTTCCTCAGCCAGTAAAAATGAGAAAATAGAGGTTCAAAGGCTTTGAAAACACAAGAGGCACATAATTCAGTGTTTTTATTATTATCACTTGAGGCCTCTAGACTTCTGAAGAAGCTACTTCTGGTCTGTGAGAACTTCATGAAGGTGGAATTATTTGACTTCAGTAAAGGCCCCCCCAAATGAAAACCTTGATTAAAAAGTTTAAAAATTCAAAAGGAATGGTGAAGGAAGGGAAGAACTGAGAATGAATTATTAAGAGGTTGGAAATTTCAGAGCCTTCCTTGTTGAAGAAGGTGGCTGAGCCCCAGAAGAAATCCAAGTCCTGAATTTCTATTACTTCTAACAAACTGCATTAGCATGTTACCAACACTTATAAACTGACTTAAACGAAGACTAGGGCATTAAATTAAAAAGTAAGCCATGAGACTGTTACCAAAATAAAAGGAAAACGAGGGATTTGCCTTTGTCCTTGTTCAGAGAAACTGAAAACAAACTTGAATTGCATTAACAGAAGTATCTGTTCTACCAACTGCAAAAGTGCCAAAGGAGATAATATAGGTCCCCAACTCCGTCATGAGTCCTTCCAGGTGAACAGAGACCTTGTTAACTTAAGGCAATTGCATTCAGTCTCCCAAGAAGGGAGGCTATAAAACTGAGGAGCCAAAGCTAATCCAGTCCTTTCCCGTTCTAATTAAAGAGGCTGAAGGGCCTGTCTCACCTAACACTGTCTCATCTTCATGCCGCTTCCTCAAATAAAGGAGTCAGTGAGAAGTTACCAATTCACATGGTAAATGACAAACTCTCCTGAGTTTTTTGGATAATCGAATGAGTTTTCCTTTGTTCGTTCCATCCCTCCCTGTTTGGAATTTAGATGGAAGAATGTCTAAGTCAGTGAAAATCCAACTAAAGAAACATTGGCCTCTTTGTGGAGAAATCTCACATTTAAGTACAAAAAAAATTAAGCGTATAGGGGAAGAAAGTTCAAAGACTTTTGCTTCCTTTGTTCTTTTAAATATTTTATTTGGAGTTCAGCATTACAGTCAGGACAACCCACAGTAAGAAAACCAGGCTTTCATATAAAAATTACTGAAAGGTGCTATACACCAGCATACTTTTATATCTACCATATTTTTATATTCTTTATATCTTTTTAAAATATTTATTTGGTGTGGCAGATTTATGGTAGCTTTTTATTGTCCTCTTTTTGCTTGGCCATATTTTATATAATAAACAGGAACTGATTTTATAATAAAAGTATTTGAAGACAAAGAATAAGATTTGATGCCATGAGATCTTTCTTTCTTTTAAATCCAAATAGTTAAACAGATCAACCTATGAAGAGTGAGAAGCCAAAGGAAATGTTTCATGATAAGGTAACTAGATGGTATTTTTCCATTTAGCTACTTGACCTCTTTCACGTGACACCAGTGTGTTTTCCTGGATAAAATTACAATCCCAGATATTCAGACGTTCATATTCATATTTTCCATCTTAGCCTACGAAAGCTTTACTTTGGGGATTTTGCAGAAAATTCTGGCTTGTGTTTCAGTCATTTGCCTTTTCTCTGTGGAAGCCAGCAGGAAATAGTAGCAGATCCTGACAATCCTCAGACGTCCCAGGAAAAGTGCAAAGAGGCTCGGCATTAATTGATTAAGAGGTTCTTTTAAAGCGCAACTTCTTTCTAAAACTACTCACATTAAATCATGAGACTAGCTGCAAACTACAATATTTATAAGAGACATAAATATTGAAAAATACAGTGACACTCTCCTAGGAGCAGGAACTAGGAGTGGAAAGAGCAGTGTTCCACGTAGACTCAGTAAGACTTGGAAGCTGATCGTATCTATTCATTCACTCAAGAAAATATTGGCTAAGCGTCTCCTGTGGGCTGGCACTCTCCTAAGCCCTGGAACAGGAGTGAACAAGGGAGACAAAGCCCCACCTGTCATGGAGCTGACATTCTAGTGAGGTGAGGCAGGTAGTAAACAGGCAGATAATTAATATATATCAGGTGGTGATCAAAAGCTAAGAAAAATAAGGTAAGAGGACAAGGAGTAACTGTGGATGCTATTTATGTCAAGAATCAAAAGTTTGTTCTGTGGCAGGTGTTCTCTATATGGGGTCCACAGGTCCCCACAAAAAGTTCATGGGTAAATTACAGAGGATCTCTGCATGATAGTGGCAAAAAATGCATCATAGTTTTACCAACTGAACGTTTCCTTCATTTTTGAATGTAGGCAACAAACAACGGCACTATTAACAGTACCTATCATGCCACCAGTAGAATTCATAGATTTTTTTTAATTTTAATTTTTATTATACTTTACATTCTAGGGTACATGTGCACAATGTGCAGGTTTGTTACATATGTATACATGTGCCATGTTGGTGTGCTGCACCCGTTAACTCATCATTTACATTAGGTGTATCTCCTAATGCTATCCCTCCCCCCTCCCCCCACCCCACAATGGCCCCGGTGTGTGATGTTCCCCACCCTGTGTCCAAGTGTTCTCATTGTTCAGTTCCCACCTATGGAATTCATAGATATTTTATATCAACTATTACTGGAGATGTCTTCTTGCATCAATGTCATGGTAGATATTAGACCCATTGACAAATCTTGTCATTCAATACATTGAACAAGCATATATATTACTTATCACAATGTTGTAGTATTTTGATAAATAATTCAATAGATTAGGTCTCCTTTGTAGTCCTGTTTATTATATACATTTAAGCATATTGCCCTGAAAAATGAATCCTTAGACTACATCAAACTCCCAGGAGGTCAGTAGCAGAAGTGCTTTATGCAGACTTCCCATACCGCTTCACACAATATTAAAAATATGAGTACTCAGGGGTTGACATTTAGAACAATCAATGATTTTTACTGCTCCATCAAGAACATCCTTAAGATAAACTGGTGTTTTTATTGTCGTGAGTGTGGTGGTGAAGAACACAATGGCGTGTGGAACTGTTTGGTCCACTGTCTGCATTCTTGTGAATGAGCCAGCTGTTTATGATCATAGCTTTGCTCCATCCTCACAAATGTCAACACCATCAAAAGGGCAAAGAACACCTTAGGATTCTTATGAAAACCACTTGGTTCTTGTGGACCCCTTAAAGAGTTTTAGAGTCCCGAGGCTGGTCGCGGTGACACACACCTGTAATCCCAGCACTTTGGGAGGCCGAGGAGGGCAGATCACGAGGTCAGGAGATCGAGACCTTCCTGGCTAAAACGGTGAAACCCTGTCTCTACTAAAAAAAACAAAAAAATTAACCGGGCGTCGTGGCAGGACCTGTAGTCCCAGCTACTCATGAGGCTGAGGCAGGAGAATGGCGTGAACCCGGGGGGCGGAGCTTGCAGTGAGCCAAGATCGCCCTACAGCACTCCAGCCTGGGCGAGAGAGCGAGACTCCGTCTCAAAAAAAAAAAAAAAAAAGTTTTAGAGTCCTGCCGGGGGGGGTCTGTGGACCTCACTTTGAGAACCACTGTGCTAGATTAAATGGCAAATACAGATTCCTTTAAGCACTTGGACCACCCAGAGGACTCTATTTGCATGAAAATTTGTTGGTGGTGGTTGTAGTTTTGCTGTCCAACTCTTTGAAATTGAAGTTTTAACCAAGCGTTTAAGGGAGAATTTTAAAAATCTCAGTAGAAAATAATATTCTGTTGACTATTTTTCATGGCCCCAGAGACCTAGCATGAGAATACAGGTCAGGAAATACATTTTACAGCAGGAGCACATGGATGGCCCCTGCTCAAGGAAAGAAATAACCAATACTTGAGGGAATCTTAACCTCTTTTGTGTCATGAACCTCTTTAGCAGTCTAGTGAAGTCTACAGACCTCTTCTCAGAATGTTTTTAAATGCATATCATAAAATACTTAGGATTACAAAGAAAACAAATTATATTGAAATACACTTCTATCCACAGACCCCTTTGGGCGGCTCAGCATCCAAGGCTAATAACCACTTGCTTCCTTCAATCCCAACTGGCAAGGAGGAGCACCAAAGGAGGCGACATTTGTTTCTTAGTGCATTTGTTTCTAGGTCAGTTAACATCTTAAATGCCCAAATTCTGAATATCAGTAAGTTCGATTTCTACGTCTAACAAGGCCAGGGCAAAAAAGTGGAATAAGAAGAATGAGTTTCTCCTGAGCCTTCCATCAGACCTAGTGGCACATGTCACCAGCTAAATACACAATCTTCCTAAAGGAGGGTGGCCCTGGGCCGGGGGCCAGGAAGATCTTGGGCACCATCTGCATAATAGTCTAGTACCGTCGAGAATTCTCCAGTGGGAGTTTCTAAAAGTTTGGTTACTCTTTTTGAAAAAAAGAAAAATTGTTTTATATTGAAACTTTATTTTTCTCTGTTTTTTAAAACAAACTAGCACCCTTAGACTTATTATACTTGGAGAAACTGTCTAGACCCCAGTGCTAAAAGTTAAGGATAAAAGAATTTAGAGACTTATGTGACTTACTAAAGTATAAAACCAATAACAAGCTGATACCGTTTGTATATTTGTCCCCACCCAAATCTCATTTTGAATTGTAATCCCCAGTATTGGAGGTGGGGCCTGGTGGGAAGTGATCGGATCATCGACGCAAGTTTTTCATGAATGGTTTGGCAGCATCCCCTTGGTGCTGACCTCATGATAGTGAGTGAGTTCTCAGGAGATCTGGCCTTTTAAAAGCTCCCCTGACTCTCACTTGCTCCTGCTTTTGCCATGTGATGTGGCTGCTCCTACTTCACCTTCAGCCATGATTGGAAGCTTCCTGAGGCCTCCCTAGAAGCTGAGCAGATGCCAGCACCATGCATGTTGGCCAGGCTGGTCTCAAACTCCTGGCCTCAAGTGATCCGCCTGCCTTGGCCTCCCAAAGTTCTGGGACTCCAGGTATGAGCCACTGTGCCCAGCCTCGGTCCTGTCCTTATTTTAGAGGTAAGAAACCTGATGCTCAAAAAGATGGAGTGCTTCACCCATTGTGACTCAGCAGCTAGCACGGAAGCAAGACCCAAACCCAGATCATCTGATGGCTAAGCCAGGGTTTTCTTCTCTATTCCACAGATATGTTCTGTGTTCTGGTCGCATTACAAACACTGCTTGTTCCTTATCTACCAGCATTATCCTTGTTGGAAACATGGTACGGCAGATTATAAAATCTTATTTTGAAGTGGCTATGACTAAAGACAATGGGGCATAAATCAGTTACCTGTGGGTCACATGTGACCTGCAGATGTGTTTTGTTTCATATATGGGTTTTGTTTTTGTTTGAGTACCAACATTTAAGAATTAAGAGATCTCACACAAAGATCCAAATTCAAATTTCTAGCTTCTCTTGAGAGGTGAGAATACTGGGCAACCCTGGGACAAATTTTGTGTGGCAGAGACTGGCTGGAGCTGAACAGCATCTGCCCCCTGGAGACAGGGCATGTGCATTCCTAGTTTGCCCTGCGTTTCTTCACCCCTCAGTGTCTGCAGGCACAGGGCCCTATTTGTGCATTCACATGACCTGGCAGGCACCTGTGGGCATTGATATTTGCTGTCCGAGCTCTGGAGCATGTATTCAGCAGGGCATGGGGGCAGAGTGGGGACAGACTGCACACAACACAGTGCCCAGCAGATGTTGGGAACCCAGTAAGAGCAGCATTGAAGGATGCTACATTCACTGAGTGTTATACCTTGAGTGTTGAAAGTGTTTATCTCAGTCAGCATAGAGAACTGATTCTTCCACTCTCTGGCGTTGAAAACTGTTCCTGATAAGACAGAGGAAGAGAAAGAGCCCCCTCCTAAATATTATATGTTTAATCGGATTTGTTGTTGTTGTTGTTGTTGTTGTTGTTGTTGTTGTTGTTGTTGTTGTTTCTGAGACAGGATCTCACTTTGTCGCCAGGCTGGAGTGCAGTGGCATGATCTTGGCTCACTGCAGCCTCTGCCTCCCAGGTTCAAGTGATTCTCCTGCCTCAGCCTTCCAAGTAGCTGGGACTACAGGCCTGTTTAATCAGTTTTTCACCAGGAAGACTGCTTTTCCTCCTTCAGATTCTTTCTCTTGTGTGTCTAAATGATAAATATAGTTCTACATTTACTCTGTGGAATTGATCTCTTCATCATCAGAATAATGAACATATTTTAACTTGAGTGTATATTTGCTTTTCTTTGGCTTTGGTTCTCAACTTGACGAAAGATAGATCTGGGAAATTCTGTTTCAGTAGTTCTTCATTTCAGTACTTATGTGTGTAGAAGTTATTCTAGTGACTTGAATTTTTTGTGTGTTTATAGAGCCTTAATCTGATTCATGGGTAGTTAACCTGAAAAGGGGAGGGAATATCAATACGAGAAAGGAAAGAGTAATAAGAGAAAAAAAAATGCTATTATAACACAGCCTTTATTTTTTATGTTTTTAATTAGAATTTTTATTTTAGATTCAGATTGTATATGTGGAGGTTTGTTGCAAGGCTGTATTGCATGATGATGCTGTTTGAGCTTCTGTTGATCTTGGCGCCAGATAATGAACACAGTACCCAACAGGAAGTTTTGCAGCCTTTGCTCTCTCCCTCCCTGCTTTTGGAGTTGCCGTGTCTGTTCTCATCTTCAGAGGATATGAACTGGGGTTTATGTTGGTTCACTAAATATATATATCCTAAGATGTACCTACATATAATAAAAATAGAGAACATTCTATAAGGAAGCTGTGAGAGAAATCTCAAATACCAGCATAATAAAGGGGCTTGATTTTATAGCTTTTTTTCTTGGATTCCATGTAGTCATGTTTTATTTTAGAAGAGAAAGAATCCAGGAAGCAGGGCCAATGAAAGGGTCAGAAATGAGATCTCTAAACAAACTTAGGATGGAAAATTATAAAGGTCTGAGGATTCCTAACGAACCTGACCCACTGAAAAAACAGTCCAAGAAGCTTTATAATAGAGTGAGAAAGGTGGAAAATGAATGAGTGAATGAATGAATGAAAAAAATGAATTAGAAAAAGGGAAAATGAAGGCAGGAAAAAATTGAGCTTCCTTACAGAATGTTCTCTAATATTTTTATTATATGCAGCTATGTTTTAGGATATATACATTTAGTGAACCAACGTAAACCCCGGTTCATATCCTCTGAAGATGAGAACAGACACTGGGGAACATACTATACTAACTGTCATTTATTTTTTCTGGGATTTTTTTGTTTGCTTTTTATGACATTATGGAAAATTTTAAATATTCACAAAAGAGAATAGTCCAGTGAAGCTCCATTTCACAGACAATTCTTATCACTCATGATACTAGGATATTAAGAAACCGAAGTTCCCTGTTAATTTAAAATAATTATTTTATTTAGGTTCAGCATCTCTTTGTTGAACTTATTATGAGTTCTTAATGACCTTCTAAGTCGGGATTATGAAGCCACAGAAAGGAGAAGCTGTGGGCCGGCCTAAAAAAAAAATCCACAAACATGCTGTTTATACCCTAGATAGCCAGAGGTTGAAAGTGTGACTTTTGTGGTTTGTTTTGCATTCTTAAGCCAAAACTATTAGACTATTGGATGTGAAAGAAAACGAAATTCTGAACCTCTTCAGCTAAGAAGGCAAAATAATTAAAATTCTGAGGCTAAGACAGTTTCTGTGGCTTTTCAAAACTTGTGTGGCCCAAAGGGGCCATAAATAACTTTTATGGTATAAATCCCTTAAAGAACATTCTTGGTTTCCCAAGAATTCCTGCCATTCTTACAGTCACAAAGCTTCATGTTGGCTGGGAAGATGTTTGAGCTTGAGTTTTCTGTTCAGTACTGCCTCCAGGAAGTACCAAACTGTGGAAACGTGGACTATGCTTTGGGCTTATAACAGGTGAAATGAACAGATTTGAGGTGAATGATTCTTTTCTCTCTAACTCATAATTCAACTTTTCACCAAAATCTGCAGTATTCCTTCTGATCTCTGGCCTACATTTTATAGACACCTTTTCCTTCTGGTATTACATGCAGAGCACAAAAAAGTTAAAATATATTTCCATGATTATTTTAAGCTTGAGAATAGCAAAATTGTAGCTCCCATAGGATGCACTGGCAGTGCATTCATATAATATCACACTGCCCCTCCTAGAGAAAACTCACAATGGTGATCTCTCCATTTTCTATGTGGCTAAGTAGGGGGTAGGGATGCGGGCCCATCCATAAACCTGACCTCCTGCTTATTTTAAGAATTTCATCAGCATCTCAAGATGAGTCAATATTAGCAGGAGAGATAGTCCCATTGACTGTATGCTTCAGAATATAATCAGCGCAGCCCCTTATAGGCTAAGGCTGCTGCCATGTGTGTGCAGGTCTGAATGCAGCAAGCAGCATAGCACTGCAGCCCAGGTGGCTGGTGCATGCCTGGTTAACCAAGGCAGCACTTACAGCACTCACAGCAGTCAGCCAGTGGCAGAGATCCAGCCATGTGGCTCCTTCTGGGCTGTAGAGATGAGAATCACAGACAACCAAGATGCAAAATCCCAAAGTCTTTATTCCTCTAAGTGGAGCCCACATCTGGAATGCACCTTTTCCAGCAGAGAGTAGTTTATAGGTCATTTAATGTCATTTCAGTCATGCAGATATCTAGTAAGAAAAAGCATCAACAATGATATGTCTTTATCTATATGGTCACTGAAGTACTTTTTGTTCAAAATTTAATGGTACTTGTATTCTGGACTTCACTGGTGAAATTTTTATGATGTTGTTTATTGAAAAACAGTAGTATCATCTGAAACCTTTTATTAGACACCCAGACTCCCATGGCGATTTGCTAGGCATAGCATAATTCAAATAAAAATTTCATTATCTTTGAAGACCACTTTTAGAAACTATAATAGAACACCTATCTGGCACTAGGTGGATACCATAATACAGAGAAGCAAATCTTCTAGGTTAGAATATAAATCTAATACAGAAAATGTAGAACAAAGATTATAACTTTTTATATTCATGGCATACGTCAAATATTGGAACTTTTGGCAACATGCAACACTAATAATAGACTCAAAGCAACACCATTAAGACAAAGTCACTGCTATGATGTAACAGTGTCTCACAGGGTCTGTAAGAAGAACCCGCAGGAATAATGCTGTTTGATGTCTGACTCAAACTGTGCATTGCCCTTTACCCTCCGACATACAGAGCAAAAATGATTACGTTTCACTAAACATATGACCTTGCTTTGGCACAGACTTGACATCTTACCCAACTTCTTTCCTCTGACTTAGCAAGTTTCACTCCTTACACCCCAGGTTATCCATGCCTTTACACTCAGCATTTCCTCTGATAGACCTCACTGTAGCAAAGAAGCATGAATAGCCCATACAGGGCTCCCAATCAAGATGGTATAGTGAGTTCACACTCTCTTGATCCCAAATATATTGTAATGATTGATAAAATATAAAAAGGGGAAATCCAAAGGATTTACCAGCTTTATTATAAAATAAGAACATCGTCATGCATGGAGGAATTCCTGAGTGGTGAGCAATGATGAATCCACAGGCCAGCTGGGCTCTGGTCCAGAATCCAGTAGTGGCAGCCAGGAATAGGACAAGGTAAAGGAGACTAGAAGTGTCCTGGCTAACAAGAGGGCCAGACCAGGCTCAGTGCTTTAAACCAAGGCCTGGGGTAAGAAGCCACACTTCCCCTCACTTTCCAAGTAAAGGAAGTTAAATGTAGCAACTGCTCATCTTCTGCCTGGAACTATGCCTTTATAAGAGGCTAGAGATGTACAGAGGTGGAAAAACAAAACCACAAACTCACAAGTAAGAAGTGAACCAAACTATTTGTTCCTTTGTAAGCAAATGTGTAATATTCTCATTGCTGTCATAAGATGGGAAGTAAAACCAAGACCTGATTCTGGACTGAGGACCCAGGAGTCCAGATGGTAGTAGCCACAAAACCACTAGAGTAAGACAGAGGGTGAGAAGGAGGAAGAAAGAGAGACAGGGAGAGGAGAGAGGCAGCAGAGAGAGGAAGGAGACAGAGACAGATTATGAATTTCCCACCCAAAATGAGCCTACAGACCATACATTCTAAGGAACATGGAAAAAAAAATCCAATACCAAGAAACGCAGGCAGCAAAATCTAGTATTGGAATATGAATACACTCCAGATGGCTTTAAGGAACGACCTGACAAAGTCTTTAAAATAAATGTGCCTAGGATATTTGAAAAGACAAAAGAATGAATAGCTTCCATTTAAAAAGAGCAGAAAATTGTAAGAGAGACATGAAACAAGGACATGAGGATATCTTTAAAATAATTAAGTAAAATGAAAAATATGGTTATTGAAGTAAAAATTTAAGAAATAAATTCTAAACTAAAGTTAAAGGGACTATTAATTAATTTAGAAAATATTCAAGAGGAATTCACCAAGAATGCAATTCAGAAAGAGATAGATAGAGCAGTTAAGAGATATGGAAAAAATATTGTAAAGTTTCAATAGGCATCTAATAGGAGATCCAGAAAAAAGAGAATAGAAAAATGTTATGGAAGAAATATTTGAAGCAATTAAAGGACAAAATATTCTAAAATTGGAGATGTGATTCTTTTTTTTTTTTTTTTTTTGAGACAGAGTTTTGCTCTGTTGCACAGGCTGGAGTGCAGTGGCAGGATCTGGACCCACTGCAAGCTCCACCTCCCAGGTTCATGCCATTCTCCTGCCTCAGCCTCCTGAGTAGCTGGGACTGCAGGCACCCACCACCACACCTGGCTAATTTTTTTGTATTTTTAGTAGAGACAGGGTTTTACCATGTTAGCCAGGATGGTCTTGATCTCCTGACCTCGGATTTGCCTGCTTTGGCCTCCCAAAGTGCTGGGATTATAGGCATGAGCCACTGTGCCTGGCCTGGAGATGTGATCCTTCATACTAAAAGTACACTGGGAGTACTGCACAGAATAAACAAACTTAAATATTCACACAGGTATTTTAGCGTGAAACTGAAGATAACAAGGAAAAGGAAGCAAAGCAGATGACCAATGAAAGAATCATAATTAGGCTCATAGCAGACTTCTTGTCAGCAACAATAGATATCAGATGACAGTACAGTAATATCTTCAAAGTGTTGAGGTAAAAAAATTGCGAACCTGGAATTTTATACCCAGCTAAACAATCATTCATTCCACTGACCTTTTTCAGACACAGAAAGAGAGTTTCCTACTTACTGAGTTCATTAAAAGCATTATTAAAAGATGAATTATGGGGGAAATTAAGGTACAAGGGCATAAAAAGCAACAGTAAACAGAGCTGTTGAGTAAAACATGTTAGTAAAATGAGTTGAATATTGTTAAAAGTTGTTTGTATGTTAAAAAAAGATTACAATTAGGCAACTTTAAAAAGAAGAGGTGAGTGGTGTTTAATGGATAAAATTGCTAAAATTCATCTCAGATTTGGAGGAATATAAGAAAACCAAATTACTTCATGCTTTATTAGAAAAAATTTAGTCAAGTTTGAATGTTAAAAAAAATTTAATGACTTTTCCATTTGCTCATCTTTCTCACCATCTATTTACAAATGAATTTTTAAAATTCTGTGCCCTTCCTCAGACTCTCTCAGTAATGAAAGATAGTATCTTAAGCTCCTTTGTTATTTTTATTTTCTTAAATTGTAAGAGTCATCCATGTGTTTGAAAAAAAAAAATCTTAGAATGTTAAAAAAAATGTAAGGGTAAAATGTAATCCTTAGATTCTAAAGCAGTAGAGGACAGGGAAGGGATATTATTAAAAACTCTATTAAACCAACAGAAGACATGAAAAGAAAAAAGATGCAGGAAAAAAATAGCAAATTTTAAAAAACGCAACGTAAGATGCAGAAATAAATCTAAGTATTTTAATCTCACTAAAAGTAAATGATTAAATTAATTTATTAAAAATAGAGAGGTTCATTTACTAAAAGTAGAGGCTGAAAATAATGAGACTGGGGAGAGTTACCAGTTAAAAACTAAATAAATTTAGTGTAGAAATAATAATATGACACATTTTTATTTTTACTTTTTATTTATTTATTTTTTGAGATGGTGTCTCACTCTGTCATCCAGGCTGGAATGCAGTGGTGCAATCTCGTCTCACTGCAGCCTCTGCCTCCCGGGTTCAAGCAATTCTCCTGTCTCAGTCTCTGGAGAAGCTGGGACTACAGGTGCACACCACCATGCCCAGCTAATTTTTGTATTTTTAGTAGAGATGGGGTTTCACCATATTAGTCAGGCTGGTCTTGAACTCCTGACCTCAGGTAATCCACCTGCCTCAGCGTCCCAAAGTGCTGGGATTACAGGCGTGAGCCACTGCGCCTGGCCATATGACACATTTTAATATAAGGCAAAGGCATTAATTTTAAAAAATCATAAAAATAATGAGAACTACCAAGAAGATATTCTATATAAGTATTAGCATAGTTACACATTATAAACTACAAATAAAGGAAAATCCAGTTGTTCATCAGCCGCTTAAAGCCAGAGTGCTTACTGTGATGCCTTATGTACAGTAGATGCCTTAATTCATAATGTAATTAAAGAATCTTGGCATTCATTGGTTGGAGATTCCAGCTTGAATTATTTAAACACAACAAGCAAATCATTTTGAACTACCCTAAATTAAGAATCTCTGAAATAAAATTTCAGTAAACCATATCATGGCATGATTGAACTATGGCATATGGAACTATGCCTTTATAGAAGGCCTTTAAACTGTATTAGAATAGTATGGTTGAAAACTTAAAGTTAGAATCCCAAGTGAAGTTTGCCTTGCGTTTCATTTCTAATCAATGGCATTAAAGATAATAATAGCTCTCTCCCACCCCTTTTTCCTCAGTATTCAACTAACTACTGGATTCAGTCCTTATAATTTATGGTTATGTAAAATTTGTGCCCAAAAATTTTTGCCAAAATATTTTAAGGTCATTTTGATGTCCAATTTGTTAAAAAAAAAAAAAATTAAGGTACCTAGTGGTTTTATAAGTAATTCCCAATGGGGCTAACCTTTGCTGAAGGACATTCTTTGTGCTAAGGTTTCGGACATCACAGACAGAAGGAAAATGATTGTTAGCCAAAAACACTATAATGGTGAGAACTAGTGACTGATAATGTATTCCACTTTTACCTTTGAAAATGTTTGTACAAAACTGGGTTGGGCCCAGTGGTTTTTCACTAAAATCTGTAGACTTTTATTCGCCTAATAAAATGACCACATAACCTGGCAAAATTCTGCGTATTTGGCAGCTCTTCCTGCCCTGGAGCCTGGAAGAGCATTGAATCTGCAGGTGTGGCTTTTAGAAGGTTCAGAAAGTGGAATTAGGGAAGCCAGCCCAGCACCCAACCTGTGTGCCTTCCTGAAGGCCAGGCTGGTGTCCCCAGCACTTAATAGACTCACAGGGCCTCTATTCGTTCCCAACAGATAATGACAACTAAAATAATCAAGGAATTGACATGCTTTGCTGGAAATGCCTGATCATGACACTATAGACTGAATTACAGCAACTTAAATTTGTTTCTAATAAATGATGCCATGTTTTTAAAAGATATTTTTGGCACTTAGAAAACAGATCATAGTATTTAATGCTATTGAATGTAGTATTTAATGTATTGAATATAGTATTTAATAGAACATAGTATTTAATGCAATTGGACACACAAAAAACCTACTCTTCCCCTTGTTAACATGGATGTGGTAGCTCCCTCTTTGAAGGTAAAGTGGGCAGAGGAATAGAATTGTCAACAGCTGGACTGCAGAAGGGAGAGGAAGAGGAAAACGGTTTTCTCACGTTTTTGTTTTTTCCACAAGGTGCTCTTTAATCTTGGGAGCCAGCAGTCATGACCCAGTTACTGAGATCAGACTTCCTGGACCTGCTCATATAGAGAAGTGGGGAGCAGTGTAAGAGCCGGATGTCCACACTGAGGCAGGCAGAACACAGAGTGGCAGTGGGCAAGTTGAAGCAGCAATGACATGAGGAAGGGCCCATGGTGCCCCAGGAAAGGGCCCCAAATCCAGGATTAGGTAACATAAAAGTTCATGCTAATAACCGGACCTGGTGACTGGCTTGATATTCACAAGCAAGACTCTATTCCATTGGAGGTAGTACCTAGCGAAAGCAAATCAGACCACCCTCTTCTAGAATCTACATGAACCAGGAGTACTGAGCAAGCTTCTGAGACAGAGGCTCAGATACAGGCAGCAAAACATGGCTTCAGTTAAGAAATGGAGGACCAGGTGGGCCCAAATCTCAGAAACAAGGAAGAAGTACAATGGGCAGAACTAGGGCACAGGAATAGGGTCATGCTAGCTGATCACGTGCCTTTTGTGCGTATGTGAGAGACGGGGTGTCACTCTGTTGCCCAGGCCGGAATGCAGTAGTGTGATCACAGCTCACTGCAGCCTCGACCTCCGGGGTCAAGTGATCCTCCCATCTCAACCTCCTGAGTAGCTGGGACTATAGTAGGCATGAACCACTATACCTCCAGCTGATTTTTTTTTAACTTTTTTGTAGAGACAACTTTTTGTTGCCCAGGCTGGTGATCAGATGTCTTGAGCCTCAGCATGCTGGCCTAGAGCAATGATTCTCAGATCTAGAACCTTTATATCAGATGAAGCCTTACAGAGAACCCAATATGTAAACCTAGGCAAAGCAGAGCTCTTCTGGCTTGGGTAGGGCAGGAGGTCTTGGAGCCCTGCCCATCCAGCACCTCCCCAACAGACCCTCTGTGTATGTTGACGTTTCCTTTTACTGGAACTCCTTATATCCCTCTCTTCTGGGTCCAGGATTAGCCATAGAATTGGAGAGGGTTGAGCGGCCCTGGCTGTAGAGGAAAGAAGACTCCAGAAGCTGGAGAAGAATTCAGGATCTGACAGGAAGTTCAAGGTGACCTCTGGGAGCCTTCTGATCAGACAAAGGGCACACAACCTGAGCAATGTCTCTCTGCCTCTCACCAAATTGACAGTGGGCCCGAACTTTGCTCATTTAATGAGATAGAATTAGTAAAGTCTCCAGTGTACTTTTCATTCCTTCTACAAGCTTTTACTGAATAAAATGATTGGTATTCAATAAAGGTTAGTCCCTTCCTTCTTCTCTCCCTCCCTCTCTCCACCACCATTAGACCTCATGTCTTAAAGGACTGATTTCCACTAAAATGCAAAATTTCTTGGAAGCACATTGAGCTTGATAACTTATTTATTTATTCTTCTGTGTGCATTAATTTATGAAATCATTTCCACCAGACACCTAGCTGAGAGCCATGTTTGATGGATGGGAATCAGAGAAGAAAGACAGAGAGAGCCCCAGATGACCGAGGGATGAAAGGCCCTCAAGAGACTGGGGAAAGGCAGTAATGACAAGGTTCACACTAACACAGTCACACCCAGGACAGCGGCAGATTGGAAGAGGGAGCAATGCAGACCTGAGGGTGGCTGAAGAGGGTTCCCTCAAGGAGGGTCCCCACTGTGGCCAAAGAGATCCTTGTAACCAACTGAAAACAATTGGACAGGACCACTGCCTGCAGTCCACTCACAGTGGGCGTTTCTTGCACTCATCTTATACCATAATATTTTATAAATTTTATCTTAAGTTCCAGGATACATGTGCAGGATGTGCAGTTTTGTTACACAGGTAAACGTGTGCCATGGTGGTTTGCTGCACCCATCAACCCATCACCTAGGTATTAAGCCCAACATGCATTAGCTGTTTATCTTGATGCTCTTCCCCCAACCCCACTGACATGCCCCAGTATGTGTTCCCCTTCCTGTGTGCATGTGTTCTCATTGTTCAGCTCCCACTTATGAGTGAGAACATGTAGTGTTTGGTTTTCTGATCCTTTGTTAGTTTGCTGTTAGGATAGTGGCTTCCAGCTTTATCCATGTCCCTGCAAAGGACATGATCTTGTTCCTTTTTATGGCTGTATAGTATTTCATGGTGTATATGTACCATATTTTCTTTATCCAGTCTATCATTGATGGGCATTTGGACTGATTCTATGTCTTTGCTATTATGAATAGTGCTGCAGTGAACATTTGCATGCATATATCTTTATAGTAAAATGATTTATCTTCCTTTGAGTATATACCCAGTAATGGGATTGCTGGGTCAAATGGTATTTCTGGTTGTAGATCTTTGAGGAATCACCACACTGTCTTCCACAATGGTTGAACTAATTTACATTCCCACCAACAGTAAAATGTTCCTATTTCTCCACAGCCTTGCCAGCAGCTGTTGTTTCTTGACTTTTTAATAATCACCATTCTGACTGGTGTGAGATAGTATATCATTGTGGTTTTGATTTCTATGCCACAAATATTGAACTGATCTTCATTTTGCATTTTTCCCACTTTCCATAACCACAGAGTCAACATCATCTCTGTCTTGGTATGTTATGCTCATTTATTATCTTCTGTCTGTAGTTGACAGGTTTTTCTGAGTGATTTTAGGAACTTCAAGTTCCAGTAGAGAGAATGAATGAATGACTTCTCTTAACTGGACTTCTGTCACAAAATCATGGCTAACTTCATGCATTCAACTACTGTATTTTAAACATTCCAAAAAGTGATCAAGATGTCATTCCAGGCAAACTTTTTTTTTTTTTTTTGAGATGGAGTCTCGCTCTGTTGCCCAGGCTGGAGTGCAGTGGTGTGATCTCGGCTCACTGCAGCCTCCACCTCCCAGGTTCAAGCGATTCTCCTGCCTCAGCCTCCTGAGTAGCTGGGATTACAGGTGTGTACCACCACACCCGACCAATTTTTTTTTTTTTGAGTAGAGATGGAGTTTCACCATGGTCTTGATCTCCTGACCTCATGATCTGCCTGCCTCGGGCTCCCAAAGTGCTGGGATTGCAGGCGTGAGCCACTGCGCCCGGCCTTTTTTTAATTTTTAGTACAGACGGGTTTTCACTGTGTTGGCCAGGCTAGTCTCGAACTCCTGACCTCAGGTGATCCACCTGCCTCGGCCTCCCAAAGTGCTGGGATTACAGGCGTAAGCCACCGCACCCAACCTCCGGGCAAACATTTAAGACAAGATTTCTTTTTTTTTTTGGCTGTAAGAAAGAGATGCCAATCTGTCCCCCCTGCCAAGGAGCAAAGGAGCCTGAAAAACCAAGAGGCCAGTTGCTTCCTCTTGCTGTCTTACATTTTTGTATTTCATTTTTCTTTGTAAGGTGGAGTGAGAGCCCAGATCTATTTATTTAGTCTGTTTCTTGCCATGTTGCTCATACTCACAAATTTCTATTTAAACTTGCCTCCTGGCTTCTTTAAGAGATAAACTGTTGCTGCAGTAAGGTTAGGGTAAGGAAATTACCTTACTTAACAGCTGGTAAGTCACCAACTGTTGCTGCTGGTTATGGTGCCTTGCTGTGGAGTCCATGAGCTAACTTATTTAGTGAGAGATTTTCCTGCTGATTTGTTATAGCCTTGAGGGAGAAAAATTGAAATCTCCCACAGAGGCAGGAATTTATGTTGTAAAAAATAAGGCATTTTTAGTATTTATAGACATTTTAACATGTTAAAATGTTGCATTAATGTTTGAGTCAAAAGATAAGATTCCATTTTGAAGTTACAGGGATTTGCAATCAGTATTCCTAAGGTCTTAGATGTTTGCCATGAAGTTTTCCTTTGCATTGATTTTATTTCAGTTTCTCCATCTGTACATGATTCATGGTGTATGTGCTTGAGGTGGGTGGAACTCGCCCTTGTTGGACAATTTTCAGCATAAGAAGGCAAGTGGGCAGCACTTAATTCTCTCCTAACCCTTAAGATGATAATAAGGACATGTTAAAGGGTCAGACACACAACAGTGAGCAGAAAAACAAGGTTGAAACACTTGAACCTGGGAGAAGGCATACAATGTTGGTAACTGATATAGTTGGGCCAGGAAGCCACAGTCTAGGGTGCATTTGGAGGAGAAAATACAGCTGAATAAGACTCCAGGCTTATTTGGAAATGCCAGGGACGATGGATAAAGCAAGAGGCTGACGGCAGAAGGATGGACTGGAAATGTCTATATGGAAGAGAAGCCCTTTATTTCATCCCTACCTGGGAAAGCCAGCACCCAGCAGCCGTCTACTGGGTGAAAAATTGATTCATTCCCAAAGTATTTGAATGTCTCCTGAGAAAAGACCTCCCAACCTGGCCATTAAGTAATCACCAACAGGGTGGTGCAGCCCACTGGTTGATAAACTCTGCCAATGTCAGCACAGCTCTCCATCAGTTTTTCCTGACTCATCATTAAATACGAATGGATAAGAAAACATCCCTAGCTATTTGAAGAAAGACTGCACCTTAAAAGACAGGGGCTAAAATAAGCAAATGGAAACAATAATCCTAAGGGAGACAAATTTCAGGAAAAAGAATAAAGCTTTAAGAGGGAGCTCTACTTAGTTTCCTCAGAGAGATTGGAGAAAATGTTACATCCATAGATAGAGCAGGATGCTGTAAGAAGAAAATCAGCATGCATCAAGAAAGAACGCTTAGACATTAAAATATTATTGTCATGATCAAAAATTCAGTGGAAGGACATGGAAGATCAAAAAATACCTTAGAAGAGCAAAAAGACAGAGTAAGAAAAGATGAAAGAGTAACAATTATAAAAGATCATTCAAGTTTCAAAAGCCAATTAGAAAACTAGAATTAAAGAATGCAGAAAACAAAGGAGAGAAAATTATTTAAACACATACACACATACACACACACACAAAAACCAATATCTTAAGCCTGAAAGACATGAGGCCCCAGATTAAAAGGGCCTGCTAAGTGTTCAGCACAATGCTAGGTCTACCATAGTGAGATTTCAGAAAATCAGGGTTAGAGAGAGATGTTAAAGAGCACACAATCTTCTCTGATGTTAAAACACACACACACACACAGACACACACACACATCACTTGCAAGTTATTGAAAACGTTATTAGTAACAAATTCCTTGTAAGCTAGAAAACAGCAAAGCAAAAAGTTACTTGAGGAATTACTTCAGCAAAACGAAGGGAGTAAAACAAGCAAGTCAGACATAGAATCCAGCTAAATGGGATTCTTAACCTCTGAGGGACACAGCTGAGAGGCAGAGAGGCATAGAACAAGAGACAGTTGTTTTCATTATACCTTTTTTTCTTTTTTTTTGACATGTACATATTACTTTGACAAACATTTTTGAATTTTTTTCAATAGCACATATACATCAAATAAGATTTTAAGACCAAAATAGAAAAAGAGGAAAATCCTTAATTCTACCATCTTAGACCCAATCATTTAAATTTTTTTAAATTTATTTTCTTCCCATCTATCTTTAAAATATAAGTTTTTTAAAAAAAATAGGGTTGTAGTCATTATATATATATATAATTTTATCCTGACTTTCTCAGATAAGCATTTTTCCTATAGTTACATATTCTTTGTAAACATTTTAAATGACTGCAGTTGTTTACAATGACATGTACTACAGTTTCCCTGATCTCTATAACTGAATTGGAATGTAACTATGATAAAAATTTTGTTATAGAAATAGAAGCAACCAGTTTGTCTATTAGCCAGTTTGACTCCATCTGGATGTGTTATTTTTATTTGGTTAGGCACCACGTGTTTTCCAGACTCTCTGTGAAATCATTGTAGTTGTGGGCTCCACATCTCTGAAAAGCATCAAAACCCCTTGAACCTCAAAGACGCTGGTTCCTTGTCTGAGTGACACTGTGTTAACCAGAAGAAGTGCAGGGATATTTCTGGGGGACAGGCACTACAGCTTCCACAGGGTCCTGCCCACAGGCATCTCAAATGCTTAGTAAACTTTGCTGTAGTTCATTGAAAAGAGCCTACCAAAAATCTAATGAAAACTGAGCTGGATACTAGATTGGTCTTCATCTTATAATGGAACATTTCAGCATAAAACTGTGACTATTTCGGCCGGGTGCAGTGGCTCACACCTGTAGTCCCAGCACTTTGGGAGGCTGAGGCGGGCAGATCACAAGGTCAGGAGTTCAAGACCAGCCTGACCAACATGGTGAAAACCTGTCTCTACTAAAAATACAAAAATTAGCCGGGTGTGGTGGCACGTGCCTGTAATCCCAACTACTCAGGAGGCTGAGGCAGGAGAATTGCTTAACCTGGGAGGCAGAGGTTGCAGTGAGCCGAGATTGTGCCACTGCACTGTAGCCTAGGAGACAGAGCAAGACTCCGTCTCAGCCAAAAAAAAAAAAAAAAAAAAAAACTGTGACTATTTCTTTGTCTTTAGTTCAATGCAATAGAAACTGGAAACTCACACTCTTGGAATCCAAATGAATGACTTCAAAAAATGTTTGGTCTCTTGTGTCTGTAAGTGTTTCAGTTTCAGAATTTAAGAGCTCCATTGGACTAGTGCTCCCAATGAGTAAGGATATTCGCTAAAATAAATGTAGATATGCTGCCATAAAAATGAATGAGATCCTGTCATTTGCAACGACAATGGAGGTCATGTTGAATGGAACTGGAGGTCATTATGTTAAGTGAAATAAGTCAGGTACAGAAAGACAAATTTTGCATGTTCTCATTTATTTGTGGGAGCTAAAAATTAAGATGATTGAACTCATGGAGATAGAGAGTAGCAGACTGGTTGCCAGAGACTGGAAAGGGTAATGGCGGCGGGGGGGAGAAGTGGGGAGGGTTAAGGGGTACAAAAACATAGTCGGACAGAATTAAATTAATAAGACCTAGTATTTGCTAGCACAACAATGTGACTATGGTCAAAAATAATTTAATTGTCCATTTTAAAATAATTAAAAGTATATAATTGGGTTGTTTGTAACACAAGGAATAAATGTTTGAGGTGATAGATACCCCCCCCCAAAAAAGCATGTATGCTGACAATTCCAAAGACATTTCTATTTTAGGAGGAGGCCAAGGAGGGTGGATCCCCTGAGGTAAAGAGTTTGAGACCAGCCTGGCTAACATGGCAAAACGCTGTCTGTACTAAAAATACAAAAATTAGCCGGGTGTGGGTGGCACGTGCCTGTAATTCCAGCTACTCAGGAGGCTAAGGCAGGAGAATTGCTTGAACCTGGGAGGCAGAGGTTACAGCGAGCTGAGATCGTGCCACTGCACTCCAGCCTGGGTGACAGAGTGAGACTTCGTCTCAAAAAACAAAAAGGCATTTCCATTTTTATTTTCCCAATAATTTTAAAGCCAGTTTGTTTACTAAGGATTTACTTAACTCATATAAAAAAAAAATGAAATAATTAAAGTAAATGTAGCATGATGTCTCACTTATCCACAAATTCTTTATCTGCCATCCTGCCATCAGACACATAGCCATAAACTCAGAAGCAGTGTAAAGGACCACAAAGCCACTACGGTAGATGCCACAGATATTAAACATCCAACGTCGCAAGCTGTGCTTACAACAGGGAGAGCAACATGCTTCTCTGCCTGATGCTGGTGCTTCCTGGATGGCTGTATTGAGAAGAATTCTGAAGGACACTTCCCATCTCAACTAGAGTGTGTCAGCAGTGATTCACACTAGACATGAGCATGGAATGGGAGAATGATGGTATCTGGCCATCTGCCACTTTCAAATCCATTAAGCCTTACTAAAAAGTCTTGTTTGACTTCTCTGGTTCTGGCTCCAAGTTTTTTACAAGGTTGAAAAAAGCCTTTTACAAGGAAGAGTGTATGAGGCAATAAAAGTTAGCTTAGACCACATCCATTCCATTTAACCCATTAAACTTGTACTCAGATTACTGTGGTCCACTTATGGGTCAAGGATTTGGGTACTGCCTCAATGGTGAATGACAGTCATTTTTCTCTCTCCCACTTGTTTTTTTTTTTTAATTATTATTATACTTTAGGTTTTAGGGTACATGTGCACAATGTGCTGGTTTGTTACATATGTATCCATGTGCCATGTTGATTTCCTGCACCCATTAACTCGTCATTTAGCATTAGGTATATCTCCTAATGCTGTCCCTCCCCCCTCCCCCCACCACACAACAGTCCCCAGAGTGTGATGTTCCCCTTCCTGTGTCCATGAGTTCTCATTGTTCAATTCCCACCTATGAGTGAGAACATGTGGTGTTTGGTTTTTTGTCCTTGCGATAGTTTACTGAGAATGATGTTTTCCAGTTTCATCCATGTCCCTACAAAGGACATGAACTCATCATTTTTTATGGCTGCATAGTATTCCATGGTGTATATGTGCCACATTTTCTTAATCCAGTCTATCGTTGTTGGACATTTGGGTTGGTTCCAACTCTTTGCTATTGTGAATAGTGCCGCA
This sequence comes from Hylobates moloch, assembly GCF_009828535.3. NCBI lineage: Eukaryota > Metazoa > Chordata > Mammalia > Primates > Hylobatidae > Hylobates > Hylobates moloch. Next base: position 288,002 of record NW_026652301.1, on the reverse strand, counting down.
ATAAACATACGTGTGCATGTGTCTTTATAGCAGCATGATTTATAGTCCTTTGGATATATACCCAGTAATGGGATGGCTGGGTCAAATGGTATTTCTAGTTCTGGATCCCTGAGGAATCGCCACACTGACTTCCACAATGGTTGAACTAGTTTACAGTCCCACCGACAGTGTAAAAGTGTTCCTATTTCTCCACATCCTCTCCAGCACCTGTTGTTTCCTGATTTTTTAATGATGGCCATTCTAACTGGTGTGAGATAGTATCTCACTGTGGTTTTGATTTGCATTTCTCTGATGGCCAGTGATGATGAGCATTTCTTCATGTGTTTTTTGGCTGCATAAATGTCTTCTTTCGAGAAGTGTCTGTTCGTGTCCTTTGCCCACTTTTTGATGGGGTTGTTTGTTTTTTTTCTTGTAAATTTGTTTGAGTTCATTGTAGATTCTGGATATTAGCCCTTTGTCAGATGAGTAGGTTGCAAAAATTTTCTCCCATTTTGTAGGTTGCCTGTTCACTCTGATGGTAGTTTCTTTTGCTGTGCAGAAGCTCTTTAGTTTAATTAGATCCCATTTGTCAATTTTGGCTTTTGTTGCCATTGCTTTTGGTGTTTTAGACATGAAGTCCTTGCCCATGCCTATGTCCTGAATGGTATTGCCTAGGTTTTCTTGTAGGATTTTAATGGTTTTAGGTCTAACATTTAAGTCTTTAATCCATCTTGAATTAATTTTTGTATAAGGTGTAAGGAAGGGATCCAGTTTCAGCTTTCTACATATGTCTAGCCAGTCTCTCTCCCACTTCTAACACAGCCAGCATAAGAAACCGTCCTTTTCCATACTATCCATATTTTTAGCATGTGAAGACTGGCTCCAAAATCAGTTTTAAATCCACATCGAAACAGAGCTTTTTATATCATCGTGTTACACTGTGTCATGTGCAGAGTAAGATGAGCTATGAGAAGTCCAAAGTTCCACAGTGGTATATTTTGCATAATACCATTTGTGTTTAAATTGTATTGTTGTTTTGACTTGACATAGATAGCACATTACATGTTTCCATATTTTTCTTCCTCTCTGTTTTCTCTGTGAGTTAGCCAGAGTCACTATTTAAAAAAACAAAACAAAAAAAGTGTCAGAATCACCAGGAATGGTGTTTTTGAATATAAGATTAAGGAAAAAGGAATTGAAATGCTGAAGGTATAATAAAGATGGCATAATCTTAACAGGTGAGTGGCAGGTAAAATAACTGGTATAAATGATTTCTAATCTTAGTAAAGGGTCTATGAGGCAAGTGTTATTGTCCTCATTTTACCAGATGAAGAAGTTGAGCTTTTGAAAAATGAACATATGCCAAAGACTCCACAACTCACAAGAGGTACAGCCAAGATTTGAACTGAGGTTTGTCTGATACCAACCTTGGTGGTTTTCTCTCTCTGCTGTTCATGAAAGGTGAAAAAGTTTAAATGATAAATGCAGAGTAAAAGCCTTGTATTAACTCTTAAGTTTTGGAATCTAAGAAATTACCACTTTTTCTAGACCTTGAGATTATAAAACTATTCTTAAAAGTTGGTTAGTGTCAGGCGCAGTGGCTCACGCCTGTAATCCCAGCACTTTGGGAGGTCGAGGCAGGTGGATCACCTGAGATCAAGAGTTCGAGTTTGCCTCTACTAAAAATACAAAATATTAGCTGGGCATGGTGGTGGCTGCCTGTAATCCCAGCTACTCGGGAGGCTGAGGCAGGAAAATCGCTTGAACCCAGGAGGCAGAGGTTGCAGTGAGCCAAAATCGCACCACTGCACTCCAGCCTGGGCAACAAGAGCGAAACTCTGTCTCAAAAAAAAAAAAAAGGAAAGAAAAAAAAAAGTTGGTACCAGGTACATCCATCTGCAGTTTCATTGACTGAGATTATGTAGCTGAGAGAAACTGAGGCTCAGAGATGGCACGATTTAGCTGAGGACACTCAGCTAATTAATCACGGAGCTGAGACCAGCACCCAAATCTCCTTTTCCTCATTCAGGGAACTTTGCATATGGCCTCTTAAGGATTCTGCTGTTGAAAGCAGCCAGAAATCCTGTCTTTGAAAGCCATGGGCCATATGGACAAAACGGATCCATGTTTCAAGCATGGAGCTGTGTAAAAACACCAATAAGTCTTTTTTCAGTTCAGTGGCTTTCAGACAAGGTGCTGTCTTATGAAAGGATAAGTAAAACATGAATCGTCTCTAAGTTCACCTTTTGTGATAAAATTAACTCCACCTGGGAATTCCTTCCTTCCACCCTTTCTAAAATTAAAACTAGAAATCCAAGAGAGGAAGCAGTTGTCTAGTTCTTGATCTACAAAGAAATAAAAGAGCAGTTTTATGTCTCAGGCAGAAGCAGACGAGAGGCCTGGGGGCCTGGCAGTGCAGAGTGAGGAGAAGGAGGCAGGGCTGTGAAAATTTGCTGACAGGGAGGGAGTAGGAGGTGTCCAGGTCTCCAGCGCAGTGTCTCATCTCTAGAGCGAGCCCTCATGTGGGTGAAGCAAGTGTCGATACACAGAGGGGCCCCCGCAAGGTGGGTGGGAAGGTTATTTCAGGATGCCAGGAGCACTCAGGCCAGCTTGGAAGTCCTTTCATGGGCACCATGGGGAAGTCTGTCCACTTCTAAAAGAATCCTGGCCACTGGCAGGGAATGTTGGGAGCAGATCCAGCCTAAGAACTAGAACTAGGTTAGAGTGCCAGGTCCCAGCTGATGGATGAGGTTCCAGACAGACCCCACTCCTGGAGACATTTGGGTTCCAGCCAACAGTGAAGAGAGTATGCGATGTGGCACCTGAGTCCTGTCCCAGGGACCCCATCTGCCAGATGTGGTTGGCAGTGAATGGCCAGCATGGAAGGAAGCGCATGGTCACATCTGTCTCCTTTTCCTGGACCCAAGTGAGCGCTAGCCCAGGTACACTGGAGTATGTTAACTCTCCCCGCCAGAAACCTGGGCCTGCTATTGAGACTAGGTGAGGAGGGAGGTGGCAAGGGAGAGGAAGAGCAAAAGCATGGGATGAATTACCTAATAGGCAGCTCGTGAAGAGTGACCATCCTCTCAGAGTCACCAGAGGTTCTTTCAAATGCAGATTCCTGGCCCTGCATATCAAATGCCCTGGAAGTCTGGCCAGGGAATTTACAGTTTGTATCAGGTGCCCTGATTGTTATCCCAGCTGCATTGTCAATAGGAGTCCTCCAAGGAGAGCAAGGAAGTGCAGACTGGGGCACCTCTGGAGGCTGCACACAGGGAGGAGAGGTGGAAGGAAGAGCTGCTGGCTGAGAAGCTGCTGTCATCAACCTGTGGGGGTGAAGAGGGGGTATGGGAGCGAGGGTGAGAGAGGCCTCAGGAAGGACTCTCTGGAACTGGAGGCAGTGACTGGAGTTTCCTCTGAGACAAGCGGCCCTTTAGACTCAAAAGATGAGGGTCACCCATCACCATCCATCTGGTGGAAACATTACAGGAGCAAGTGGATAAAAGATGATTTTGCTGTAAGATCAGAATGGAAAAAGACAAACCCACAAAGAAAATCTAGAGGGAGGAAAGCATATGGTTTTTAAAATAGTACAGTTTAGAATACATTGCAACACAAATGGATTAATTTTTGTACAGTGTTGGCAATGAAAAGGATTCTCATAGTTATCTGGAATGCTTACTCAGAGAGATGATCTCACTTCCCTAATAATGCAAAGTCTTGAGCAATGTGGGGTCTTATGTTAAGACCCAGTGATAAAAAGGGCTAGACTTGGCAGGGAAGGGCACTGCAGGGGTGCCCACGGTGTGTGCCAAGACTCAGGAACCAGAGGAGCAAGTCACAGATCAAGTGCTGGCAAGCAGGTTGGCTTGGCTAAAGTCATCAGTGCAGTGACAATCTTAGAGAAAAGTTTGAAATCCATATTAAACTTTTTTTTCTTTTTTAAAAAAGCAGTCTTACCCTAGAAGCACTACACGGAGGGAAAAAATGAAATTGCATAATCATTTAGAAAATATATGTGCTGAGAGAACTTTGGTATTAAAAGGGGATTGTAAAACAATGCAGGATAATAAATCTTAGACCAAAGATAAATCCTGAATACCACAGCAACCAAATGGTCCCAGGAGACTGAAAGGCATCCATCAGAACAGGCCACTATAAGTGCAGCTCGTTGGTCTCATTTAGTTTCCCAGGAGGCTGAAATGTTGCTCACTGAAGGTCTCGGTTCTGCTAAGAGTGGACTGGGTAGGAGGTGCCAGGAGCAGTTTCCTGCAGGCCCCTGGTCCTCAGGCTGCCAGGCAGCAGCATCCCCATTTATTGTGGTTGTGGCCAAGCAGTTGGCAGCTCCATGCCTGGGGCTTCTCTGCTCATTTCTGCTTCCTCTGGCTCTTCCGGTCCAGTCATCTTTATTTATATCCTCCTATAGCATCGCCATAGATGGGTTGTGATGAATGCCATTCATCAACCTAATGGGCTCAAATGGAACTCTTTGAAATCCCCCAGGATGCGCCTTGGTCTAAGAAAAGAATTGTTAACTGCACTTTTAAAACTAGGAATTTATGTCTTCCTATAAATTGACCTCGTGAGGTTATTTGTGGATTCCAATAGGGAAGTGGCCTTCTTAGGCCCCAGCGCCTCCTCCGCCTTCCCCTCACCCAACCATCTGATGCCCTCTGTCTACTCCGAGCCCGGGGTTGCTGAGGACAAAACCCTGGCAAGGTCAGCAAATGGAAGAGGTGTCTGCTTCCTTTCTTGCTCTGGAGCTGTATGCCTTGTCTCTCTCCTTCTGCCATTTATTCACTCACTCATTCAGTATCTATTGCACTCCTGCTTTGTCCAGGCAGGGTGCTGAGCACTGGAGATGCAGTGAACAGTCTGTGCTCTGAGGGACCTACAACCTAAACAAATAAGCGCACAAGTACTTGCTCAAGGGCAGCTCTGGAGAAGCAGCAGGTGCCATGAGAGCATCTGTAGGAGGCTCTGGCGGTCTCTGGTACCCTGCTTCTCCTGTTAATGCAGGACTCTGGGGGGGCTGACTGCATATGTGACAGTTCTTTGGATGTTCCCCATCGCTTTACTCCATCCTTCTTTGTGAAATCTCGACCTCAGCAGATGAACACTGCCCTGGCCAGAATCACCCTAGGCTCTGCTTCTCACCCAGCTCCTGGCCCCCTCCCTGTTGCCACTGCAGCAGAGGGAGGCCACCAGGGTTACTGGGTCCCTCTGACTAAAGGCTCAGGTTCCAAGGGGAGGCCAACTACCAGAGGACACCCTCAAATGTGAGGAGGGCAGGGGGCTCAGAGCATCCTCAAGGCAAAGCACAGGCAACCGCCCACACAAGCTTTGGTTTGTTTCACAGTGTGTAAATCTCTGTACAGTTTTCTCACAATAAACGTAAGATGCGGCCGGGTGTGGTGGCTCACGCCTGTAATCGCAGCCTTTTGGGAGGCCAAGGCGGGCAGATCATGAGGTCAGGAGATCGAGACCATCCTGGCTAACACGGTGAAACCCCATCTCTACTAAAAATACAAAAAATTAGCCGGGCGTGGTGGCGGGCGCCTGTAGTCCCAGCTACTCAGGAGGCTGAGGCAGGAGAATGGCGTGAACCCGGGAGGCAGAGCTTGCAGTGAGCCGAGATCACGCCACTGCAGTCCAGCCTGGGGGACAGCAAGACTCCGTCTCAAAAAAAAAAAAAAAAAAAAAAAGATGCATACATTGTAATAAAAGCTAACACTTCAAAAAAGGAATAAAGGAAAAATTCAGTATATTCTCATCTTCCTTTATGCCAACCACCAGAAAAAACTGCTTTCAATCGTGTACTGTGTCTCCTTCCGGATCTTTTTGTGTTTATGTAAACATGTTGATTTTTATGTTGTCCTACATGTTTATATTGTCCTGTAGTCTACTTTTATTCACTTGAAAATTTATCTAAACTTTTCAGGATAGCACACACAGATCCTCCTCATTCTTTCCAGGTATCCAGTATTTCAGTGTGTGAATGTACCATAATTTCTCTTAAAACCAATCCCCCGTTCGTGAACATGTCAGTTCTGCCATATTTTGTTATAATAAATAAACTCATTGCAGCAATGAATATCCACACACACACACACACACACACACACACACACACACACATGCACACACACATCTTTCAGTGTCAAACTCTCCTTAGAAAGGTATTTCAGGTCTAGTGTCTTGCATTTTAATGGGTTTTCATACACAATGAGGTGCTCTTAATCACCTTCACCACATGGCTGGACGGACAAATGCGCCCCCCCCCCCCCCCGATTCGCTTCTCATATGTTCCTCTCTGGAAACTGCACCTCCGTCTCTCACAGTAAACTCGAGTGCTTGAGTACTCTCGATTGCGTTTTTTGCAGATTCTGTTTATTTCCTTTGAATTTGTTATTGTAATTGTGTAATTTACTTAATTGGTATATAAACTGAAGAAGTATGAGGGGATTATTGTTTTTAAGAAAAAGCGTAAATTATATTTCTCTTATTCCCAACTTGAACTAAGAAAATTGTTACTAGCTAAACACCCACACCTAAACACCTACATCTACACCTGTGTGTCAGATACAGTAGCTTCTACCAACTCATAAATTTCATCAACCATATTTGGGAGTTGTGTCCAGTCTTAATCTGCCTTGCCAATATTGTATCTGGAAAAACATCCTACAGCTGTTTGGTTTATTTGTAGATTGAGTTATCTTTTCTCCGTAGAAATACCTGAGAATGAAGCATGTCTTATTTAGAATGTCTAATGTAATCTACCTTGATAAAAGTCGGTTTGAGCCTTTCTCCTTACCCCCACCAAGCCATTTCAAGCTCTGGTAATGCCCTCAGAAACATCATGTCCAACCTCATATAAGAGAAATGGAAAACCTGGAAGTCACAACTGTTGCCTTTGAAAGTGAGAAGGTGTCTGTATATAAACATCTCGCTGCTTTTTAAGCTAATATAATGTTAGAAGTGATTTTACAGCCCCTCTAAAATTTACAAACCCTTACGAGACTCTTGTAGATACTTAGTTGTTGGGTGCGTGGATACACAGAGAAACCCTAAATTCATGCAACAAACATTTATTAATTGCCAACTGTATGCCTACTAATTGGCTGGCAACTGGTGGTGCCACCGCAAAGCACAGTGGGTACAACTGCTCTCCCAAGGCCTGTGACCAAACTTAAGACTCAGAGCCAGCAGGAAGTGCAGAGATGCAGTTTACTCAACAGGGCATGTACTCTCTAAAATGGCCCAGCCTTGTGTGTGCCTGGCCAGTGGAGCAGGATGCTGGGAGGCAAAAAAGAAGTTTTCTCATGAAATCTATGAATTCTCTTCATCTTCTCAAGGCGTGCCTGTGTAATTCAGTCATGAATTTTACTTAAACCTTGTGGCATTTGATAGAGCCTTGCAGAGACTACAAGACATCTGACTGCTGTATTTTCTCTTCTAGGATATCAACGAGTGTATTCTTGAAAACTATCCCGAGTGTTCCAACCCCAGGTTATTTTACATCATTCCGTACTTTTGTGGACAGCATCCCAGATGCAGGTAAGCGCTAAAGCAGGCTCATGGCATGCACGTACGCACAACAAGGGCAAGAACCCCACCAGCCTGGCACTCAGTGGAATGTTTTGTATCCCTTGTCTCTCAACCTTCTGGAATTCAGTTCCTGTTTACTATTAATCTTTCAAGATAATATTTGAGACTCCAAATGTCCTATAAATAATGAAATTTAAAAATCAGGGGCCGGGTGCAGTGGCTCACGCCTGTAATCCCAGCACTTTGGGAGGCCGAGGTGGGCGGATCACGAGGTCAGGAGATCGAGACCATCCTGGCTAACACGGTGAAACCCTGTCTCTATTAAAAATACAAAAAATTAGCCGGGCGAGGTGGTGGGCGCCTGTAGTCCCAGCTACGCGGGAGGCTGAGGCAGGAGAATGGCGTGAACCCCGGGGGGGCGGAGCCTGCAGTGAGCTGAGATCGTGCCACTGCACTCCAGCCTGGGTGAAAGAGCAAGACTCCTTCTCAAAAAAAAAAAAAAAAAAAAAAAAAAATCAGGGTCTGCAGAGGCCTCAGGAGACCACCATATAAAGCTTTGTAACTGGAACCAAACCCTTGTTTATACCTAAAACATACTTGTCACTACTCAACCCATGTTGTTTGTCTTTCTCTTTGGATAAAATGACAAAATGTCACATAAAATGTGATCATGAAGACCAGGAGCAAACACCCAGCCTGCTGCTCTACAGTGACTGACTTAACCAACAACCTGCCTTCGTGGCATGTGTCACTGGGTCTGAGACACTGGAAGCCCACACCCCAATCCCATAGTGGATATACCTAGTAGGCAGAGAAGAAAGTGTTTTATAGTGAGCACCTGTCAACCTTACTTGAAGTCACGACCTTCTTTAGAAAGTGACTTAACTCAGATAGTCAGGACCCCCAGGGTGTGATCTGCCCAGGTCCTGCATCAGCACCCCTGCATACTTGTTAACAACTCCCACCCAATCATAGTCTCGTGTGTAGCTGCCTCCCCAGATGCTTCTGGTGTAGCTATAGTTGAAATCTACTGTGCTAGACAAATGGCATAACCTGGAGAAGAAATGGCAGCAACAATGAAGCATTATCTTTGCTTGGTAGGAAATCAACCATGCTATCAGAAGTGACAATATTCCCCAAAGGAAACATTAACTAGAGGGTCCTTGTGTTTCTGAAAAGGCCAAAGGAGAACTGTTACTTCTATATCGGCAATGCGTTCATTGTACTTTTTTGCTTATGCTATGATTTCTGCTTCGTTTTTAGGCGTATTGTTGTTATTCTTGTCTTGTTTCATTTGCCGTAACAAAAGAGTTTGCTTATAGTCCAAATTACAGAACTAGGAGTGCTAGTTTTTGACTTCACCATAAGCTGCCTGAGTCCAGGTGGCCTCTCCCCTGCCCCCGACCCTTGCCTCAATAACAAATACCTCCTGGTTAACATTTAGTGCTTCAGGTATTGGGAAGATCTGGGGCTGGATGACTCACTTGCTGATCACAGTGAATATCTTTATAACAGGAAACATGATTTGAACTCCCTAAAGTATTTTTTAAATCATGTAGTATTTTTCAGATTTTTAAACTTTCTAATCTTGGAGAGGTGACTCATGACACCATACCTTGATACACACACAATGATTTTTATAACTCTTTCATTATATCACCTTGCACAGTCTTTACAACAGTGCTTTGAACTAGGTAAGGGTTATTGTTACCATTTTTCAAAAGAGAACCCTGGCTTGCCCAATTCCCCCAAATGATAATGACAGCCAGGCCTGGAGCCCCACTCCTGGGCTTTTCTCACTCGCCTTAGTATCAGTTCAGAGAGCTGGTCTACAAATCAGATTAGGCTATTTTCCTTCTGCAATCTAGACAAACAAAATTAAACAAAAATCCAAAGATTTCTCTTTAACTCTTCCAAAGAATAAGATGATTAACAGGCATGACCTGACACCTCTTTTGAGTTCTACATAAATGCTATGTCGGTAAGTTTCGTATTTCAAAACTCCTAAATTTATTTAATTGGTTCAGTTTGGTCCTCCTATTAAAAAACCATTCTATTCGCCGCTTGATTAGTATTTGTTAGAACCTAACTGCTTGTGCCTGCATTCATTCGTCCACAATACTTAGGCAGGGCCTGTGAATTCAAGGCCCTGGGCTTGGCGTGAAGCATGGATGAAAGTGACAGAGAAGGAACGGTGAGCAGGGCAGGACACCAGCTGGAAGGACTGGGAAGGCTCTGGATGGGGCTACATCTGGGCTGGTCCTTGAGGGAAACAGGATTTGGACTTATGCAAGTGAAGGTGGGAGGTAGAGGGGGTAAACTCTCAGCATCTTGTTGCTGCATTTCAAATATGAATCTCTGATTTGAAATAAATTTTTATATCCATAAAGGGAGCCTGGTGAATGGGCCCTTGAGAGAGCAAAGCTGAACGTGAATGAAAACTTCCTGCTCGTGGGGATTCTTGAAGAGTTGGAAGATGTGCTGCTGTTACTGGAAAGATTTTTACCTCATTACTTCAAGGGCGTGCTCAGTATCTACAAAGACCCAGGTAACTTCATTTGTAAGCAAACTCTTTTCCATGAGAGGTCTGTGTCCGGGGCTACTCACCTTGAAAAGGCCTCAGGAAATAAAGGAGTGAAATGATCTCTTCTGATGACAAAGGGCAGTTAGTTCCCTGGGCTTGCGAAGGAAAGCTAGAACCAGGAGCTGCAGATGCCAAAATCTTGAGCTTCATGTTCAGACATAAAATCACCATGTTCCAAAGGCTTAATGGCTCCATTTCTCCCTGTGGAAACTGAAATTGGCAACATTCTCCATAAGCCTTGTCTTGAGCATGTTGCTGGAAACTGAAATTGGCAACATTTTCCATCAGCCTTGTCTTGAGCATGTTGTTGGGGTGGGTACAAATGAATCTGTGTGTGCGCACCTGGACTCCATTGACGGAAACATGCGTGAGTATGAAAGAGCCATCCTGGTGATGAATTCTCTCTGGCCCAACTTCCATTTGATAAAAGCACTCTAGTGTATCAAATCCTGACAATGGAATAGATAGAGCAGCAAATTGAAAATACAATTATGATTTTATCCTAACAAACCGAGTGGTCCCCAAATAGCAGCAAGAAATAGAATGTGGCAAAGCAATTACAAGGGCTGCCTGTGGTATCATCGTAAGCATAATTACTTTCAGAAATCCATCATTTATTTTTTCGTTGTCATTTTATCCAAAGAGAAAGACAAACAATGTTGTTTGTTTTTTCCTATTCTCCTTAATCTACTGCTGTGACAACAAGCCTTGATAATACACGTTCAGTGATCTGTTTATTGTTCTGTTTTGTTGTCCTGAAATGGAAGAAGGCATTCTGCCCTGTAGAAATAAGCAGCAGATAGGCCCAGTGCGGTGGCTCACGCCTGTAATCCCAGCACTTAGTGAGGCCGAGGCAGGTGGATCACCTGACATGAGTTCGAGACCAGCCTGGCCAACATGGAGAAACCCTGTCTCTACTAAAAATACAACAATTAGCCAGGTGTGTTGGTAGGAGCCTGTAATTCCAGCTACTCGGGAGGCTGAGGCAGGAGAATCGCTTGAACCTGGGAGGTGGAGGTTGCAGTGAGCCAAGATCATGCCATTGCACTCCAGCCTAGGCAACAAGAGCGAAACTTCGTCTCAAAAAAAAGAAAGAAAGAAAGAAGGAAGCAGCAGATGAAAAGCTCCCCAAATGCAGTCTGCTGCCTGACATTCCACAGGGTTCCCGAACCCCACCTGCATCACTGGTAGGTCCCAAGGCCCAGGGAAACTGGTCTTTGCCCAGAGAGCCCTGGATCCCATTGCACAAGGTCAAGGTGGCCCTACCTCCATCAGGGACTTGCTGAAGGAAGGTGGATAGTTGGTGGAGGCTGCCTTAGCCTCCCAGCTCCCATTAGAGTTCAAATCCCATTTACCTGTATGTAGGAACATGACCGAAAGCTCCAGGCGTGCCCTGCAGATGTGTCTACTCAGCAGGAGATGTGGGTTGACAGCTAGAAGCATAATAAACCTTAAATAGTGGGGCTGTGAAACTAGGATTTCCTTTGCCTTTTCAACAACAAGCCATTTAAAGAGTTTATAGAATTTCAATGTAAAGAGTTTGATGTGACTGATTTTTATTTCTAGAAGACAACATAAACTCCATTCTTTGTGCAAGGAGAGGTCTTATCCTTAACTAGACTCCTTTGAAGAAGAAAGGTTTATGTTAATCATTTTCTCCTTTTGGCTTTATCTTGTTGTATGGTGTGTGTGTGTGTGTGCATGTGTGGTGTGTGGTGTGTGTGTCTAATACACAGTCTGAGATAAAGGGTTAACTAAATCCTGGTGACACATAAGATGAACACTCTCCATAAAAGATATTATGGTTTCCAACTTTGTTACTGTCTGCTCAGTCATTTGCTCTGAGAGAGATCAGCTGCTATGGATGAAGAGAGGTTCACATAGTGAGGAACTCAGACCTCAGACCAAAAGCCACGTGTGTGAGCCATCTTGGGAGCAGATACTATGGCCCCAGTCAAGCCTTCAGGTAACTGCAGCCCCAACCAACATGTTAATGGCTGCCTCATGAGAGATCCCAAACCAGGACCATCCAACTAAGCTACCCCTGAATTTCTGACCCTCAGAGCCAGTGTGTGAAATAAATATATGTGTTTTTATTTTATTTTATTATTACCGTTTATTTTAATGAGCCGGTGCGCAGCTGCTAATATTGGGACAAGTACTGTGGAGTGGGCATTCAGAAAACACTGCTCAATCCTGACCATGAGTTTGAATTAGGGAGCACCAAGGCCCCAGCAGGCTTTACTGGGTAGGAGCAACCTCACTGGTTGAACATATACATAATTATTACATATGATCACATATGTCATCTTGTACATAATTATTTTTTATTAATTAATCTCTATTATGTTTGTTTATTACTTATCACCTTTTAAAAATGAGAAACTGAGGCTGGGTATAGTGACTTGCACCTGTAATCCTACCATTTTGGGAGACCAAGGCAGACAGATCACTTGAGGCTAGGAGTTTGAGACTAGCCTGAGCAACATAGCAAAAGCTCATCTCTACTAAAAATACAAAAAAAAAAGGACAGGCGCGGTGGCTCACACCTGTAATCCCAGCACTTTGGGAGGCCAAGGTGAGTGGATCACAAGGTCAGGAGTTCAAGACCAGCCTGGCCAACATAGTGAAACCCCATCTCTACTAAAAATACTAAAAATAAACTGGGCATGGTGGCAGGTGCCTGTAATCCCAGCTACTCGGGAGGCTGAGACAGGAGAATTGCTTGAACCTGGGAGGCGGGGGTTGCAGTGAGTGGAGATCGCACCACTGCACTCCAGCCTAGGTGACAGTGTGAGACTCCACCTAAAAAGAAAAAAAAAAAAACAGGCATGATGGCATGTACCTGTGGTCCCAGCTACTGGGCAGGCTGAAGTGGGAGGATCACCTGAGCCTTGGGGAGGTCGAGGCTGCAGTGAGCTATGATGATTGCACCCATTGCACTCTAGCCTAGGTGACAGAGCAAGACCTTGTTTCTAAAATAAAATAAAAATAAAAATGAGAAACTGAAGCCAGCCTAGAGAAGTTGAGAGAATGATCCATAGTCATCCACAAAAATGTGTAAGTAAGGGGCAAGACTCACATATTTCTGAGTGGTGAATATTAATGTATTTCTGAATACTTTTTCTCCTCAACTCTTAAAGACATGCTGTGAGCCGTCAATATTTTTCTAGTCATAATTTTTAGGAGCTAAAATCTCAGTGGTGGTAAGGGCCAAAATAAATAAGCACATGAAAGACAAGGAACATGTGAATATGTGTAATAGGAACAGTCATATGAGCATCCCTCTGTAAACCCTTGACTTGGCAAATAACTGAGCTGTTCTGGTTCAATAGCGCCACCTAGCATCCAGACATAGAACTCTATGGTCTAATATTAACCCATTACCTTCTCCCTTCCTAGTGACTTGAAAACTCATGTGTCCAATCCTTTTACCTTGTGTTTTAAATGCTTTCCATGACTAGCACTACATTAGTATTCATTTTCAACACATTTCCATTACAAATGTAAACACTGGAGCCACAGTAGGGAATTTACTAGACTTTTGTGGGTTGCCTTGAGAATATGGTCACACACTATTACAAAGGAAAAATATGTAACGAATTCCAAACAAGTGACTTAAATCCTAACTTTGAGGATTTAAGTTCATTTATAAGCTGAGTGCTTTGTTTGAAATATTTATACTTAAATAGTTTTATAAACAATCACAGAGTACACATTTAAATATTATGCTTTTTTTTTTTTTTTTACTATGCATGAATGATAAATTAGACGTCCCATTAGAAGGATAGTGGTGTGCTCACTGATTTCATTGATGTTGCAGTTTTCAATTTTGAGGATATTTGCTAGGAAATGATAACAAATATGTAGAAGAAAACTTTTAAATAGTATGGCACAGAAATAATTCAAATTTTTATCCATCAATAAAAATATCAGCCTGAGTTCAATACTAAATAATAAAAGCTTGGCCTATTTATAATAAAGAACAGTTATTCTTTAAGGAAAGGACATTGAGTTGGGAGTTAGGAGGAACTTCTAGTTCTTTGTCTGCCATGGTTCTGCCCATATGACCCAGAGCAAATACAGTTTTCAAGTGGATGGTCTTTAAGATCTTATTATTCTAATACCAGTGTATCATGTAGAACGTTTTAAGGCTGCTTGTTCTGTCTTTTGTTACTTAGCACAATCATGGGGTGCTTTTACCACCTCAAAAATATTCCTGGACAGTCCCCATTGCCTTAGTAATCCTCAAGTTTAGTTGTGGGGGTGGTCTCCACCTCTTGGTGTCCTCTAGGACAGGACAAAATCCTAGCTGGAGAGTTCCTCCTTCAGAATGTGTTCTTCCCTGGAGCTGCTGACGCTCAAGTGATCAAGACGGGGGTCCCAACTCAAACTCTATGGTCATGATTTCCATCCCTCTCTCTTCATACCACACACACACACACACATTATGACAGTATGTCATAATGCAGTCAAATGCTCTACCACTGAGTTATCCTATCTTTTTTTTTTTTTTTTTTTGGAGAGTAAGTTTCACTTTTGTTGTCCAGGCTGGAGTGCAATGGCACAATCTTGGCTCACTGCAACCTCCGCCTCCTGGGTTCAGGCCATTCTCCTGCCTCAGCTTCCCAAGTAGCTGGGATTACAGGCTCCCACTACCATGCCCAGCTAATTTTTGTATTTTTGGTATAAACGGGATTTCACCACGTTGATCAGGCTGGTCTTGAACTCCTGACCTCAGGTGAGCCACCTGCCTCGGCCTCCCAAAATGCTGGGATTACTGGTGTGATCCACCACGCCCAGCCCAGTGTGTCATAATGATTAGAGCACAGGCTCTGAGATAGACAGCCCGCATGCCGGACCCTCTCCTCCACTTAACTGCATAACCAGAGGCAAGGTATAGCCCCTCAGAGCCTCAGTTTCCCCATCTGGATAAGATGCATAAATAATCTTATCTACCTCATAGGTTCTTGTGAGTCTTGCCTGATCAATCCATGCAGAGTCCTTAGCCCAGCCTTACTATGTGATAAATGTTCAGTAATTAGCCTGCTCACCAAGCCCATCACAGGAGAGACAGGGCTGTCCCTGAGAGAAACTGGACTTGAGGTTCTCTTTGTAACTTCTAGATGAAAGAAAGAGGAAAAAATTGGAAGGAACAAATGAAGGAAATGATTATCCTTGACCTGTTTCACCAGTTACAGCTGATACATTACAAGGAAATCTCGTGCCTTTAAGAAATAATATTTCTGTATTACTGACTTGGGCAGAGAGGAATGAACAATTATATTCTAGTCAATAGCCTGTTCCAGAAACAGGGACATAGTTTCTGGAATCGCAGGGAATAAGTTAAGTGGAAATATTACTACAGTGACATGCTAAGGGGCTGAAAGACACACATAATCCAAGTTAATGAGGATTTTTAAAAAGTCATCTGTTTTTATAACTGAACTCTTACCAGAAATATCAGGGAGCTAAGACTTTTCACTAAATGAAACCCACTGTTGAGACGTTATTGGGCCCAATTACCCTTAACTTATGCTGAATATTGAATTTTGATGACTGTTATATACCATGTTATTTAATAGATATAGAATGATAGTAGAGTTTTTAAAGTAAGATTCCTAAGATTCAGCTCTTGAAAAACTGTTTTCCATGTGCAGAATTACATACCTCAGAACACTAAATTAATGAATTAATAACCTTTGTCCAGCAGGTGGCGATGTCTCTCCATTTTCTCAAGAAAGTGCACTAGGTTCCCTAGTAGACTTTGCTCTGCAGACAGGAGTTTACATAACGCTTGAACACAGATGTACAATTATGTCCAATTTGAGGCCTAAAAATGAGATTTTTGGATATGAAAAGAATTCCAAGTCCGATTGATTGCAGTAGTTCAAACTGCACTTTATGAAAGCCAGTGGCGACTAGGGGAGGAGGGTGGAGTTTTGCAATCAAGTAAGTTTATGTGAGTTAAAAATATATACATGTATATCTAAATTATATATCTAAATTATATGTAATACATAATGTATATATTGTACATTATATATTATATATAAAATATATACATTGTGTTGTATACATTATAATATATGATATATATACATTATATAATATATAATGTATATATTATATAGATACACCACTAACTCTGGCTTTAGTTTTAAAAACTATCATTTTAGAAAGCCTGAATTAAACAAATTCTCTCATTTTTAATTAAAAACTATCATTTTAGAAAGCCTGAATTAAACAAATTCTCTGTTTCATTTTTAATTTCCATTTTTATTTTCCACTTCTATTGCCTCTGTACTATAGCAAAACTCAAAAATATTCTGGTACCTCCCAAATATACAATGATGGTTAGGAGGAATTCAGATTAGGTATTTTTAGAAGGCAATTAAGTTGTTTTTAAAAAGTCAGTTATCATTGATGAAAACAGGACTCCAATTTGCTATTGGTTCATTTACCATCGATATTCTCTATAAAGATTTTTTTTTTCACCAGCCATGTCCCAGGCTCAGATCCTAATAATGTCAGCACTGGATCTTGTGTGTGTGTTATCTTAACACACACACAAGATGTGTTATCTCAAGCCAGTGTGTTATCTTAAGCCAGTACGAGGCAATACACACAGAAAAAAATAATTTTGAGAATAGATCTGTTTGGCAACACCTGATGTCTTTCCGGTGGGGGTTGTGGGGACATAGGGAATAGTAGTGTAAGGTCTCTAAGATAGTGTCTAAAAATCTAAGCTGGGCCAGGCATGCTGGCTCACGCCTGTAATCTCAACACTTTGTTAAGCCAAGGCAGGGGGATCACAAGGTCAGGAGTTCAAGACCAGGCTGGCCAACATGGTGAAACCCCATCTCTACTAAAAATACAAAAATTAGCCAGGCATGCCTGTAATCCCATCTACTCAGGAGGCTGAGGCAGGAGAATTGCTTGAACCCGGAAGGTGGAGGTTGCAGTGAGCTGAGATCAAGCCACTGCACTTCAGCCTAGATGACAGAGCAAGACTCCATCTCAAAAAAAAAAAAAAAAAAAAGAGTCTAAGCTGAAGGCATATAACTGTTTCAACTGTAGCTATTGGGCAAATAGTTCATTAAAAATGAACACATAGTGTAAACCCCTTTAAATTAACTTCTAAACACTTGTGATTTTTTTTTAGTGAACATTTTTCTGAGGGGAACTCTATAACCATAGGCTGATAACGTCATTCAGTTTACAGAAACATCACCAATTCACAAGAATTCAGCCTCCAGGCTTGTTTAATTTACTTTATGAAAGCTTAAATTGCAGCATAATGTATGTGCATTTGGCCTATTTCAACTATTACTATTTGTTTTATTGGAAAAGATAATTACTTTAAATTATATAATCTTTAAACATGTTTTACTCTCGCTTACTGATTTGTTCTTGCCTTGGGATCATCTCTCCTCCAGGAGAAAGCATTTCCAATTTTATTATGAAAGATTGACAGGAAAATAGAACTTCCTTTACAGACATTGACTTTCTAGGAATAACTTTGCAAAAGTATTTCTCTTCTCTGAAAACTAATATTTAAATAGGTATAATCTGAAACTACCAGAAAAATTCAACAAACACCTCCAGCAAATAAATATCTGAGTGTCTGTGATGTCCCTTTCCTGGGGAAGGGCAGTAGAAAGATGAAAATCATGTCTGACTGGAAAGCCATCACTAACAGGGCTGAGGCACATAACCTTGTGGAGACATTTGTGCCGGGCTTTAAAGGGTGCATAGGAGTTTGCCAAGTGGACGTGGAAGGAGGCATTTTAATCAGAAGAAAATAACATGATTGGAAGCGTGGAGGTGAGAAAGCGTAGAAGCACCCAGAGTGAGGAGAGCTGGGGCTTGGGCCAGCCCATGTCAGCCCCTGCCTGTGGGCCCAGCCTCTTGGAGCCAGGCTCACTCACCCTGCCTTTAAGACGGTCCCACCAGAGGCAGGAGAAGGATCCGCAGCCTCAGCTCTCTGTGGCGCAACCTGGCACTGAGTCACTCATACCAATCTCAGTGCCAGTGGCCAAGCCGCTGCTGCCGGAGGGCCTGTGTCACCCTCCCCCCGTTCCCCTGCCCTCTTCCCATCCTCACCAGCACCCAAGCTCCCTGGCTTCCTAATAGCGTGGCAGGGATCCTTCCAGGCCCCCATCCTCCTCCAGCCTCAGCTCTTCCTCCTTGCTGTCTTCCCAATCTTCCCCGCTAACATCCCACCACCCTTTAGACCTGGGCTGACACCAGCTCCTGCTGGCTCCCTGTGCCTCACACCGAATACAGGAGGTCGCACACTACATCCCCAGACGCCAAGTACTGCCCTGCCTTACCACCTATGTTCCCCGGAGCCCACCAGCATGGACTCTCCTTCTGTTACCAGTCACTACCTGATCCAGGCCTGAGCTGCCTGTGTCCCCCAACACCGTCCTCCTGGCACCATCCTCTGCTCTTCCTGGCCTTCTGCACTGGGAGCCATCGGCATCATCCCTCCAGAACAAGTTCTTCTAGCCCCACCTCCCTCCCACCCTGTGCACCCAGGGAAATTCCTCTCTTCTGGGTCCCAACCTTGGCCTCGGGAGAGCCCCAGATGCCCCCCTCTGTGTCTACCCCAGTTACTCAGTGTGGTCAGACTTGGGGGTTGTACGGTTTTCTCTCTCATGATTCATTTCCCCAGGCAAAAAGCTGGCTAATAATATCTGGGTGTGCGGGGGAAGTACCAGTGTGTTTCTGTGTTTAGAGGTGAATTTTTTTCTACTTTAGAATTTAATCACTTCTACTTTGAGCAGTTTTTAGCTGAGCTGACAGTAATATGCTCTGCATTGAGTATTTGTAGGGGGTGGAATTAGTCACCACAAATTTCAATTTTTGGACTTTCCTGATAACTCCACAAAGCTGAAAGCCTTCTAAAGCTTGAGCAAAGATTGGAGACCTGACCCCAGGGGTTGATGGTTGATCTTTATAAAAATGACCTTGTGGTCTTTTTGTTCTTTTATGCTTAAATTGTCAAGGTCCCTGTCCACCCCGGGGATTAATGTGGTGATGTGGAAAGAGCACTAGACAAAGGATTTCAAAACTGTCTTCGGGCCCTTGGCTCGTGGCCTTAGCTCTCTGACATTCTTTGCTTATAAAATATACCCCCTGCCGGGGCGAAGTACAATCCTTACCCGTTTTGCATGACTCAACATTTTATAATGGAAGCTTCTATTCTTGTCTGGCTAAATCTTTTTCAAATAAAAATATTTCTTGGTCTATTTTGCATGTCTCAGACATTTTTATCGATACATAATGTCCTAGCTTTTCACATCTTCCAAGTGGCACAGAATTGTGAAAGAATACAGCAAAAAGCTAGAAATATACTTGTGCATATAACATTGCTGGGGATTTTTATGTGTGGTTTCTTGTGGGTTCTAGTAAGCACATTCATTTCATTACCTACAAACGCATAGAAAAATCCAGCATAATCCCCCACTGATGAGAAGAAGAGAGGGTTGTTTTTCAGGTGGGGTAGTTTCGCTTGACTTGAAGGTCTCACCCCACACCTTGTCTTTACCATACCATACGCTTCTAGATGCTTCTGCTGCATTGTCATAGCGAGACTCTACCAGAACTGTTTTTCAAAACGTGTTCCTAGGATTTTACCTCCCTGCATTTTTTGCTATATCTATTAAGTAATGCATGTATATAATTAAAAATCAAATAGTCCTATAAGATGTATAATGAAAAGCAACAGTTTCCTATTCCAGCCCTCCCAAAGATGAAGTCTGATGTTGCAGAGCCAGTCACTTTCAGCGCAGCTAGATGTTTCTTTGGATAGTCACCGCGCTATCTGTATCTAGTATGCACAGGCTGCTGTTTCTTGATTTACTGGGGTCTTGATCTCATTCTCTTATTCCATTACCTTTACTTCTACTTCCTTGCTCCTCTCCATCTTCCTAAGATGGTCATACCCACATTCAAGATGCATGGTCCTGCTGACGTTGCTGTGACTTTATACATTCTGTTGGCTGCTGATCTGAGCAGTACATCATGATTTTGTTTCATTTCTTGCACAACTTAATTGTTTTTCCTAGGATTATTTATTGCCTTCATTTGTTTGCCTAGATTTATTTGTACCTATCAAAAATTTTGTATGTTACAAAATTTTCGTATGTGCCATTAGATCTGCTGCATTCAATATTACTTTTGGTATTATTTAAATATTAATTACCAGATAAGTATGTCAGTTCCATCCCAACCTGCCCTCCCTTCCCCCTGAGGCCCTCCCCTCTTTCCACTCAGAGCTCTTTAAGCTGCATCCCAACCTGCCCTCCCTTCCCCCAGAGGCCCTCTCCTCTTTCCACCGAGAAAGCTCCTGCTCCTAGTATATCTGGGCTCATTACTCTAAACACAGCTTTACTGCAGCTTCCCTTTACTATATTTCTCTGTTAGGTTCTGGTTTTCTTAATCTCGGGGATGCTATTTCTTGATTTAATAACTCATTTTACTTCAAGATGTTCTTAAGTTGCCTCCTCATGAAAGGCACATGGGAGGGAAATTTTTTCTGAGTCATTGAAGGTCTGAAAAGCTCAGTATTCTACTCTAACTTGATGGCTAGTTTGGTTCTCATATTCATGCTCATTCTCTCTCTCTCTCTCTCTCTCTCTCCTTGGATTGTCTTTTTATTCTTTTTATGAAATTTTATAATATGCCTCGGTATGTGTGCTAAATATTTTGTAGATACTTTCAGGCTTAAAACTCCTGTCTTCTATTTCTGGGAATTCTTAACATTTTGTTTCTTTGATGATTTTACCACCACTATGTTCTGCTTCTTTTCTGGAATGCTTTTAGTGGTCAGATACTTGAACCTCTAGATTCATCCTTTCTATGTGCTTTGCTGTTTTTTCCTCCGTCAATCGCCATCTTTTGAACATTTTTTCTCTGGAAGAGTTCCTCAATGTGTATTCCAGCCACTCTGTTGAATCTTCTCTTTTTCAGCCTTTCTTTATTCTTTTTATATAACATCTTGTTCTTGTTAGTGGATGGATGCAATAACACCTTAAATGTCTAAAAATTATAGAGATTGGTTTAAGCGTTTTCATTTATTCCCTGCTTTATCTCTATTTGCTCCAGATTCTTTGTACTGTTTTGGTTGGTTTGGGCTCTCTTTTTCAGTCTGAAGGCTTTCCTCTGGTGACATTTGTCTGTCTTTCGTTTTAAGAGTGAGGCACTAAAGAGCTAATTGCAGCCGGATGTGGTGGCTCACACCTGTAATCCCAGCACTTTGGGAAGCCGAGGTGAGCTCAGGAGTTCAAGACCAGCTGGACAACATGGTGAAACCGGTCTCTACAAAAAAAAATACAAAAATTAGCTGGGTGTGGTAGTATACACTCGTAGTCCCAGCTATTTGAGAGGCTGAGGTGGGAGGATCACTTGAGCCCCAGAGGCAGAGGTTGCAGAATTGCAGTGAGCCAAGATTGTGCCACTGCGCTTCAGCCTGGGTGACAGAGTAAGACCCCATCTTTTAAAAAAAAAAAAAAAAAGAAAAGAAAAGCTAATTGCAAGTGCTGTGCAATGAAGGAGGCTCATTGACCAGTGGACCTCGCTTTAGGATAATCAAATAGCAATAGAGATTTTGCTGGAAAAATATTTGTTAGTGATTGTAGTTTTTTCTCCCTGGAGTTTGTCCAGTTTTCCCACTGAAAAATTATCCAAACATCTGCTTTGGGGATGGGAGGTGAAGTGTGGTAGGAGAGTGGAGCATGCATGCAACTGGTTGCTGGTGTGGGAACAGGCACTGAAGGTTCTCACTGAATGCACCAGTCTTCCCAGTGCTGGGATTTTAGCCCATACCTCTCCTTCCCGCTCCTCTGGGCTAGCAAATCAGTATGGAGCCCCTGCCCAAACTCTCTGGAGACTGATCCTAAGATTGCTTGCCCCTGGCTGTGGAGGGAACTGGGGTCCCAACTGCTTCATACCTAGACTGCCAGCCTCAGACCCAGCTCTCCCATCGGGACACCCAGTGGTACTCCATCTCTGACTCTCAGCTGGGTGAGCTGACACTCCTGAGCCATGTCCCTTTTGGTCAGCACTTCAGACTCTCTCCCTCTGCTTTGCCTAATCGGATGCGTGCCTCCAACCACATTTCATCTTCCAGAAATTGGTGGAGGTCTGCCTTCCACTGATAATCCTTCTCCAGCATTTTATCCTTGTGATTTTGCCATCTTTAATAAAATTATCATTCCTTCACTGTCATTTTAGAGAAGTTTTTCAAAGGACAGGCATTGAAGGCATGTAATCAGTCCACTACATTTAACTGGAAATGTTCTAACTACCTGAACTTTAAGATTCTGCTGCCAGTTTTGTGTTTACAGTTCTTAGCTAGGTCTGTCACACATGTATCTTTTATGCAGTATCTGTGTAGCCATGATGTGAATCAAACTACTGTAATTTCATGAGGGTTTTGCTAAACATTTCCCTCTGTTCAGCCTGAGACTTCTACCAGTTCTTAAATCTCAAGCAATATTAGCGCATTCTTTCAGCGCTGCCTTCAGCATCTGTATCTTGGGATTATAGTACTGGTAAAATTTCAAAAGCAAAACTAATAAACAAAAACAAGATCCTTTAACGGTAATTGATTAATTAATCCCTTTTGGGTTTTTACTGGATGACATTACCATGATGAAGCTCCAAACTTAATACTATGATTTTAAAATTACCTAGAAGACAAATCAGGGCTGTACTGGAGGTTTCTTGTGGGAGGAAATGTAAATTATAAGAACTGATACAAAGAGACTCCTGTGATCAGAGGCAGAGTGTATGACCATTTAAAGGCATCATTCCACATAACCTGGTGGAAAAGGGCATCTTCGTTTCCTGTGCTGTTAGGTGTCAGTTTGGGGGAAACGTGTTCCCCAGGTTATGCACAGATGGCAGCACAGGCATGGAGTGGGGGAGTGAAGGCCTCAGCGGGTGAGCACAGCCAGTCTGCTCATGGACAGAAGGAAAAGCAGCCATCGTGAAGGCTCCTCTGCAGCAGCTGCTTCAGTAGCAGGAGCAGCAGCTCATATAACAAATGTTTCATGACGAATGCAAACAAAAGCCAGCTCCGAAATTCCAGCCATGTTATGTCCAAGCCAGTTCAAAATCATATAACCACTCCATTTGAGTGTTTTCCCCTCTCTAAATACATTCCATATGAGCCATGGTGTCAGGGTTGCTGGGATCGCCTGCGTTCACTCAGAAAACTGTTTTTAAAGCTCAGACTGAAGGGAAAGTCAATCAGTGGGAAAACAAGCTCAAAGAAAACACGGAGGCCCAGGTGTGGGGGAGGGGGTTTTCCCCAGCCAGGCAGGACCCCTGGAATGAGGCTGGAGGCTGGGGAACACTTTTCCAGCACAGAAGGAAGAGTGTTCTTGCCTGGGAGCAGGAATGTGTTCAGTGGGGCCCCTGTGCCTGCGGCGGCCCGGCCACAGCCAAGCACCGCGACTCCAAGTGTGGTCCACGGACCGGTGCCAGTCCGCAAGCTGCTTGCTACCAGCCCGTGACGAGATAAGGGCAGAAATTAAGAAGCAGCATTTGGAAGCTTTGATGGGAATTTTACGTGGCTGTGGTCATTTTTCTGACAATTTATTTTTATCGTCGTTTACAAAAGTGTCAATCTGAAATGGATTAGGTAGGGAAAACAATCCGAGGTTTCTGGAGAAGCACTGCCGTAGGTTTTCCTCCCAGCGTGGGCTGCCTGGGTCAGCAAGGTAGAAGGCCATCCAGTGGGCAAGACCACTCCTAAGGCATCCGGGGCCTCCGAGGCGCCGTGATTCTTCCATAGGGTTTGGCCTTCTTGGCTTCAAAGCTCAAACATGTGCTGCCCCATAGCAATGGCCAGACGCCCAAACCTAAAGAGAGAGAAACTCTGTCTTCCTAAAACTGGCTCCGTTTTGATCTAAAACCTTTAAAAATGGCAATTTGCATTGGGATAGCGCTTTTACAGTTAGCAAAGTACCTTAGACTTACATTGGTTCACTTCTTCACATCTCTGTTAGGTAGTGTTGTGAATTCTCTTAACATTCCCCAAGAATTGAGACCCCTTCCCCTGCAAAATATGTTGAAGTCCTAATCCCCTGTGTCTGTGAATGAGACCTTATTTGGAAGTAGGGACTTTGCAGATGTAATCAAGTTAAGATGAGGTCATACTAGATTAGGGTGGACCCTAAATCCAATGACTTGTGCCCTTAAAAGGAGAGAGAGAGACTGAGGCTCAAGGACGAAGGCCAGTGAAGACGGAGGCAGAGACTGGAGTGATGCTGTCACAAGCCAGGTAGCACCAAGAATTTTCAGCCGCCCCTGGAAACTGGAAGGGGAGGAAGGATTCTTCCCTCAAGGGAAACACAGCCGTTCCAACACACCAATTCTAGTTTTCAGAACTATGAGAGAATAAACTTCTGTTGTCTTAAGCTACCTCGTTTGTGGCAACTCGTTATCATAGGAAACTAATGCAGTTAGAAGTCCTCTTCCTCCCCATTTCCAGGGGAAGACCTGGAGGGTCTGTGATAGTAAGATCTGCCCACGTTCAAAGCAGCTACAATGAGCAGATCCTGGATTAGGACAAAGAGCCTTCAAAGATGAACATTGTCCTCTGGATTGCCTTTCTTTGTTGTAGAAAGGAATTAGGGGGAAAAAAGATGTCTAATATTTGGGGAAAGCTTTATAAGTGATTTTACAGTGATACAATGAAATATAGTGAGGCAGTTGGACTTTTAGTCTGAAGAATGTTAATACATTGGACAATAGAAAAACAATGAAAAATCTGACACAGTATTATATTTATATTATACAATATTTTTATGTATTTGTTGTATACACACACACAATATGCTTAGCAGAACAAACTAGAAGGAAAAATACCAAGAGAATTGCAGTTGTTAGTTGTGGTGGTTTCTGCATGGTTTTAGTTTCTCCTGTAGACTTTCCTGTGTTCTCTGCCTTTCCTGTAACACGTGTGCATCACAGAGAGGCACGTGTATTAGGGACCATCCGTGTCCAGACACTATGCTCTGTGATATATATATACATATTTCTTTTTCTTTTCTTATTTTCTTGAGATGGAGTTTCACTCTTGTTGCCCAGGCTAGAGTGCAGTGACATGATCTCGGCTCACCACAACCTTTACCTCCCAGGTTCAAGAGATTCTCCTGCCTCAGCCTCTTGAGTAGCTGGGATTACAGGCATGCACCACCACACCCAGCTAATTTTGTATTTTTGGTAGAGACGGGGTTTCTCCATGTTGGTCAGGCTGGTCTCAAACTCCTGACCTTAGGTGATCCACCCGCCTTGGCCTCCCAGAGTGCTGGGATTATACATGTGTATTTCTAATAGTGACAGCAGCACGGCAAGTTAGATATTAGCACTGCTTTTCTACAAAGGACAAAACACAGCCAGCCAGTCTAAGGACCATACTCAGGGTCTCACAGCTGGTGCAAGGCAGAGCCTGTCTGGCTCCAAACCCTGTGGGCTTCCCACCATGCTTTGTAGGTTTTTCTATTTTTGTGATCAAACAAACAAAAAAGAGGACAGTGAGAAGGGCCACAACTGAGCAGCGAGGAAACAAGAGCAAGCTGTCGCTGTGGCCCCTTAAGGGAGGGCTTGCTTGTGCTCTCTGACCTCTGTCATTTGCACGAAGTGGAGGAGTCCTCTTTTTTTGGCAGTTAACTCCACAGAGGCTTCTTGAAGACAGGGGCCATGACTCGTCACTTCCCGAGAACCACAGCACCTGCCGCAAAACACTATCCATCAAAAGTCGTGACTGGCTCCCCTTCTCCCGTCCTTCTCTCCTTTCTGACCTCCTGCCTGGCAGAGTTTTCAGAACAGCATGTAAAACATGGTTACTCACCAAGCGTGTCTGGGACAAATACCTTGACATGCC
Organism: Hylobates moloch; assembly: GCF_009828535.3. Classification (NCBI taxonomy): domain Eukaryota; kingdom Metazoa; phylum Chordata; class Mammalia; order Primates; family Hylobatidae; genus Hylobates; species Hylobates moloch. The sequence continues at coordinate 261,987 of NW_026652301.1, read as the reverse complement.
TACCTGGGTCACTGGGTGGCCTGTTCCTCCACCACCCCCAGATCTGAAGGCTGGTTAGGCATAAAGATAAAAATTGCCACTGTTCTCTTTTTCGTACAGCCCTGAGCTCTTCCAACTCAAACAACTTAAATCTTGGTGGTAACAAAGTTAAGTATTTAATAGCTTTTTAAATAAAGTACTGAAACTAGTTTGATTCCATTTCTATATCACAGTGTCACCCTAGCATTTTAATTTTCACTTGTCTCATTCATTCTTTCCAGTATTTTGATCTGATTTTTACCTAAATTATTTGTATTTTTTCCTGCAAAATGTCTGTAGATACTAGCGGGTAAGCATTGTAAAAATAAAATTGTAGGCTGGGCGTAGTGACTCACACCTGTAATCTCAACAGTTTGGGAGGCCGGGCGGGCGGATCGAGTGCAGGAGTTCAAGACCAGCCTGGCCAACATGGTGAAACACCGTCTCTACTGAAAATACAAAAATGAGCCAGGCGTGGTGGCGCACGCCTGTAATCCCAGCTACTCGGGAGGCTGAGGCAGGATTATCACTTGAACCCAGGAGGCGGAGGTTGCAGTGAGTCCAGACCATGCCATTGTGCTCCAGCCTGGGCAACAAAAGTGAAACTCCTTCTCAATTAATTAGTTAATTAATTAAAATAAAATTGTATTTTGTATGTAGTCAGTCAGTGAAAGACCTGCAATTCAGTGCATTCTCCAGCCTGTGGTCGCCTTAAGCACAGGTGCCAACAAACTGAACTCCATGGCATGGCTTTGTAAGGGCTCAGAAACATCCAGGCAAAGACTCCCAAAGCCTCTCCTTACTGGCTTCTGTTTCCATGACCTGAATGCATTTTCTCAGCCATCTTACTAAGTTGCCGTAGTAGAGGCAGACCCTATTTGCCCCAGCGAATGGATTGCGTGACATCCTCCTTCTTGCTCTGAGATACAGCCTGTGCATCCCCGTAAGACCCTGGGTGGACCTCTGTTATACAGAAACATTGCCCTTTTAAATAAGACCTAAAGAAAGTCCATGTTTCCCAGGTCGGCCTTGAAAAGGAAATTTCCTGAGGGAGAGGGAGGTGGGCCATTTATTTAACAAACACTAGTGATGGTGCACTTATTGTGGGCCAGACAGCATCATGAGGGCTTTATGGATATTGATGCATTTGATAGTCCTGATTTCTGTGCTGACTTCCTCCTTGCCTGGGACCTCTTGCTAGCCACTGCTGGCCCCCTGTGATCCACTCCAGGAGGAGTTGGAACCCACTGGCTCACTAGTGGGCAAAGAACACCTCCTCTTGGACCTCCAGCCAAGCGAGCTATTGCTGCAACATCCTGCAGGAGAGCAGAGGGCAAAGGCATGAGGCAGGAGCACAAATGCAGTGTGGCCAGTAAGTCTGACTGTCCTGTTGAGGTTCATAGCCAAGGAAGAGACCTGGAGCTGGGACGTTGTACCTTTTGTCCCCTTGTCTATGCCCTTTGCTCTTCCAGAGGGAACCCCTCTCCTCCAGGGTAGCCCCTGCATGCCAGGCCTTCAGTTTAGTCATGGAGATCCTTTGCACGTGACACAGAGTGTTGGTGACAGTCTCTGGTCATGGTGAAATGCGCCGCTGTTCAGATGCCTCTTCATCGCTTGTTCTCTCCCACAACTGGAGACCATGACCAGAACAGACCCTCCTCTGAGCAAAGAGAGTTTCTCTTCTGCATCCTCCTACTCTATCTTCCTGGACAGATTCCTCCACTTTATGCCTGCCTCCAGGCCTGATTCCCACACCACAGACCACCCTCTCCATGCTGACCACCCTTGCCACCAGAACCATCCTCTCCTAAAACTTGACTGTCCTGTGGCCCACTCCCCGAGGACACTAATAGATCATTCTAGAACAAAGATCTAGAATGATCTAGAATACAATATATTGACAGCTGACAATAACACAATTTGTCCTTCCCAGGGGAATTTCTAATAATGAGAATAGTGATCATAGAAATACTAGAACAGTACTTTGCACATAGTGGGTATAAAATAAAAATGTATTGAATTAATACTGAATGCATGTACTGTGATAAACATTTTATATGGGCTACCTAATGTGATTATCAGAATAATCCAATGACTTAGGCACTTTTATTATTCCCATTTTACAGATGAGGAAACTGAAGTTTATATATGACATCACTATTTTATGGAGAGGCTCCTTAGGAAAAAAAAAATCATTTTAGGCATTTTTTACTATGCATGTACTGATAATTATTTTAAAGAGCTTTTTTAAGTAGGAAATATGTTATTTTATTCATCTAAATTTGGTGCACTAAAAATACAGGTGGTGTGATGTGAACTGTTGGCCATTTAAGCAGGTTCATTATCTCACATCTTTGGCCCTTCCTGCCATTCTTCTCATTAGCAATGTGGGCAGAGGTTTAAAGCTTGGCTGCTGTGGGATATGGTGAGAAACCCTATTTGTGGGTAGCTTGCCCTGGTCCACACTGCACCAGGACCCGGACCCAGGCATAGCACTGTGCCACCCTGCCACCCGTGGTCCAGCAGGGCCCTGAGGTAGGGCACTCCACTTCAAAGGAAGGAGTCATTCATGGTGGATATCCAGGCATGGCCTGTGCTACTAAGAGTGAGGGCTTTTTGCAAAAGAGCGGATTTTCAGTAGTACTTTTCTTCCTCCCAACAAACTATGCCATTCCTACAACACTAAGTGCGGCCCACAGCAGAAGTTCTTAACCTGAAGTCCACCACATGGTTTTCAGGGAATTTTTATTTGATTTGATATATATTTTCCTAAATGTGAGATGGGGTCTCACTGTGTTGCCCAGGCTTGTCTCAAACTCCTGGACTCACGTGATCCTCTTTCCTTGGTCTCCCAAAATGCTAGGATTATAGACATGAGTCACCACGCCTGGTCTTTCAGGGAATCTTTCAGCTGCTCCATCACCATCCTTTTCTTTCTCTCTCTCTCTCTTTCTTTCTTTCTCTCTCTCTCTCTTCCTTCCTTCCTTTCTTTTCTTTCTCTTCTTTCTTTTCATTCTTTCTTCCTTTCTTTTTTCTGGAGACAGGGTCTCACTCTGTTACCCAGGCTAGAGTGTGGTGGCATGATCTCAGCTCACTGCAGCCTCTACCTCTTGGGATCAAACGGTCCTCCTGCCTCAGTCTCTCAAGTAGCTAGGACCACAGGTTTGTGCCACCATACCCCCTTATTTTTTATAGAGGTGAGGTCTCACTGTGTTGCCCAGGCTGATCTCAAACCGTTGGGTTCAAGCAATCCACCCACCTTGACCTCCCAAAGTGTTAGCATAACAGGTGTGAACCACGACACCTGGCTGCCATCCAGTTTATCAGAAAAAATTTTCATATTCCTGCTTTTTTTCTGGGAAGCAAAGAATTTTCAGATTTTCGCAGCCATCCACATCCCCTAGAACAGTGAGCATTCTGGTCTGTGTGGAAGGCCAGTGCTGTGGCCTCCTTTTCGGAGGGCTGGCCCCTGCGAGCCCTACCACGGGAGAGGAAGCACTCTGGTGGGAGCCTTGATGTGGACAGGCGTCATCTGACAGAGAGCCACCAGGAGGAGCCACTGGCTGCTCTCAGTCAGGAGAACTGGCCTGAGGCCCTGAGGACGGCCATCTTGTTCAGAGCCAGGATGTGGCCCTGGCACTCCAAATGGTGACCAAGCCTTTTGTTTATGCAGGTTGACTTCTGGCTCTGCCATGCTTCTATGTTTCCATATTATAACATAGGATATTGTTTGCCTAAGTATAATAGGGCATGTGCGTTGGTTCTTGGCATCGGCCATGGAAGATTAGCTTACTTTCACCAACTCAGAATCAGTCCCAGTGGCTATCACAAAAAAACACACAACTCCCAGAGTGTCTATAAGTAGATACAAAACCACATGTGTTATTAGTCTTGATCTTAGACCATATTATTAGCTTTGCTTTGGTTGAAAGTGGGCCCCATCATATTGTTAAAATAGAGTTTCACAGCCTTTAAGTGACTAGGGTACATCACTTTTAAGATGTTTTTCCAAAAGAAAATTTTAAATCCCAAATACATTTTTGGCTGAATGGTTGGTTTTAATGTTTCACAGTCAAAAACTGTAACTTAATTCCTCGTAAAACTTGAATGAATTTCATGAGGGTTTTGCTAAACATTTCCCTCTGTTCAGCCTGAGACTTATACCAGTTCTTAAATCTCAAGCAATATTAGTGTATTCTTTTGAAATGTCAGTGTTTTTTCATTTCAAAAAAAAAAAAAAACTCTTGTCAGTGTCTGACTTCTGTTGACATACAGTAGCTTATTTGTGGCCTCCATTATGGTATTGTGGTTAAAGTTTCCCATTTCCCCTCACTCTCTTTTTCCCTAGTATCAATGAGGAAACACAATGTCAATTGACAGTCTGAACAACTAGATCTGTACTGCTGGCTTCAACCTCAAATGTAGTTCCCTACATTTCTACATTTTGCTTTTGAGGGGGATGAGGGTCGGTGGGAGTGTTATTCAGATATCAGCATCTGTAGGCCGAACTTAATGTGAAGTGTGACTGGTGCCCGTTCTGCCTCATTCGGCCATGGGGTTTATTGGGGAAATGGCGTCTGCTGCATGCCTGTGGCTCCAGCTCAATACCACCAGAGACAAGAATGCTGGGCCCAGCTGAAAGGCGGTAACCCATCTGGAGAGCTCCTAAAAAAGATCCAAGTTTGCTTAATAATGTGCTCAGTAGTCTAATGTTTTGAGCACAAACAGCGAAAAGCTCTTCCAATAACACGTGCTTTGGATATCAGATTAATCTGGGGCAGGAAACACTTGCAAAGTGGAATCCACCCAAGAGAAAAAGGCCAATATGCCAGCATCAAAGGCTTAGTGTTTTGTTTTGTTTTACAAAGTGAGCACATAGTGAGCACACATTGCTGAAACAATCAATGTCTCATCTGTATGCCAAATTCTGTAAGTTGATAAGTATCTTTTTTTTTTTTAATTAGGGGTGTAACTAATTGAGCACTGCTTTTATAATCTAGTCCTATTTTCAGATTCAGAGAGATTTAGGTGTTATGGAGTTAAGTCCCAGGGACAGGGTCTTTACACAAAGTGTGGATGTGTGGACAGGCTTTCCTGGCTACCTGTGCATTTGAAATTTGTCGTTTTTTGTGAAACTGGGTTTTTATTTTGAGAGTTGCTCCTGTGTTCCTTATTTTTCCATGCGTTCCCCTTCATGGTAGACTAAACTTCATTTTTACTTAAGATGCAATGCTACATAGAAATAAGGAAAAGGGATTTATTTGGTCCACAAACTCAATTTATGGTATTAGGTTGGTGCAAAAGTCATGGCGATTTTTATCATGAAAAGAGCAAACATATTTTTGAGCCCCGATGATGCGCCCAACCCTGCTAGTCACACGAAGAACAGAGAGGAGACGGATGGCGCTCACCAGGAAGTGTGTGCGGGTGCCCTGAGGATCTCTAGGCACAGGCTTAGTAACAATTCTCTTGTCCACCGCAGGGAGGTGACTGGAAGGTGCCAGGAAGCCCCAAATGATTCTAGTTCACTATTGCCTTCTCATGTACTGAACATCTCTCTCCTGCGGTTGAAAGACTGACCTTAAAGCCAGCAAAAATCTCTGAGAAGGAGAGGTGGGATTTTGAGAGCAAGGCAACCCCCTTCTAGTTCTCCATTTTCTTTAATCATCTATGTAGGATTTTGTGTTTTATTTAAAGGGATGCAGATTACTCCACAGTGCCACAATTTTGCCAGTCACCCAAGTTTGGAAGCTTGAAGTCCTTTCAATTATACCTTAAAAAAAGCCATCTCCCAGAATATCTGCTTAGAAATGTTGTAGATATTTTCCCAGCTCACCATAGAGCTGGGAAACCATCACAGAAGCCAGATTGCTGAACGCCAGGCATGTGACTGTCAACAACTATTGTTTTCTGCAGGCCACAGTCAAGAAGTATTCAATAGAAAATTGGAAAGAGATTTTCCCTTCAAATCCATACACAGCTTTAATGCACTTAGAACATACCTGTGCCTGGAGTATATCGTGCATCCCTGTTTATGGAGCCTAGAGTCTTACTTGGTGAACAAAATGTAAGCAAGAATGGCTTCAGCCCTATCCTGGAAGTTTAACAAAAGCAAGCTCAGAGGCTTCTTTCTGTTAGGAATGTGCAGGTCACACCCAATTAGTGTTATAAGTTGGTCCCAAAACCAGTCTACTGGCCAGGGGTAGGGCCACCACTGCCTGTTAGCAGGCCAAGGAGTTGGCTGATCTTTGGGATCCTGTTTCACTTCAGCTTGTTCTGGATCATCTACTAGGAAGCTAAAAGCTGCCCTTTAACAAGAAGACATCTTCTATTTGTGAAGTTTTCTTCTCCTTTCCTGAGATGTGAAAATGGTATAGTACATAGGTCAATCATGGTCTTTGCAGTCAGTAGACATGGGTTTGAATCCCAGCTCTAATTCTTACCAGCTGTTTAACTGTGGGCAAGCTCCTTAACCTCTCTGAATGTCTGTTTCTTCATCTGAAAGCAGAGAATGGTGACCTCACCAAGCTGTTTTGAGGATTAATGGAGATAATGTGCTCGTGCACCAATGTACAGTTTCCAAGGCACTTTTCTAATCATCTCATTTGATTCTTCTGTTTCCATCTGCAATAGGGCAGGGTTTTCAAGTGCTCAACTTAGTCAAGTCTTTGAGTTTGAAAGGAGAGACCAACACAATTGTTCCAAAGTCTATTTGTCATGATGCAGATTCCAGCATTCCCTGGTGTGATTCCTTGTGAAGTGTGGCATGAGGACTCTACTGGCTTCAACTTTTCTGGTGGTAGTAGAATTGCCCATCTAGTGCCTACTGATCTGAGTGGACTTGACTTCTTGGCTGTGTCTCTGTTTGGAGTTAAAGAGGAATGATTTTCCTTGTGCATTATTTTGAAAATCACCTTTGAAGTCACTAGTTAGAGTTGTTTTCGAATGCAAATGTCGAGGTCACATGAAGTTGAGTGACCACATCCTGTGGCACATTCTCACTTGCTCTTCTAGTTTATTTTTAATACAAACCAAGAATAAAAATATATACACACCCCATCTCAGATGCAAATTGAAACCAGACTTTGTTTCCACATATCTGTGAAATGGAGTAAGCTAACTAATGGGAAAAAAAAACGATGCCTAATACTTAGGCATAGTTTGCTAGTAGTTGCTAATGTCAAAATAGCATTGTTTTTAGGAAAAATTAAGGAATGTGTACAGAATGGTGCAGCAATTATAGTCTTTATGTCTTTAATGAAATAGATTTAGGATTTCATTAGAAATCCAGTAGAACTAGGATTTTCCACACTAAGGCTCATTAGTCAGAGTCAAGGAAACATATTTTCATAATCATTTATGGAGCATTTCAAAATTTAAAAGTCCCTTTGGCTCTCTGAAATCTAATCTTATGTGTTCTCCCACCTCTTGGCCATTTTGGGGTATTTAAATGAGGTCAGAGTTTTTCATTAACAGTTCAAGCCCTTGTGAGAAATTCTAGCCCAGAATTTCTACTTGAAATGTGGGCACCAAACTTTACTTTGGGAACAACAACAACCAAAGAAATGCAAACCAAGAGGACAGACCATGTTCATGCATGAAAATATGGAATATCATAAAAATGCCATTTTCCTCACATTAGCATATAATTTAAAGATTTGTTTTTAGCTTAAAGGGATTCTCAAGCTCATCTGGAAAAAATAAACAAGTGACATGGCCAGTGATCTTTTTTTAAAGTAATGAGAGGAGATTTGCCCAACAAGATTCAAAAATGCTAGAAAGCTCTTGGGTTTAAAATAATGGTGTAAAAGCACAAGCTCAGATAGACAAGTCAGTTAAACAGTAACAGAAACAGATGCTAATGCAAAAGGTAATGTGCTCTATGGTAAAGATCATTAAAAAGAAAGAGTAAATAAAGGTGTAAATTAGTTGGCTAAATGTTTAGGGAAAAAATAGTCTTTCCTTATATCATGGGCCTTAATAAATTCCAGATGGTCTAAAGAGTTAAATTTTTTTTTTTTTTAATGAAAACGTGAAAGGAATAGAGGAAAATATAGGTGACTGTGTTTTGGGGGGATGGGGTTTTGCTAAGGATTTACTAAGCATAAAAGCAGTAAAACACATATTTATACAAAGAGAAAGTAAAGGGCTGGGATGGTGGCTCATGCATGTAATCCTAGCACTTTAGGAGGCCGAGGTGAGTGGATCACTTGAGGTCAGGAGTTTGAGACCAGCCTGACCAAAACCCCATCTATACTAAAAAATACAAAAATCAGCTGGGTGTGGTGGCGGGTGCCTGTAATCCCAGCTACTCAGGAAGCTGAGGCAGGAGAATCACTTGAACCTGGGAGGCAGAGGTTGTAGTGAGCCGAGATGGGGCCACTGCATTCCAGCCTGGGCAATAGAGTGAGACTGTCTCTAAAAAAAAGAGAGAGAGACAGAGACAGAGTAAAGAATAAATATATTTAATTGAAACTTTAAGCATGTTTAAAACATACTTAAGTTGGCAAAATATTTGCAACAATGATAAGATATCATGTGATTATATTTTATCAAAACATGAAGCATTTTTCATAAATCCATAAGAAAATCACTAACAGAAAACAATGGAGAAAGAGAAATACAAGTTACCAACAAATACACTAAAAAATAAGCCCAACCACATTCATAGTCTAAGAAGTGCATATTAAAATGAGACCATATTTTCTATGAAATTATTATTGTCTGTTATGTGAACAACACTGAGCAGTCATAGAGTCCCCGATGATGAGGATGAAGAGAAATGGGGCCTCAGGAGACTCCTAGAGGGAGAGCACATTGTTAACCCCTGGGGTAAAGAGCAAGTTAGTGATACATCTTAAAAGCCTTCAAAATGCCCATAGCTGCGGAATTGATAGAAAAATCCCGTATCTTGATTGTGGTAGTAGGGGCATAGGTATATATAGCGTCAAAACTCATCAAATTGTATATTAAAATTGATGTATTAAATGTAAGTGATTCCTTGATTTCTTGGTGAGGATATAATGTGTACAATCTTTGACCCATTTCAATGCTAGAAAAAAAAATCGTACAGGTACATAAAAAATATTATAAGGATGTTCCTCACAGGATAGTTTACCATTGCTCAGCAAAAAGACAACTGTAAAAATAGGAGAATAGCTAAATACATTTTGATATATCAAAAACAGTTAAATGATGTAGCTGATTGCTTGAAATATGATGTGACATTAAGTAAAGGAGAAAAGGATAGTAAATCGTATTTACAATATGATACCAGTTTGACTAGAAAAACTACGCGAGCACAGGAAATGATTAAATTGAAATGCTCAGAATGTTGTTGTTAGTCATATCTCTGGGTGGTGGGATTATTAGTAATTTATTTTCTTCATTTCCCAACAGATAATAAGCATGTAGCATTTTAAATTATGGGAAAAGCATGAATTTTAGGAAAATAATTGAATGTTCAGATAAAAATTATATGGAAGCAGAAGGAGAGCCCACTGGCTAACTGTGGAATTGCTAGGAGCACACAGAATTTTTATCCGTCTGTTTTCCGTGTTCTTTCCTGCACCCACTGCAGCACTGATGAAAATGGGGCAAGTAAAGAACATCATTCTCGAGGGGGCAGCAGAGTTGTGTGCATATGAAATCCTTGGTTCCACTTTTTGTCACTTTACCAGCCCCTCTCTCTAAGACATCTAACCTCTTTTTGGCAACTGTCCTTTGGATTTCATCAGCTCACCTGGCAAATTCTAGCCAGTAGTTTTTTAAAAACCTTGTCTCTCTCTCTCTCTCTGTCACACACACACACACACACACACGGCCCTTTCTTGTATATAGAAGCTATAAAATGTGTGTAGATTTCTAGCCCTGAAATACTAAAATTCTATAACTCTGTACTTAACTCTTTAATAATCTTGACATTTTATCTACCATATGAAGTATGGTACAAACACCATTAAGGGCAGGACTTGGCTTTCCAGGCCTGAATGCAGGTATTTAAAATAATTGAATTACAAGAAAGTAGCTCATAGATCTTTTCCATTGCAGCATAATTGTCCTGAATCTGAAAACACATTGTCTTAACTCTGCAGTAGCTCACACACCCTCCTCCTCACAAGTTGCTGTAGTAGTAAGATGAAATATTATAACGATGGTTTAGCAAATCGGATGGGAACTAGGCAGCTATTTTCATATCAAGAACTGAGGTTGAAATATGTATCCTTTATTTGTTTTTCATTGAGTGGTTACAGATGGCACCTAATAAAGTCTTCATGCTGTGATATCTTGAAGCCATTGATTTATGTTTGGTAAATGTGGACACTCCAGACTCTAGTCAACCTCCCTCACATTCCGTACCACAAAGAATGTTAAAATGACATTTGCCTATTTGCTTTTTCTAGTGACTGATGAGGATCCTTTCTGAGAGGTAAACACCAGCATTATTCAGGAGTGAAGTTTAGGCTTGATATTTTTCAGTAAAGTATATTCCTCAATATACTTTATCCTCCAAAATGAAATGACAAAAATAAAACTTTGGACTTTTCTTTGGGATACATAGTAGCCAAAACCATCATGCCCCTGGTAAATATAAATTGATTCTGAGTTTTTAGAAAATAAATCATGAATTGTACAAAAATATTGAGAGTCAGAAGATGTTAGAATATTGGATGTGGAGGTGAATTGGTGTGCCTTTTCTTCCATTTGATTTGGACAATGGTGTGACTATTTTAGCATCTCTTCCTAATTCTTTCCTTTGTTGAAAGTGTTGTAAAGGCCCACATGCCACGGCTAGTTGTGGAGCCAGAGCCAGGGAAACTGCCGGGCAGGTGGTTATCTAGGCAGGGATGGCAGTTGGGCAGAAGGCACAAGCAGTCCAAGCTCTGGGAACATCAGGTGGCTTGAGTCTAGAGACATAGATCAGGCAACCCAGGGAAAGATGGTGGAGTTGAGGAATAATGCTAAGCGTGAGGGCCACAGACCAGCATCGACCAGAAGCCTCCATGGTGAAATATGGATTCCATGAGCTTGGACTTAGCAGCCAAGAAAAGTCTCATTTAATAGTCATTGCAATCTCAATTTCACAGCCATATCGATGGAGAAACATCTATGCTCAAGAGGAGAGAATTCCACAGCAGCTTACAGACACACACTGGTCATCCTTGTGAAAGATACAGCTGACCAGACAAGACCTAGAAAGTCAGGCAGGCCCTCTGAACCCCTTGGGCGCCTCTGCCAAGTCATGGGGAGCATTCTGGAAAAAGTGGAAAGGGCAAAACACAGAGAAGTGACGGGCCTGCAAATGGGCCTGATTTTTCTAACACCAATTCAGGGACATCATTGGGTCTTTTGACCCAAGATCTTAAGTGGATCCTCTGTGCGTTTCATTACTTAGTTAAATAGCATGTCATTCTGTAAGAAAGCAAACCTGAATTGGTTTTGCCTAAGCTACATAGCCCACGAAATTGATCAGAGGATTGAATGGCACAGTTCCTGATCTCAGCAGGGCTATGGTTTCCCGTTTGTATCTCCACTTTGTGTCTCATTGCATTTTCTCCTTGCCCTAAACCATCCAGCTATTACGCTGACGATGGGGGGTGTCTCACAAAACTTTACTTTTCTTTCTTTTTTATTAAAGTGTTTCAGATGCTGCAGTCATGAATGATTTTTGAATGCTTATTATTTGCCTAATACAGGCAAGAAGATATAGTAGAAGATAAAAAATGAATAGAAAAGAGATAGTACTACCCAAATGGAACTCTATTAGGGAAGGAAAAACACGTGAAACATCCAAAATATATTTTTGACATTTTTACCGAATTAAATAATTATAAATTATATGGTATTCATGATCAAGAAGTGCTTTGGAATTGTATGCAGCTAATGAATGTATAGGTGGGGAAAGTTGATCTATAAATGCACATGTATACGGTAAGGGATATGAATCTTTACTTTCACTGAACCACCAGACCTTAAAATTTTATAGGAGCAGAGCATCTCAAAGTCTCGATGTCTGTAATTTCATAAAGTATCATTAACACATTAAGTTTCAACTAAATTGAAATTAATTGTTTCATTTGGGGAGATTCGCATTTTTCTATTTCAGTGGCAGAATACTGATGTTTCAAGGGAATATATTTTGAGGATAACAGTCATAATATTAATAGTTGTTGTTATTATATTTAACACTCATTGGGAGCTTCTTGCATCCCAGGAATCTTAAGTCCTTTAAATGTACTATTTCATTTAATCCTAAGAACAACCCTGTGAGGAAGATACTATTATTATGTCCTTGTACAGATAAAGAAACCGCCAACTTAGAGATGACTCATAATGCTTCTATGTCACTGAGCTGGTCGTTAGCAGCACTCAACTGGTTGAACACTCAACCCAGGCCCAGGTGACTTGCAACACCGTGCTCTTAAGCTCTTAACTGGTCTCTCTCTCTCTCTCTCTCTCAAAAGGGCAAAATCTAAAACATGATTATCTGAGGGAGATGGGGTAGCTAATAAAGTAGGATTCTATGAAATTTTATTCTGCTGAATTCTCAAGAACACAGTGTTTCTGGAAAGCTTAGTGGTTCTCTTGAGGTGATGTTCATTGATATTCTATTTTTTTTTTTTTTAAATTTTATTATACTTTAGGGTTTTAGGGTACATGTGCACAATGTGCAGGTTTGTTACATATGTATCCATGTGCCATGTTGATTTCCTGCACCCATTAACTCGTCATTTAGCATTAGGTGTATCTCCTAATGCTGTCCCTCCCCCCTC
>NW_026652301.1:210982-249096 GCF_009828535.3 Hylobates moloch | reverse complement strand
GTTGGACATTTGGGTTGGTTCCAACTCTTTGCTATTGTGAATAGTGCTGCAATAAACATACGTGTGCATGTGTCTTTATAGCAGCATGATTTATAGTCCTTTGGGTATATACCCAGTAATGGGATGGCTGGGTCAAATGGTATTTCTAGTTCGAGATCCCTGAGGAATCGCCACACTGACTTCCACAATGGTTGAACTAGTTTACAGTCCCACCAACAGTGTAAAAGTGTTCCTATTTCTCCACATCCTCTCCAGCACCTGTTGTTTCCTGATTTTTTAATGATGGCCATTCTAACTGGTGTGAGATGGTATCTCACTGTGGTTTTGATTTGCATTTCTCTGATGGCCAGTGATGATGAGCATTTCTTCATGTGTTTTTTGGCTGCATAAATGTCTTCTTTTGAGAAGTGTCTGTTCATGTCCTTTGCCCATTTTTTGATGGGGTTGTTTATTTTTTTCTTGTAAATTTGTTTGAGTTCATTGTAGATTCTGGATATTAGCCCTTTGTCAGATGCGCAGGTTGCGAAAATTTTCTCCCATTTTGTAGGTTGCCTGTTCACTCTGATGGTAGTTTCTTTTGCTGTGCAGAAGCTCTTTAGTTTAATTAGATCCCATTTGTCAATTTTGGCTTTTGTTGCCATTGCTTTTGCTGTTTCAGACATGAAGTCCTTGCCCACACCTATGTCCTGAATGGGATTGCCTAGGTTTTCTTCTAGGGTTTTTATGCTTTTAGGTCTAACATGTAAGTCTTTAATCCATCTTGAATTAATTTTTGTATAAGGTGTAAGGAAGGGATCCAGTTTCAGCTTTCTACATATGGCTAGCCAGTTTTCCCAGCACCATTTATTAAATAGGGAATCCTTTCCCCATTTCTTGTTTTTGTCAGGTTTGTCAAAGATCAGATAGTTGTAGCTATGCGGCATCATTTCTGAGGGCTCTGTTCTGTTCCATTGATCTATGTCTCTGTTGTGGTACCAGTACCATGCTGTTTTGGATACTGTAGCCTTGTAGTATAGTTTAAAGTCAGGTAGCGTGATGCCTCCAGCTTTGTTCTTTTGGCTTAGGATTGACTTGGCGATGCGGGCTCTTTTTTGGTTCCATATGAACTTTAAAGTAGTTTTTTCCAATTCTGTGAAGAAAGTCATTGGTAGCTTGATGGGGATGGCATTGAATCTATAAATTACCTTGGGCAGTATGGCCATTTTCACGATATTGATTCTTCCAACCCATGAGCATGGAATGTTCTTCCATTTGTTTGTATCCTCTTTTATTTCATTGAGCAGTGGTTTGTAGTTCTCCTTGAAGAGGTCCTTCACATCCCTTGTAAGTTGGATTCCTAGGTATTTTATTCTCTTTGAAGCAATTGTGAATGGGAGTTCACTCATGATTTGGCTCTCTGTTTGTCTGTTATTGGTGTACAAGAATGCTTGTGATTTTTGTACATTAATTTTGTATCCTGAGACTTTGCTGAAGTTGCTAATCAGCTTAAGGAGATTTTGGGCTGAGACAATGGGGTTTTCTAGATATACAATCATGTCATCTGCAAACAGGGACAATTTGACTTCCTCTTTTCCTAGTTGAATACCCTTTATTTCCTTCTCCTGCCTGATTGCTCTGGCCAGAACTTCCAGCACTATGTTGAATAGGAGCGGTGAGAGAGGGCATCCCTGTCTTGTGCCAGTTTTCAGAGGGAATGCTTCCAGTTTTTGCCCATTCAGTATGATATTGGCTGTGGGTTTGTCATAGGTAGCTCTTATTATCTTGAGATACGTCCCATCAATACCTAATTTATTGAGAGTTTTTAGCATGAAGGGTTGTTGAATTTTGTCAAAGGCCTTTTCTGCATCTATTGAGATAATCATGTGGTTTTTGTCTTTGGTTCTGTTTATATGCTGGATTACATTTATTGATTTGCGTATGTTGAACCAGCCTTGCATCCCAGGGATGAAGCCCGCTTGATCATGGTGGATAAGCTTTTTGATGTGCTGCTGGATTCGGTTTGCCAGTATTTTATTGAGGATTTTTGCATCAATGTTCATCAAGGATATTGGTCTGAAATTCTCTTTTTTGGTTATGTCTCTGCCAGGTTTTGGTATCAGGACGATGCTGGCTTCATAAAATGTGTTAGGGAGGATTCCCTCTTTTTCTATCGATTGGAATAGTTTCAGAAGGAATGGTACCAGTTCCTCCTTGTACCTCTGGTAGAATTCAGCTGTGAATCCGTCAGGTCCTGGACTCTTTTTGGTTGGTAAGCTATTGATTATTGCCACAATTTCAGAACCTGTTATTGGTCTATTCAGAGATTCAACTTCTTCCTGGTTTAGTCTTGGGAGGGTGTATTTGTCAAGGAATTTATCCATTTCTTCTAGATTTTCTAGTTTATTTGCATAGAGGTGTTTGTAGTATTCTCTGATGGTAGATTGTATTTCTGTGGGATCGGTGGTGATATCCCCTATTTCGTTTTTTATTGCATCTATTTGATTCTTCTCTCTTTTCTTCTTTATTAGTCTTGCTAGCGGTCCATCAATTTTGTTGATCTTTTCAAAAAACCAGCTCCTGGATTCATTAATTTTTTGAAGGGTTTTTTGTGTCTCTATTTCCTTCAGTTCTGCTCTGATTTTAGTTATTTCTAGCCTTCTGCTAGCTTTTGAATGTGTTTGCTCTTGCTTTTCTAGTTCTTTTAATTGTGATGTTAGGGTGTCAATTTTGGATCTTTCCTGCTTTCTCTTGTGGGCATTTAGTGCTATAAATTTCCCTCTACACACTGCTTTGAATGTGTCCCAGAGATTCTGGTATGTTGTATCTTTGTTCTCGTTGGTTTCAAAGAACATCTTTATTTCTGCCTTCATTTCATTATGTACCCAATAGTCATTCAGGAGCAGGTTGTTCAGTTTCCATGTAGTTGAGCGGTTTTGAGTGAATTTCTTAATCCTGAGTTCTAGTTTGATTGCACTGTGGTCTGAGAGACAGTTTGTTATAATTTCTGTTCTTTTACATTTGCTGAGGAGAGCTTTACTTCCAACTATGTGGTCAATTTTGGAATAGGTGTGGTGTGGTGCTGAAAAAAATGTATATTCTGTTGACTTGGGGTGGAGAGTTCTGTAGATGTCTATTAGGTCCACTTTATGTAGAGCTGAGTTCAATTCCTGGATATCCTTGTTAACTTTCTGTCTCGTTGATCTGTCTAATGCTGACAGTGGGGTGTTAAAATCTCCCATTATTATTGTGTGGGAGTTTAAGTCCCTTTGTAGGTCACTGAGGACTTGCTTTATGAATCTGGGTGCTCCTGTGTTGGGTGCATATATATTTAGGATAGTTAGCTCTTCTTGTTGAATTGATCCCTTTACCATTATGTAATGGCCTTCTTTGTCTCTTTTGATCTTTGTTGGTTTAAAGTCTATTTTATCAGAGACTAGGATTGCAACCCCTGCCTTTTTTTGTTTTCCATTTGCTTGATAGATCTTCCTCCATCCCTTTATTTTGAGTCTATGTGTGTCTCTGCACGTGAGATGGGTTTCCTGAATACAGCACACTGATGGGTCCTGACTCCTTATCCAGTTTGCCAGTCTGTGTCTTTTGATTGGAGCATTTAGCCCATTTACATTTAACGTTAATATTGTTATGTGTGAATCTGATCCTGTCATTATGATGTTAGTTGGTTATTTTGCTCGTTAGTTGCTATAGTTTCTTCCTAGCCTCGATGGTCTTTACAATTTGGCATGTTTTTGCAGTGGCTGGAACCGGTTGTTCCTTTCCATGTTTAGTGCTTCCTTCAGGAGCTCTTTTAGGGCAGGCCTGGTGGTGACAAAATCACTCAGCGTTTGCTTGTCTGTAAAGTATTTTATTTCTCCTTCACTTATGAAGCTTAGTTTGGCGGGATAGCAAATTCTGGGTTGAAAATTCTTTTCTTTAAGAATGTTGAATATCGGCCCCCACTCTCTTCTGGCTTGTAGAGTTTCTGCTGAGAGATCAGCTGTTAGTCTGATGGGCTTCCCTTTGTGGGTAACCCGACCTTTCTCTCTGGCTGCCCTTAACATTTTTTCCTTCATTTCAACTTTGGTGAATCTGACAATTATGTGTCTTGGAGTTGCCCTTCTCGAGGAGTGTCTTTGTGGCGTTCTCTGTATTTCCTGAGTCTGAATGCTGGCCTGCCTTGCTAGATTGGGGAAGTTCTCCTGGATAATATCTTGCAGAGTGTTTTCCAACTTGCTTCCATTCTCCCCATCATTTTCAGGTACACCAATCAGACGTAGGTTTGGTCTTTTCACATAGTCCCAAATTTCTCGGAGGCTTTGTTCATTTCTTTTTATTCTTTTTTCTCTAAACTTCCCTTCTCTCTTCATTTCATTCATTTCATCTTCCATCACTGATACCCTTTCTTCCAGTTGATCGCATCTGCTACTGAGGCTTCTGCAATCTTCGCGTAGTTCTCGAAACTTGGCTTTCAGCTCCATCAGCTCCTTTAAGCCCTTCTCTCCATTGGTTATTCTAGTTATCCATTCTTCTAATATTTTTTCAAAGTTTTTAACTTCTTTGCTATTGTTTTGAATTTCCTCTCGTAGCTCAGAGTAGTTTGATCGTCTGAAGCCTTCTTCTCTCAACTCATCAAAGTCATCCTCCATCCAGCTTTGTTCCGTTGCTGGTGAGGAACTGCGTTCCTTTGGAGGAGGAGAGGTGCTCTGTTTTTTAGAGTTTCCAGTTTTTTTGTTCTGTTTTTTCCCCATCTTTGTGGTTTTATCTACTTTTGGTCTTTGATGATGGTGATGTACAGATGGGTTTTTGGTGTGGATGTCCTTTCTGTTTGTTAGTTTTCCTTCTACCAGACAGGACCCTCAGCTGCAGGTCTGTTGGAGTTTACTAGAGGTCCACTCCAGACCCTGTTTGGCTGGGTGTCAGCAGCGGTGGCTGCAGAACAGCGGATTTTCATGAGACCACAAATTCAGCTGTCTGATAGTTCGTCTGAAAGTTTTGTCTCAGAGGAGTACCCGGTTGAATGAGGTGTCAGTCTGTCCCTACTGGGGGGGTGCCTCCCAGTTAGGCTGCTCAGGGGTGAGGGACCCACTTTAGGAGGCAGTCTGTCCGTTCTCAGATCTCCAGCTGCGTGCTGGGAGAACCACTACTCTCTTCAAAGCTGTCAGTCAGACAGGGACCTTTAAGTCTGTGGAGGTTCTTGCTGAGTTTTTGTTTGTCTGTGCCCTGCCCCCAGAGGTGGAGCCTATAGAGGCAGGCAGGCCTCCTTGAGCTGTGGTGGGCTCCACCCAGTTCGAGCTTCCTGGCTGCTTTGTTTACCTAAGCAAGCCTGGGCAATGGCGGGCGCCCCTCCCCCAGCCTCGCTGCCACCTTGCAGCTTGATCTCAGACTGCTGTGCTAGCAATCAGCAAGACTCCGTGGGCACAGGACCCTCCGAGCCAGGTGCGGGACACAATCTCCTAGTGTGCCGTTTTCCAGGTCCGTTGGAAAAGCGCAGTATTGGGGTGGGACTGACCCGATATTCCAGGTGCCGTCTGTTTCCCCTTTCTTTGACTAGGAAAGGGAACTCCCTGACCCCTTGTGCTTCCCGAGTGAGGTAATGCCTCGCCCTGCTTCGGCTCGCGCACAGTGCGCTTCACCGACTGTCCTGCACCCACTGTTAGGCACCCCCTAGTGAGATGAAACCGGTACCTCAAGCAGAAATGCAGAAATCATCCGTCTTCTGTGTCGCTGGGGCTGGGAGCTGGAGACCGGAGCTGTTCCTATTCGGCCATCTTGGCTCCACCAGTTCCGCATTGCTGGGGAGGCCTCAGGAAGCTTATAATCATGGCAGAAGGCAAAGAAGTAGCCATCCTTTTCGCAGGGTGGCAGGACAGAGTGAGTGCCCATTGATATTCTAAATGTGTTACTTTGTTTTATTTTTTTGTCGGTGGGGGGAAGACTTTACTAGTTGGAATTACTAAAATCGCTTTAATAAAATGCTTGCAAAGACTCAATCTGGTTAACAGTAAAGCCATTTGTTTCAGTCATGTCAACAACTTTGGTTTTCATAAGGGTTTTAGTGAATTGGAGAGTGGAATTTAAGAAAGCAAACAATCCAAGGAAAACTGCTTATTTTTCTAAAATAACAAAGCAAAAATGGGAACCCTTTCCAGTTTAGTTACAGCAAGTATCTTTTGGAGTTTTAAAAATTGTTAGAGTACATGATTTATCATATAGAACAAAACTTAATTAATGAATACTTTTTAAAAGTCTTTTTAGGGTCCTAGTTGTTTAGATATAAAAATATTTTATGACATATTCACTTAAATTTATAGTGAATTGACATTCAGCGACATTTGTTTTTAAAGTTGTTTATTGAAATATGTAGTCTACCAGAAATAAGTATGGTTACCAACTACTGAAATCAATTTAATAGTAATTTGGTCTCGTTAGTCTGTTAAAAAGAATTATTGTCCTTCAGATATTTCCACAAAGCCCTTTGTTACTCATGAATACCATCAAGATGCTATGAATAAAGACTGTGAATATCAATAAGTTTGAAAACATTCCATGCTCATGTTCAGGGTCATATTTTTCCCTATTTTCTATGTTCCTCTTTGTGTCTATAAACCCAAACTTATGTGTTGTGTGTTTTTCCTATGACAATTATGGAAATGACTTATTTACTATATGCTCTATGAGGTGTAACCTAATGTCAACTGATTTCAACCATGTTTGCCATACTTCAGAAAAAAACAGCCACTCATGTATCTGTCTGATCAGGAGGTGAACCTATAGTGCTGTATGAAATTGAGAACTAATTCTCTCAAAAACATTATAAGTGGGTATAAGGAATTATGTGCTCAATTGCAACCGCTAATTTATCGAAGCACGGGGTCTAAATACCTCAGGGAATACACAGAAGCATGATGGTTGAAAAGCCTTCAAAGCATTCTCTCAGCCAAAAAGCACAAGAATTGGGGCTCGAATCTAGTGCCTTTCTTGACAGTTGGTCACAGAAGCTAGAAACATTGGCACAAGTATTGTCAGGCTGAGCCTGGCCGTGACCTCTGTGAAATGGCTGTCATGAACTTGGCAGGGTGGGAATAATGGCTCTCCTGCCACCATCTGTCACCCCTGTCCAAGACACCAGCACAATTTGAGGGCAGCTGTGTTTGCCTACCCTGTTCTCACCCCATCCCCCCATGCCCAGCAGCTCCCTCCCTGGGACTTTGGACCTCGTGGGAAAAAAATGGAGAAGGAGGGAAAGAAAAATACTTGTGCTCCAGAGGGTTTTGTAAATGTTCAGAAAGGGAGGGGGGTGCGGTAGAATTAAATCTACCCAAAGAAGAACCAAAGAGCTTTCACTTGCTTTCCTTTCTAGCCAACCAGTAACCAGTAGGCCTTCATTTTATTGTCGCATGTAAAACTCAGGAAGTGATGAGTAAGTAGCATTCAATTAGAATTTAATCTTTTTTGGTAGAAATGGTGTAAAAGTTTTCAGTGAGGATATGCTGATTCCTGGTTGCGTGTTCCACAGCCTTTGATGTTCAACCACATCATCTTGCACTTATAGCTAAAAGGTGTCAGACACCTAGCATTGTCTTAGCAATCTCCTGTGGTTCCAGATACTGTGTGCATCTTACGGGCTGGAGCTGGGGGACACCGAGGCTTAATGGGAAAACTAATGACTTTATACAGATCTTACAAAACTCTGCTATTGTCGGGGGTGGGGAGGCATTTAGTAGATTAAGTTTGTAATCTAAGAGAGGAAACTGGGCAGGAAAGACAAGAGTGAGGTGAAGCAGCACCATGGACCAGAAAAAGGCTTGAAATTAGCAGCCTTTGGCAAAGGTGTGGAACTTTGCCACTTTACATTGTTCAGTGGGTCAGAAATTGTCAAACATTTTCTTTTTTCTCCAAAGAGAAATGACGAGGAAGGGGAGACATTTTTTGTTTGTTTTGGGTGTTTGTTTGTTTGTTGTTTGTTTTGGACAAGGTCTCACTCTGTTGCCCAGACTGGAGTACAGTGGTGCAGTCACAGCTCACTGCAGCCTAGACCTTCCTGGCTCAAGCAATCCGAAAGAGAGACATTTCAAAATTGAACCTAAGACTCATGGTTTATCGCATGAGAACCCACAGCTCTCACAGAAACTCAAGAAATGTCTTAGTGAGGGGACTCAATCCTTTACATTTCGAGCTGAAAGGACGGCAGTCAGCCCAGCCAGGAGGTTACCTCAGCATAGACCAAGTAAATAAATCATTTGGTAGAAGCCATTTGAGATTAAAGGTTACTAGAAAGTCATAAATCAACCAGCATGTCGATGTATGGTTTTGCTAGAATGTAGGAGCAATTAGAAATTTTTAGAACTATTTCTTTAACTGTGCATGAGACTTGAGGAAGAAGACTATGACCTAACTAACCAGTTACTATTATTATATCGAAATGAGATTTTAAAAAATACGCTATGGATTTAATGCCAGTTCACTTATTCAGTTTTATGCAGTTAAGTTGTTGTTTTTAGAACATCATGAAATTTCATTTCATGCCCCAATAAAACTAAACTAAAATGGAATGGGTTACAGCTTTTCCATTTGTTGACTTTTCTCTTTCAGACATCTTTGATTTTCCATTCTTTGAACACACTTTTTAAGAATGCTTTGAATGTCATTCAAGTTACCCATTTCTCCTGTCCCCTCCCCCACCCGTCTCTAATGCAGTTTCCAAAGTAAACCAATCCTAACGGAACCTAATGATACCGATGAGCACGTTTCTTAGTAACACTAGCACCTCTTTCTTACCTGCTTCTAATTCACGTAATGGCCTTTGTAGCATTGGCTGATTGTTTCTTTTTCATTTCGCCTTTATCACTCCCACCCATGTCTTATCAAAGGGGAAGGCTGGTGGTTAATGGTCGGTGCATTGCACCACAATTTCATGCTTGTGCTGCATCAAAAGTCTAACCTGGCAATCAGTCCCTTCTCTTCCATCTGACATCAGAAGCTTCTGCAGTTTCTCACAGCCATTGGCCATGAAAGTTCAGCTCAAGAAGTCATCGCAACTACCTTCATTTATAGTGTGTTGTTGACCTAAAACCTAATGCATGTCAGTGCTCTTTTTCTTCTCTCATATGTCAGAAAAATGAAAGAACTTAATTAAAATGTTTTCATTTTTTCCCAGACTGCATTTGCAAGTTTTAATATGTCTATAACATTTTTATAGTATGTCAGTATCTATATCAAACATTTAACCCTGCTTTTCTTTTCTTTCTTTTTCTTTCTTTTTTTTTTTTTTTTTTTGAAATGGAGTCTCGCTATGTTGCTGCAGTGCGGTGGCGTGATCTTAGCTCACTGCAACCTCTGCCTCCCGGGTTCAAGCGATTCTCAGCCTCCTGAGTGGCTGGGATTACAGGCATGCACCACCATGCCCAGCTAATTTTTGTATTTTTAGTGGACACGAGGTTTTGCCATGTTGGCCAAGCTGGTCTCAAATTCCTGACCTCAAGTGATCCACCACCTTGGCCTCTCAAAGTGCTGGGATTACAGGCATGAGCCACCGCACCTGGCCTGCCCCTGCTTTTTAAAGTCATAGCCATGATACCCAGGGATTTTTCCCTCACATTGTCCTGGTGTCTACTGACATTAGCTTATCAATTTCAAACTTTCCTTAAGCAAAACAAATGGACCTCCTATACAAATGGGAAGGTTGCAGTTTCATCTCATTTTTTCTTAGAGTTTTGCCTGGTTAAAGCAATTTGCATGTTTTTAGATATTCACACTATCTTATTTAGTGTGCAGTTGCAAATCTGATTTTTAACAGGGAGAGAAGGAAGAGGTCGGGCTGTTAATTTGCATTCCCCTAAGACTGAGTACTACCAGTAGGCTACAGGTTGCCCAGATAAAGTACATTTAATTTTAAAGTAACATTGCAAACTCTCCCAGTAGAATTGACAGCATCCTTGGAACTTCATTTCACACTTTCCTGACTTGGGAATGGTTATTTTGAGTAGCACCTCCTATTAACCTAGCTTCTTAATGCCTGGACGGAAGGTTAAATATCTCACTTATCTACACGTTCGGCCTCCATGAACAGCTACTTCATTCACAGCCCTTCAAGGGTTTATCAAAATTTCCCCATGTTTAACATTCCAGAGAGAACATCCAGGTTGTTGGCTCTTGAGACTCACCATTGGTTCACTCACTGAGGCTGATGATTGTGACTAATATAATCTTAAAACAAAAAATGCAATAGGATATATTCTGTTAAAAAAAAATGCATTTTGAATTAACTATAAAAAAAACAAAGTTCTGTGATAGCCCTGAGTACCCAGTTCATAGAATCCAAAAATGAGAAAAGATTTCATCTCTGTGATTGTAGTCATCATGTGGTGTAATTTGCTAAGAATTTCTAGTACACTAAATGTTTTATGAGCAACCATATTCCCATATTAAGGGGGCACTGCTGTACTCCTTTACATTCTCACAGTCAAGAGATGCAGAATTTTCAAAAGGCCCTGTGCATTTTGGAGCTTTAGCAAGGTAGGTGATAGATTGATTTCATGTAACAATAAAATAAATGTCTTAAAGTTTCAGGATCTCTGACAATAGAAGATAAGTTGTATCTTAGAGTTGGCAGAATTGAAGACCTTATCAGCTATAGGAAGAAAATTTACTGCTCAATATCTAAAGCTGCCATTGATCTTAGGGAAACAAGCAAAAAGGCACATGATCGTTTATGAACAAGGATGTGCATCTCATATTATTGAGAGTCATAGAAACAGAAAACCCAATCATCTAACAGTAGCAGATGGATATATGACCTTTAAGGCATCTATAAAATGGAGCATATAAAAACGCATTGCAAAATGTAATTGGTAATAATTAAAGATATAGGAGAAATGGTCATGGTTAGTTAAGTTTTAAAGATGATAAAACTAAATAAACAATATGGCACAGATGTGTTTTACAATGAATAGGCATAAATCAGAAAAAGACTAGAAGGAAATGTACTACTACAGTAATAATTGTGGCCTGATTAAAAGTTATTTTATACTCTTGTTTTCCTAAGCTTCCTAAAAACGTTACTATGTATTTGCATATGTGTATATGTACATATAGGTAAGTATATACATATATCTGCACATCATGTATACATGTACACAGTATGTTTATATGGGTACATCACAATCAG
This sequence comes from Hylobates moloch, assembly GCF_009828535.3. NCBI lineage: Eukaryota > Metazoa > Chordata > Mammalia > Primates > Hylobatidae > Hylobates > Hylobates moloch. The sequence goes on along the minus strand of NW_026652301.1, from coordinate 237,953 downwards.
AAAAATACATGTTTATGTTGTAAATTATTTTTCTCCAAGAACTAAGGTTTAAAGCTCAAAGCTTATAAACTTCCCAAGGGCTTTCTGATGATCCTGTGTGGATCTAGATAGGTAGCTTGATCTGTATGAAACCCCAGAGAAAAAAAAAATAATAGACCAACATGAAAAAATGAAGCAAGGAACTGTCCTGTGGCCATATCACCATCTGTGGAGTGCCCAGAGTGACGGTGTCAGCAACTGGCTTTAACATCATCAGGGCTAGATGTAGGTAATGAAGTGTGATATCAGGAGAGGGCCTCCTCCCTGCCAAAGGAGGGGCGTGTGTGTGTGTGTGTGTGTGTGTCTTTGTGTAAGAGAGGGAGAGAGAGAAGTACCCTAGGCCTGCAAATGCCACACAGACTATGAGGAGTAGAGAAAAAGAATCCTGTCCATAAAGCAAAAGCAGAGCTTGTGAAATTGTCAGATACCAAAAGAATTTAGAACTGCTGCAATAGTATTTCTCTTGACCTTCTTTATCCAGATGAAAAGCCTGTTTGATCAGGCTATCCTTACCAGTCATTGGTTCTGGCCTTCATAATACGATTTCAAATAAAGTAACAAAAGTAATAAAAACACATTTCTCAATACTTACATCAAATTAAAAGTATATTTTAAGAAAGAGATATATTTTGTTGATAAAGACAGTAATTCTTCCAATAAGTTTTTTTTAGAAGTAGATATTTTTAAACAGAAATATTTGGTTCAATTGTTGTTGTGAAAATAAGTCCTTCTTACATTGCCATCCTCGTATACAAGCCAGTATTTTAGTGGTAAAAACGGTGCTGAGGAAAACACACACGTATATTTACCGTAGCATATACTTTCAAACAAATATGTCAGCTTTTTAATGGTCTGGGCCATGATGCCAAACTTGGGGAGAAAAGAAACATAGCAAGTTGCCCTTCATTTGGTAAATACGGGCAGCAGGGAAAGCCAGGAAGCCAGAGCCCGTGACTTAGCGGGGCGGTTGTGGAGGGAACTGAAGCCACCCCAGGACTCATTACCCTCAGCGTGTGTGTCTGGGCCAGGAGGAGTTGAGCTTGGCCATCTCCTCCAGCTCTGTCATGTTCAAGTCTAGGCATTAGGATCTGAGGGTGAGGTTGGGAGGCTCCCACATCAACAGAAGCTGGGATGCTGATCAGCAACTCAGAACCGAAACCTCTACAAGTATCGAGCTCTTCCGGTGATTTGTTGCATATTAAGTTTGTCCGGCAAGGTGTTCACCTGGCTCTGCAGAAGGACACGAAAGGTGGACATCTGCGGCCATCAATGCCACCTCCTTGTGATCCCCCTTTCTCTCCCTCCTGTGATGCCCCACTGTGAGGAGCATCCTTCCCATCCACAGTGAAACAGATCTCCAGATTGCCCAGGAAGTTGTTGGAAGGATTGCACATTTGCTTCTCCCTTTATTGTTTACTCCTTCTAGAAGAAAGAGGCTGTGTTTTTAGCTTTTATTTTATTTTATTTCTCTTATTTCCTGGAATCAAGCATTGAGCTTAGTCAGTGCTCAGTACAGCATTGATGACTAAGCAAAAAGAATCCAGGCAAGAAAATAACTACTACCACTGCCCACCCCCGCTAGCAATTTCAGCAGATTCTGAGCATAAGTAGTGTGGAGTTAGATCCCCCAGGCAATAACCTAGAAGCCTGTCCAACGAGCTGCCCTCATCTCCAATTCCATGGGGTTAGGACCCACCTCTGTGATGTTTCTGAAAATGCATTCCTCCTCTGGGCTGATTTCCATTCCACAGGGACCCAGTGCCCTGGTCTTGGTGGGCCCTCAGCGACCTACCCCACACAGGTCAATACTTTCTCTTCCTAGTTCCTTTTACTGCGTTCCTGCTTCCAAAAATCCAAACAAAGTGTGTGCATTAGAAACCCTTCATTCTCTTTCATCAAAGGAACCTAGCAGTTTCTGCATTTTTATAAAAACAAGAAAGTAAATCATGAACTTTTACTTGGCTACATAGATCAAAGATTCTCTTGAAGGTCCAAGTGATCTCAAATTATTTTTAATTATTTATATTTCCAGATCTGAATAAGAGACTGCAAAACACACCCCAAAAGTTTTCTGTTTACTTTATCAACCCTCAGCACCAAGGCAGCCATGAAGTGCTTTTTGTTCTTTTCTCCCTTAATGGCCATACCACCAGGAAGGTGGTCTTAACATGCCATCCATCATATCTGAGTGACAAATGTAGCACTGACCCGGCCAGCCCAGCACATATCGCTGTGAGCCGCAGTGACACACATTCATTTCCGCTGGAGGCAGCCCTAGAGAGTCCGGCAGCCCTGCAGCTGTATTTCATCTCTTTGAACTGTGTGGCCTCCCCTATAATTCAGGAAATGAGTTTACTCTATCTGTGACAAGCATCATGTTCACACAGTTTTGGGAGCGGCCAGCGTGATGCAGGGCTGTATGGGAATGGAGGTGGCAGGCGTTTGCCAACCCTGGGGAGTACACTGACGGTACTTCCTCTCCCACTGCCGAGTGCTCCACTTGACCGTGACTTTCAGCACACCTGTTGCCTGAGAAAGTGTGCTTTATCGCCATGTGCTGGAAATCTCTGGCTGTAATCTAACCTGAGATGAGTAAGTCAGTTTCTTAGACAGGGTGCTTCTTAAAACAGCAAGGCCTCTCAGTTGATCACCATTCAGCTCCCCTGAAGCTGTAGAATTGATGGCTGTCTTTTGACCATGCTTATTTTTTTTCGGTGGTAAACTTTGGCCCCTCTTTTGGTTGTTATGAAACCAGTATTCGTTTGGTGCACATAATCTCTGCTGGACCAGGTTAAAACAAGTGCAGATTGTTAAGGGAAGAGGGCTCTGGTCAGCGTGGAGTGTGCATACACTCGGATCAAGGAAAGGAATGCCAGAGCCAGCCCAGCATCAAAATACACTGCAAGTTGGTGGTGAGCTTTTGTTATTTTGCATATGGTTAACCATCTCGGAGGTTATAAAGCGAGGCCTCTGTCCTCCGGTGCAGCAGCTGGGTTTATACAGTATTTCCAGATTGTTTATTGTGGCCCAAAGCCAGGGCTACATCGTTTTTCCATTATGCATGTTTGACAGATGAAGAGAGGTGGGAAGGGGGACTCCCAGGAACAGGTCTGTGATTTCCTTTTTATTTACATTAAAGGGACTTTTAGGAGTACTGAAGATTATGAACCAGTTCAAACATAATGTCAATGCAGCAGAGGTAGAGAAGCTGCTATGTTTGCAAAAATGTTAAGATCTTGGGCAGTAAAACAAAATCAAAGCGAAATCTTGGGCAGTAAGCACATCGTGCTTGTCACTGCCCAGTCTTGCATGCAGACGGGTTACTGGCGAATGATATTTATCATCACATCCAGAAGTTAAGTTCCCAGTGTTTGTTTGGCAGGGCATTGGGAGGAGCCCCTGAGTTGGCAAACCAGAAACGGTGTGCAATCCACTGACATATGCATTTCATGCAGATGGGTGTGCCTGGTGCTGCGCAGAGATGTGTTTCCAAGGTCCCAGTAGAACTTTTCCCCTGCAGCCTTTTCCCTGAGACACCAGCTTTCTGTGGATACTCCCAAAAGCCTGGACTAAGTTCTTCCACCAGGCAGTGTTCAAGACTGACCAAAGAGCCACAGTTCACATTGTATCCACAGCAAAGTCCTTGGCACATAGGTCAAATGGATGTGACTGAATGAATGTTTTCCTTCTAAATAAAACACTTTCATTTTGCTAATGGAGGAACATTATTAAAAAGTACCAAAAGTGATGGCAAATTAAGTAACTGACCAACATTCATACAGCAAAGTCAAGTCACTCAAATAAATGTCTTTTTACCCAACAGTGTTCAAATCTTCAGTTAATGGCTGGGGTAAATATCACACCCAGCACAAATTCATTAGCTGCAAGATGGTGGCTTCTACATAGCTGTTTGTGTTTGTGGTGAACCTTCCTTATCATGGCATGTCTTAAGCTTGGCTAAGTATCTGCAAGCGTTCTGTCACCGTAACATAGTGTTCTTCAACAGAGTGGCTAAGAAAAGCAAATACGACTACCTCTCCAGAACAACCTGTGATCCAAACCTTCTCTATCAGCCTACCGTCCAGAAATTCGATTTCCAGAAATGGAAAGTTTGCTCAGGAAGGACCCTCAACTAAGGAAGGAATTTAGCTAAAAAGTGAAGTATGCATAGTCAACACTGAAAGTTGCCCTTTGGGTTAATCCAGCCTTGCAGATGGATTTAAAATACAGGTTTCAAATCAACAAACATTTATGGAGTGTGGTTAGGTGCCAGGCATGGAGCTGGACACTGGGGAACTAAAAATGAAAAAGACACAGGCCCTCTCAGTGTGAAAACATTTTTGCTGGCTTGCAAGTTTTTCACCAGATCCTCCCAGACTTACCAAAGCATTCCCCTCGTCTTAGAACACTCAAGCCCTTCTTTTCAACGGATTCCCTGAATGCCAGAATACACACAGGGCAGGAGAAGTGGGTGGTTATAGATTTCCACTCAATTTGGAAATTAACAGCCTGTGGTGTCGCAAAAAGGTGCAAGGCTGAGAATCAGAAAGCCCACTTTCCAGTCCTTGGACTGAAACGTCCTGGCCGTACAGCCTTGAGCCGGTCTTGTGACCTCTGGGGCCCTTGGTATCTGGAAGTGAAATGGGTTGCTGGGAAGATTGAGCAAGGTAATGAGGGGCGATGTGAAAGCGCATTAATCCACAGAGCCCTATGAAAATGAGAGGGATGTGCTTCTCCGCAGGAGTTGCATGAGAAGTTGCACTGTTCGGGCCACTATTTGTGAAGTTTTAATGATACAGAAAGCAGCCCCCTGCTGGCCTCATGCCAGGTTTTATTCTCTACCAGCATTGGGTGGCCAACTACAGATTTTTATGTCATTGGGGGCTGGCTGTTAGAAGAATCTCCACTCAGGACCATAACTACTCTGTAGTGTCCCTGCCACTCCCTCCCCAGGGACAGCGCAGAGCCTGGAAGTCTATCCCCCTGTGGCCCTGACTCTATGGCTGATTGGACATGTCTATAAAGAAAAAACAATCTCTATTGTGTTCTTTAAATAGAAAGGTCAAAGTTTGTTTTTTTACTTTGTTTTCCCTCTTCTGAACATTTCATAGCTCAAAACCAGTGCCTGTTTTGAGGAAATTTTCAGTAATTATCATGAAATTAACTAAGGGGATTATTTGACCAATCCCTAAAGGTAATAAGAAAAAACTTTTTAAAAAAATATCAAAAACATCCTGAAGCCACAGCTTCTTTTTGCCAAAAAGTATTGATGAATTAAAGTAGAGAGGCAGAAAAATGTGCCTTGCCAGCACTATTGGTCCCAAAAGGCAACCAAACCACAAAGTTAAACACTGAAATGTACAGACCCCAGCCAGATGGGAGGGTAGACTGCTTCTCACTAAGGACCCAGCATTTGTGGGTCTCCTGGGAATTTTCTGTGAAACTCCTTCGGATACTGCCTTTGTGCCCAGCTGTCTGTCTCCATCTCACAGACACAGCCAAGCCTTCCTCGAATCTGACAGTACCCTCATCTTTCTGATGGTTTCTTTTGTTCCCTCAAGAAGCCTGTACAGAGAAGCACTGTGTTTCGCCAGGTGCTGAGCTGTGGAAATGCAAAGATAAATGGGGTATTGCTTTTGTCTTGATCACTCTCAGTATAAAAAGCCTCTTTGGAAGAACAGCTAAATGAAACCTGGTGGAGATGTTACGAACAAAATCTAGAGAAAATTTTTTAGGAGGTGGATAGTGCCTCACAGGCCTCCTAAAAGTTTTCCATCTCTTGATTGAAACACACACAGAACCTATACTCTCAGACGTGCACACACAGCACATACGGCAAATCTTCCTGATCTTATAATAAGTATGAAAGACCCAACTCCGTGCAGAGTATTTAAGATAAGCCCATTAAGCCTGGTCTCCCTGGTGAGGATTTCTGACCAAACAGAAGAAATGTTAACTCCAGCAAATGAATCAGAGTGAGATGCCCTCTCTGCCCCCATGGTGGCAAGCCTTGTGAGCAGGCATCGCCCTTCGACTATGAGCTCCATCCGCTCCTCAGCAATGTAGAGAGTTAAGAACCTGGGCTCATTAGTCAGACTTCCCCACACCCAGCTTCTGGGTTCACCACTTACCAGCTGTGTGAGCCTGGAAAAACTTCTAAATTCCAGTGTCACAGCTGTAAATGGTGATAATAAGAGAACTCTATAGCACTGAGAGTTTTATTTTTATTTATTTATTTTTTTATTATTATACTTTAGGTTTTAGGGTACATGTGCACAATGTGCAGGTTTGTTACATATGTATCCATGTGCCATGTTGGTTTGCTGCACCCATTAACTCGTCATTTAGCATTAGGTATATCTCCTAATGCTGTCCCTCCCATCTCCCCCAACCCCACAACAGTCCCCGGAGTGTGATGTTCCCCTTCCTGTGTCCATGAGATCTCATTGTTCAATTCCCACCTATGAGTGAGAACATGCGGTGTTTGGTTTTTTGTCCTAGCGATAGTTTACTGAGAATGATGTTTTCCAGTTTCATCCGTGTCCCTACAAACGACATGAACTCATCATTTTTTATGGCTGCATAGTATTCCATGGTGTATATGTGCCACATTTTCTTAATCCAGTCTATCGTTGTTGGACATTTGGGTTGGTTCCAACTCTTTGCTATTGTGAATAGTGCCGCAATAAACATACGTGGGCATGTGTCTTTATAGCAGCATGATTTATAGTCCTTTGGGTATATACCCAGTAATGGGATGGCTGGGTCAAATGGTATTTCTAGTTCTAGATCCCTGAGGAATCACCACACTGACTTCCACAATGGTTGAACTAGTTTACAGTCCCACCAACAGTGTAAAAGTGTTCCTATTTCTCCACATCCTCTCCAGCACCTGTTGTTTCCTGACTTTTTAATGATGGCCATTCTAACTGGTGTGAGATGGTATCTCATTGTGGTTTTGATTTGCATTTCTCTGATGGCCAGTGATGATGAGCATTTTTGCATGCGTTTTTTGGCTGCATAAATGTCTTCTTTTGAGAAGTGTCTGTTCATGTCCTTTGCCCATTTTTTGATGGGGTTGTTTATTTTTTTCTTGTAAATTTGTTTGAGTTCATTGTAGATTCTGGATATTAGCCCTTTGTCAGATGCGCAGGTTGCGAAAATTTTCTCCCATTTTGTAGGTTGCCTGTTCACTCTGATGGTAGTTTCTTTTGCTGTGCAGAAGCTCTTTAGTTTAATTAGATCCCATTTGTCAATTTTGGCTTTTGTTGCCATTGCTTTTGCTGTTTCAGACATGAAGTCCTTGCCCACACCTATGTCCTGAATGGGATTGCCTAGGTTTTCTTCTAGGGTTTTTATGCTTTTAGGTCTAACATGTAAGTCTTTAATCCATCTTGAATTAATTTTTGTATAAGGTGTAAGGAAGGGATCCAGTTTCAGCTTTCTACATATGGCGAGCCAGTTTTCCCAACACCATTTATTAAATAGGGAATCCTTTCCCCATTTCTTGTTTTTGTCAGGTTTGTCAAAGATCAGATAGTTGTAGATATGCGGCATTATTTCTGAGGGCTCTGTTCTGTTCCATTGATCTATGTCTCTGTTGTGGTACCAGTACCATGCTGTTTTGGTTACTGTAGCCTTGTAGTATAGTTTGAAGTCAGGTAGCGTGATGCCTCCAGCTTTGTTCTTTTGGCTTAGGATTGACTTGGCGACATGGGCTCTTTTTTGATTCCATATGAACTTTAAAGTAGGTTTTTCCAATTCTGTGAAGAAAGTCATTGGTAGCTTGATGGGGATGGCATTGAATCTATAAATTACCTTGGGCAGTATGGCCATTTTCACGATATTGATTCTTCCAACCCATGAGCATGGAATGTTCTTCCATTTGTTTATATCCTCTTTTATTTCATTGAGCAGTGGTTTGTAGTTCTCCTTGAAGAGGTCCTTCACATCCCTTGTAAGTTGGATTCCTAGATATTTTATTGTCTTTGAAGCAATTGTGAATGGGAGTTCACTCATGATTTGGCTCTCTGTCTGTGATTGGTGTACAAGAATGCTTGTGATTTTTGTACATTGATTTTGTATCCTGAGACTTTGCTGAAGTTGCTCATCAGCTTGAGGAGATTTTGGGCTGAGACAATGTGGTTTTCTAGATATACAATCATGTCATCTGCAAACAGGGACAATTTGACTTCCTCTTTTCCTAATTGAATACCCTTTATTTCCTTCTCCTGCCTGATTGCCCTGGCCAGAACTTCCAGCACTATGTTGAATAGGAGTGGTGAGAGAGGGCATCCCTGTCTTGTGCCAGATTTCAAAGGGAATGCTTCCAGTTTTTGCCCATTCAGTATGATATTGGCTGTGGGTTTGTCATAGATAGCTCTTATTATTTTGAGATACATCCCATCAATACCTAATTTATTGAGAGTTTTTAGCATGAAGGGTTGTTGAATTTTGTCAAAGGCCTTTTCTGCATCTAATGAGATAATCATGTGGTTTTTGTCTTTGGTTCTGTTTATATGCTGGATTACATTTATTGATTTGCGTATGTTGAACCAGCCTTGCATCCCAGGGATGAAGCCCACTTGATCATGGTGGATAAGCTTTTTGATGTGCTGCTGGATTTGGTTTGCCAGTATTTTATTGAGGATTTTTGCATCAATGTTCATCAAGGATATTGGTCTGAAATTCTCTTTTTTGATTGTGTCTCTGCCAGGCTTTGGTATCAGGATGATGCTGGCCTCATAAAATGAGTTAGGGAGGATTCCCTCTTTTTCTATCGATTGGAATAGTCTCAGAAGGAATGGTACCAGTTCCTCCTTGTACCTCTGGTAGAATTCGGCTGTGAATCCATCATGTCCTGGACTCTTTTTGGTTGGTAAGCTATTGATTATTGCCACAATTTCAGAGCCTGTTATTGGTCTATTCAGAGATTCAACTTCTTCCTGGTTTAGTCTTGGGAGGGTGTATGTGTCGAGGAATTTATCCATTTCTTTAGATTTTCTAGTTTATTTGTGTAGAGGTGTTTGTAGTATTCTCTGATGGTAGATTGTATTTCTGTGGGATCGGTGGTGGATATCCCCTTTTTCATTTTTTATGGCATCTATTTGATTCTTCTCTCTTTTCTTCTTTATTAGTCTTGCTAGCGGTCTATCAATTTTGTTGATCTTTTCAAAACACCAGCTCCTGGATTCATTAATTTTTTGAAGGGTTTTTTGTGTCTCTATTTTCTTCAGTTCTGCTCTGATTTTAGTTACTTCTAGCCTTCTGCTAGCTTTTGAATGTGTTTGCTCTTGCTTTTCTAGTTCTTTTAATTGTGATGTTAGGGTGTTAATTTTGGATCTTTCCTGCTTTCTCTTGTGGGCATTTAGTGCTATAAATTTCCCTCTACACACTGCTTTGAATGTGTCCCAGAGATTCTGGTATGTTGTGTCTTTGTTCTTGTTGGTTTCAAAGAACATCTTTATTTCTGCCTTCATTTCATTAAGTACCCAGTAGTCATTCAGGAGCAGGTTGTTCAGTTTCCATGTAGTTGAGCGGTTTTGAGTGAGTTTCTTAATCCTGAGTTCTAGTTTGATTGCACTGTGGTCTGAGAGACAGTTTGTTATAATTTCTGTTCTTTTACATTTGCTGAGGAGAGCTTTACTTCCAACTATGTGGTCAATTTTGGAATAGGTGTGATGTGGTGCTGAAAAAAATGTATATTCTGTTGACTTGGGGTGGAGAGTTCTGTAGATGTCTATTAGGTCCACTTTATGTAGAGCTGAGTTCAATTCCTGGATATCCTTGTTAACTTTCTGTCTCGTTGATCTGTCTAATGCTGACAGTGGGGTGTTAAAATCTCCCATTATTATTGTGTGGGAGTTTAAGTCCCTTTGTAGGTCACTGAGGACTTGCTTTATGAATCTGGGTGCTCCTGTGTTGGGTGCATATATATTTAGGATAGTTAGCTCTTCTTGTTGAATTGATCCCTTTACCATTATGTAATGGCCTTCTTTGTCTCTTTTGATCTTTGTTGGTTTAAAGTCTATTTTATCAGAGACTAGGATTGCAACCCCTGCCTTTTTTTGTTTTCCATTTGTTTGATAGATCTTCCTCCATCCCTTTATTTTGAGTCTATGTGTGTCTCTGCACGTGAGATGGGTTTCCTGAATACAGCACACTGATGGGTCCTGACTCCTTATCCAGTTTGCCAGTCTGTGTCTTTTGATTGGAGCATTTAGCCCATTTACATTTAACGTTAATATTGTTATGTGTGAATCTGATCCTGTCATTATGATGTTAGTTGGTTATTTTGCTCGTTAGTTGCTATAGTTTCTTCCTAGCCTCGATGGTCTTTACAATTTGGCATGTTTTTGCAGTGGCTGGAACCGGTTGTTCCTTTCCATGTTTAGTGCTTCCTTCAGGAGCTCTTTTAGGGCAGGCCTGGTGGTGACAAAATCACTCAGCGTTTGCTTGTCTGTAAAGTATTTTATTTCTCCTTCACTTATGAAGCTTAGTTTGGCGGGATAGCAAATTCTGGGTTGAAAATTCTTTTCTTTAAGAATGTTGAATATCGGCCCCCACTCTCTTCTGGCTTGTAGAGTTTCTGCTGAGAGATCAGCTGTTAGTCTGATGGGCTTCCCTTTGTGGGTAACCCGACCTTTCTCTCTGGCTGCCCTTAACATTTTTTCCTTCATTTCAACTTTGGTGAATCTGACAATTATGTGTCTTGGAGTTGCCCTTCTCGAGGAGTGTCTTTGTGGCGTTCTCTGTATTTCCTGAGTCTGAATGCTGGCCTGCCTTGCTAGATTGGGGAAGTTCTCCTGGATAATATCTTGCAGAGTGTTTTCCAACTTGCTTCCATTCTCCCCATCATTTTCAGGTACACCAATCAGACGTAGGTTTGGTCTTTTCACATAGTCCCAAATTTCTCGGAGGCTTTGTTCATTTCTTTTTATTCTTTTTTCTCTAAACTTCCCTTCTCTCTTCATTTCATTCATTTCATCTTCCATCAGCGATACCCTTTCTTCCAGTTGATCGCATCTGCTACTGAGGCTTCTGCAATCTTCGCGTAGTTCTCGAAACTTGGCTTTCAGCTCCATCAGCTCCTTTAAGCCCTTCTCTCCATTGGTTATTCTAGTTATCCATTCTTCTAATATTTTTTCAAAGTTTTTAACTTCTTTGCTATTGTTTTGAATTTCCTCTCGTAGCTCAGAGTAGTTTGATCGTCTGAAGCCTTCTTCTCTCAACTCATCAAAGTCATCCTCCATCCAGCTTTGTTCCGTTGCTGGTGAGGAACTGCGTTCCTTTGGAGGAGGAGAGGTGCTCTGTTTTTTAGAGTTTCCAGTTTTTTTGTTCTGTTTTTTCCCCATCTTTGTGGTTTTATCTACTTTTGGTCTTTGATGATGGTGATGTACAGATGGGTTTTTGGTGTGGATGTCCTTTCTGTTTGTTAGTTTTCCTTCTACCAGACAGGACCCTCAGCTGCAGGTCTGTTGGAGTTTGCTAGAGGTCCACTCCAGACCCTGTTTGGCTGGGTGTCAGCAGCAGTGGCTGCAGAACAGCGGATTTTTGTGAGATCGCAAATTCAGCTGTCTGATAGTTCCTCTGGGAGTTTTGTCTCAGAGGAGTACCTGGCCGAGTGAGGTGTCAGTCTGTCCCTACTTGGGGGTGCCTCCCAGTTAGGCTGCTCGGGGTCAGGGACCCACTTTAGGAGGCAGTCTGCCCGTTCTCAGATCTCCAGCTGCGTGCTGGGAGAACCACTACTCTCTTCAAAGCTGTCAGACGGGGACATTTAAGTCTGCAGAGGTTCCTGCTGACTTTCTGTGTGTCTGTGCCCTGCCCCCAGAGGTGGAGCCTACAGAGGCAGGCAGGCCTCCTTGAGCTGTGGTGGGCTCCACCCAGTTCCAGCTTCCTGGCTGCTTTGTTTACCTAAGCAGGCCTGGGCAATGGCGGGCGCCCCTCCCCCAGCCTCGCTGCCGCCTTGCAGTTTGATCTCAGACTGCTGTGCTAGCAATCAGTGAGACTCCGTGGGCATAGGACCCTCTGAGCCAGGTGCGGGACACAATCTCCTGGTGTGCCATTTTCCAAGCCCGTTGGAAAAGTGCAGTATTAGGGTGGGACTGACCCGATTTTCCAAGTGTCGTCTGTTACCCCTTTCTTTGACTAGGAAAGGGAACTCCCTGACCCCTTGCGCTTCCCGAGTCAGGCAACGCCTCGCCCTGCTTCAGCTCATGCACAGCGTGCTGCACCGATTGTCCTGCACCCACTGTTTGGCACTCCCTAGTGAGATGTACCCGGTACCTCAAATGGAAATGCAGAAATCACCCATCTTCTGCATCACTCACGCTGGGAGCTGTAGACTGGAGCTGTTCCTATTTGGCCATCTTCAGCACTGAGAGTTTTATAAGGATTAAGTGTGTGTTTAGATATCTTAAAATACTTGGCACAGAGAAAGCTCTCAAAGTGCCAACTGATGATGATGATGGTGATGGTGATGGTGCCCCATTCACTGCAACAATTCCTGTGCGTGGTGCAGAATAGTTACTCAACAAATCTTTGCAGAAAGAGGGAAGGAAGATGATATTGGGCACACCAGTGAGGCCTAATTGGAGCCTTGATTTTGACGAGAAGCACTTACTCTCTAGGTTTATGAAAGCCTGAATTTTAAAATCTTTAAAGCAGAAGCATAAAACTCGAATTTCTGTAACAGCCAGGCAGGTAACATAAAAGAATGAACCGGCATTTAGGGTATGAGGCAAACTGGAGAGCCCTGGCCTCTTTCTCGGGGGCAGTCACACTTGGCTCCAGAAGAATGTAGCCGCCCTTTGAGAAAAGCCAGAAATCCAGCTTTCCATGTGAAATAGACCAAGCCTTACAACAACTGAATCCATCTCTAAAAAAAAACAAAATACCCCATGGGCCAAACGATACATTGCCTGCCATTCCAATCTTGGTCTGCCTTCTTGCCACCCTGCCTTAAAGGAAGGAGCTCTGTATTCATCTCTTTCTTTTAAAATGTTTATCAGTGAGCACAAGAGACATGAGCCCCTTCAAGTTACTCTCAGTTGCTGCTAGGATCAGAGAACGCTCATGGAGTGAGGTCTTCACTTCTTCATGGTTAATCCGACAGTATATGCTCACCTAACGAGGGCTTCTTCCCTTCCCAAGGAATGCTACTAATAAGTATAGATTTTTAAAGCACAATTGTTTCGTGGCTGAAATAACAGTCTGAAAAAAAAATCCTAACAACTTCCTCTGGAGCTGCTATTATGGCAATCTGGAGAGAGGCTGATTCCATAGTCCATGTAGCTTTGTTTTGTTTGGATGGAAAGTCTGGCATTTTACAAAAATGTGGAACACTTAGCAATGGAATGACTTTTCCATAGCACTGATTATCGTACAGCAAGACACACATCCATATGTCTTTGAAATGAGATTTTTAAGAATTCTCTGCTTATTATACAAGACAAACCACCTCTGGTCTTTCCATATGAAAGTGATAGTTTTCTACAGGCTCATGAAAGCTGCCCTGGTTATGGTGCAGTACTTACAGTTAGGGAAAAACCTCAACATAGATGGGGACCCAGATTCAAATTTGTTTTTTCACTTACCAGCCAGCTATGTGACCTTGGGTAAGTTTCTGTGTCTCCATCTGCAAAAGAGGGGTCATGATATTCACCTCACAGGGTTATTGAGAATATCAAATAAAATAACGTATATGATGATCCAAACTCATAATGGGTGTTCCCCACCAATATTGGAATCTGAGTCTCTGTTTCTCCTGGCACAAAATAGCACTCCTGTTTCTGACCGCGACATAACCCTCTGGCAATGTCATTAACCTTATTAAATTTGGCAGCTCTGTGGAAAACGAAGGTCAAAAAAGCTGTCATTGTTTATATAAACTGTTCATTTTGTTGTCCACAGTGCTATGAGGACTAAAGGGTAGAGGGTTGGATGCTGCCACCCAGGGAGTAACCAGGGAGAAGGGAAGAGGCTGGAACAGAGCCTCAGGGGGACTGGTCTTTACAAGACAGGCTGGGAAAGAGGAGGGCATAGAGAAGATGGAAAGGGAGTGATCAGAGAGAAGTGAAGGTGCCAGGAAAACACTGTTGCAGATGCTGGGGGAGGAGAGGGCTTCAAAATGGAGTGTGTGGCCCACAATGTGATGGGGTCATGCTGAGAGGAAGCGAGAGTAACTGAATGGAGTACAGAAGGAACAGAAAGCAGGCTTTGGTGACTTCAGTCATGTGTGTAAGCTGAAAATGTTATAACAAATGTAGACAGCTCTTCAAGAAGTTGGGCTGTGATGGGGAGGAGAGAGAAAAGATTAAAGAGGGAGGGTGCATGAGACAAGGGTTTTTTCAAGAAGGGAAGTGAGTTTTGATGGCAAGGAGCCAGTTGAGAGGGAGAGGTTGACAATGAAGAAGAGGGGGTGGATGAGAGAGAGAAGGAAACTCCAAGGAGGCAGGGTGGGTAGATAAATGAAGCAAGAATTGGATATTAATGCAAAACTAGAGCTTGGGGAAACATTAGATCCCATAAGAATCTGCCGAACCAGCTGATACTGACCCTCAGGTTTAGACGGGGAATTTAGTAGGGAGGGATTAAGAAGAGTAAGGAAGACTGAAGTAACTGAAACACATGTGACAATCTGTTGTTATTGGAGGGGTAACAGGAAAAGCTTCTCCTCCACCCTCTGAAGCTTACTTGAAAATGAACTTACAACAGGCAGATTAACAGGAAAAAAAAAAGGAATAAAATTTATTAATGTGCATGAAACTGAGCATGGTAGCTCACTCTTGTAGTCCCAACTACTCAGGAGGTTGAGGGGAGGATCGCTTGAGCCCAGGAGTTTGAGGCTGCAGTGAGCCACCACTGCACTCTAGCCTGGACAACAGAGCAAGACCCTATCTCTTAAAAATAAAATGCTACACAGGAGAAAATCATAGGAGAGTGGTTACCTCATAACCCAGGGAGGTCCAGCTTTTTCTATACCTTTCTTCATAGAGAAAGGGGAAATGGAGGTTAAATGTGGCACTTCTGAAGAGTAGTAAATGATATTTAAGGGGAATGAATGGTCCCAATGCTCAGACAATGGAAGGTAAATAATTCTCTTTGGGAACTGAATGGGACCCGAGAACAGGCAATAGTTTGGGACAACGTTCATCTGAGCTCTGAGTGTGGTGTTTAATCTTCAGTCCCTTCCTCTGTTACATGAGTTTTGATCTTCTCTGGTTAATGAAATTTTAGGGGAGGTGACTGAAGGCAATTTTGTTCCTCTTTGGCAGGTCCAATTTCTAGGTAGATAAGGGAACTTCAGAGAACAGCTTCATCCAGCATGTACTGGTCTCCAGTGGCCTTGAATTTGAAATATCACCATACCAAGTTGCCATATTTGGCGGTCACCCTCCCTGGATCCTTAACTATTCAAGAAAGGATCTTTTAAAGCTCTTGCCTTGTAGCCAAACATGAAAAAGTCCCCCTTCCCTCTTGTCTTAAAAGTCTGTCCTCTCTGTAGAGTGTTCTAGCAAACAGGGCTCAGCCTCCTCATGTTCTGACTAGCACTGTCAAATAGCCAAAGCACTTTTGTCAGGCTGGTAAGTTGACATGCAATTAAAATTTGGTTGGAAAGGCTACCTGGGATCTTATCAAATATCAATCTTATTAAAGACCTCTCATTACTGTATAAAAGTTCGATAAGATATGTCAAGGTAGGGGGCTCTGAGTGGAATCATAAGAGCCAGTACTTTCCAGTCATAGAGTCGATGGAGTGCACTGGGATTTTAGATGCTGGTTATCGCCAGACGTCTGTCGTTTTCCGAACATGGCAAATCCTAGGTCAATTTCTGCCTGGGATAGAATGTTTCCTACTAGAAACACATAATTACAAGTTTAAGCTAAATAAACCACCAGGATGCGGTTTTACCTCTCAGGTGGAACTCTCCAAATAGTGGTTGTTGGGGTGGTTTTCATCACTGACTCTGTGAGTATTGGACCCAGAGATGATCGAGCCCAATTTTTTTTTTAATCAGCCCTTTTCTTCTCCCAAACTATAAAGCCATTAGCCATTCCCTCCAAAACACCTGCCAGTTTCCTGTGAGATCTGTTGTTAAGTTTGGGTGCCTCAGTCAGCATGAGGAGTAGTAGGCTCTAGGCCTGGACATTGACCATTATGCTCTACCACACTGTGAAGAAAAATGTGAGAAGCAGTAATAGCCTGCTCACCTGTCCACACCAAGAAACAACACAGCAAAAGCACAGCAGCTGATTGTCATGAGGAGCCTCCTACCTCTGCCACTTTCTGGCTGCATGACCTTGAATGAGTTATAGTCTTAGCCTCAGTTTCCTCATGTGTAAAATGGCTCTTTCATCAAGGGGATGAGGATTAAGTAAGGTTGTGTGTACAAATGCTTAGCTCAGCGCTTGCTACACATTAGTTCCCATTAACTGTAGCTGTTACTATAAAAATATACCACAAAGCATTAGGCTTAGCCAGGACTGTCACCATCTCACGCCATATCAGTTAACTAATCATGCAAATATGTCCTGGTTCTTTTCACTTGTACTTGAAGGACACAATATCACATTTTATTGATATATAATATTTTACGTATTTATGGATATGTATGATATTTCATTCCATGCGTAGAATGTGCAATGATCAAATCAGGGTGTTTAGGGCATCCATCACCTTGAGTATTTATCATTTCTATGTGTTAGAAACATTTCAAGTTTTTTTTTCTAGCTACTTTGAAATATACAATATGTCGTTGCTAACTATAGTCACCCTACTCTGCTATGGAGCATGAGAACTTACACCTTCTATCTAACTGTACATTTGTACCCATTAACCAACCTCTCTTCAGCCCGCTCTCCAACCCAGACACCCTTCCCAGCCTCTGGTATCTATCATCCTACTCCCTCCATGTGGTCAAGTGCTTTAGCTCCCATATATGAGTGAAAATACATGATCTTTGTCTTTCTGTGCCTGGATTATTTCATTTAACATGATGACCTCCAGTTCCATCCATGTTGATGCAAATGACATGATTTCTTTCTTTTTTATGGCCAAATAGTATTCCACTGCGTATAATACCACATTTTCTTCATTCATTCATTGATGGACACAGGTTGATTCCCTATCTTTACCATTGTGAATAGTACTACAGTAAACACGTGAGCATGCACGTGCAGGTATCCCTTTGATATATTGATTTCATTTCCTTTGGATAGATACATAGTAGAAGGGTTGCTGGATCATGGTAGTTCTATTTTTAGTTTTTTGAGAAATCTCCGTACTGTTTACCATAGTGGCTGTTCTAATTGGCATTCCCACCAACAGTGTATAAGAGTTCCCTTTTCTCCACATCCTCACCAGCATCTGTTATTTATTGCCTTTTTAATAATAGCCATTCTAACTGGAGTAAGATGATAGCTCGCTGTGGTTTTGATTTGCATTTCCTTGATGATTAGCGATGTTGAGTTTTTTCATATACCTCTCGGCCATTTATATGTCTTATTTTGAGAAATGTCTATTCAGAAGGATATGTCACTTTTGACAGAGTTATTTACCTGCTCTGCCCATCCACCAACTCCCCCCATCCTAGTCATAGAGGAATGCATTCAGGGAAGAGAGTTTTATTGTCATGAACTAGGAGTAGCCTTATAGCAGTTGACCCAGTCACCTAATCGTAATCAAAGAAAGAAATGTATAAACCCATTATGCTGTAACTTTTAAAGAATCTTCCCAAAGTTTTTCTGGCCTGAAATTAATAACCATTTATGTAGCAAGTCAACTCAATCCATTATATAGACCAACATTTTGCAAATGATTGAAGACTAGTATAGAAAGTTGCCTTACTCTAGGTTAAAAATGTGATTGGTATTTCTCAGATAGTTTTGTAGTCAGGGTATTTATTTGATTACACTTGCTGTCCATTGTTTTTAGGAAATTACTGTTTCAACCTTATGACAAAGAGCTTTGAGGCGGTGAAATAGAACAGATTTCCAAGTCACTTCTTTACAAGATCTAGGCTCCCCTTTGCTTATCCCCTTGGATCCTTTGCCAGGTTGGGCCAAATAATTTAAGTTATGAATTTATTTTAAATCGCAGGAGTCTTACTTTTTTGTGTATCAGATAACAAAACCCTACACAATGTATAGTGCTCTAAGAGGAAGGGATTGAAGGAGGCTTTCAATGAGAGAATTATTTTTCCTCTGCCTCTCCGTGTTTGACTTAAAACTCTTTGTTTCTTGTCTTTCATAAGATTTTTTAACTCTGTTTTAAAAAACACAAAGGAACACCTAAGACCTGTGAACAATGACCTGCCCCAGATTAGCTAGAGTTCATATCTTCAGAGAAGACAGATATTATAAAATGTTCTGTTAGGAACCCATTTCAGAAGAGTCTATGCCAAGTTCTTTAACAGAAATTCTGGAGTGTTCAATGTGTGTTATGTTTTTAATTTTTAATAAAGACCATGTTATCTATTTACAAGGATCGAGGCTCCCCTGTGCAAAGGACCCAACCTGGCAAAGGACTTTCAAAAGAATCAGTTTGAAAAGTAATACCCTTATTCAATGAGGCTATTGGCCACACAGAGAATTTATTTATTTTTTATTTTAATTAAAACCTAATGGGGTAGATGAGATGTTTTGATACAGGCATGCAATGCATGATAATCTCATCCTGGAGAATGGGGTATCCATCCCCTCAAGCATTTATCCTTTGCGTTACAAACAATCCAGTTATGCTCTTTTAGTTATTTTATTATTATTATTATTATTATTAATTTTAGACAGTGTCTCGCTCTGTCACCAGGCTGTAGTGCAGTGGCGCAATCTCAGCTCACTGCAACCTCTACCTCCCGGGTTCAAGCAATTCTCCTGCCTCAGCCTCCTGAGTAGCTGGGACTACAGGCGCACGCCACCACGCCCAGCTAATTTTTGTATTTTTAGTAGAGATGGGGTTTCACCATGTTGGCCAGAATGGTCTCAATCTCTTGACCTTGTGATTCGCCCGCCTCAGCCTCCCAAAGTGCTGGGATTACAGGCATGAGCCACCATACCCAGCTCTTTTAGTTATTTTTAAATGTACAATTAAATTATTATTGACTATAGTCACCCTGTTGTGCTATCAAATAAAAGGTCTTTTTCATTTTTCTATTTTTTTGTACCTATAAACCATCCCCACCTGTCCCCTAATCCCCCACTACCCTTCTTAGCCTCTACATAGAGAATTTTTCAAATTCCTTCTTTAAAATTGCTACTGGAGGCTCCAGAAGGTATCTCAAATATCCTAAAAATTGGGAAGTCTATGTCCTTTCAGATGAGTCTGATTTTGGAAATAGCCATTTGGAACTATATTTAGTAAATTATTTACCTATTCAAATTTGGTGACAAAAATTTTAGTCAAAAACAAGATTATAAAAGAAAACGTGAGGGCAAATCTTCATGACCTTGGATTTGGCAATGGCTTCTTTAATATGACACCAAAAGACAGGCAATAAGAGGAAAATAGATAAAATGGTCTCCATTACAATTAAAAACTTCTATGTGTCAACCTTGGATTTGTCAATTTTTTTTAATATGACACCAAAAGTCAGGCAATATGAGAAAAATGGATAAAATAGTCTTCATTAAAATTAAAAACTTTTATGCATCAAAGAACACTATCAACAGAGTGAAAAGACAGCCTATGGAATGGAAGAAAATATTTGTAAATTATATACCTGATATATGTGCATATTATCTAAAATATATAAATAACTCCTTCAACTCAACAATAAAAACAAACAAAAGCAAACAAAAAAAAAACCCACTTCAAAAATGGGCAAAGGACTTTAATAGACATTTCTCTAAAGAAGATATTCAAACAAACAGCATTTGTTGGACACATGCTTGTCAAAAAGCACATGAAAAAGTCATTAGAAATTAGGGAAACCATTAGCATCAGCATCACTACAGGAGTCATTAGGGAAATGCAAATCAAAACCACAGTGAGATACCACTCCACACTTACTGGGATGGCTACGATTTTAAACAGGGAGGAAAATAACAATTGTAGGAGAGAATTCAGAGAAATTGGACCTTCACACATTGCTGGTAGGAATGTAAAATGGTGCAAAGGCTGTGGAAAATAGTTTGGCAGTTCTTCAAAACATTAAATTTATACCGCATGACCCAGCAATTCTGCTCCTAGGTATATACCCAAAATAAGTGGAAACAGGGACTCAGATACTAGAATGCAAATGTTCATTATAATAAGCAAAAGATGGAAACAACCCAAGTGTCTCTCCATGGATGAAAGGATAAACAAATTGCATTCTGTCTATACAATGGAATGTTATTCAACCTTGAAAGGAATGAAGTTCTGGGCCAGGTGCGATGGCTCACACCTGTAATCCCAGCACTATGGGAGGCCGAGGCAGGCGGATCACCTGAGGTCGGGAGTTCGAGACCAGCCTGACCAACATGGAGAAACCCCATCTCTACTAAAAATACAAAATTAGCCGGGCATGGTGGCGCATGCCTGTAATCTCAGCTACTCAGGAAGCTGAGGCAGGAGAATCACTTGAACCCGGGAGGTAGAGGTTGCAGTGAGCCAAGATCGCACCATTGCACTCCAGCCTGGGCAACAAGAGCAAAACTCCGTTTCAAATAAAAAAAAAAAAAAAAAAATGAAGTTCTGATACACACTACAACATGGATGAACCTTGAAAACATGCTTAGTGAAATAAGCTAGACAAAAAAAGGACAAATATTGTATGATTCCACCTATATGAAGTACTGAGAATAGGCAAATTCATAAAGATAGAACATGGATTAGAGGTTCTATCTAATCGATGGGGCAAGTAGGGTGAGGTAAGGAAAGGAAGGAAATTGGAAGTTATTGTTTAATGGATATCAAGTTTTTGTATAGACTCATGAAAGGATTTTTAAAACAGTGGTGATGGTTGCACAACACTGTAAATATAATTAATGCCACTGAAGCGTACACTTAAAAATAGTGAAAATTGTACACTCTGTTTATAACATTTTCATGCTATTCAGCAATGAATATAAAATATATTTTGTTATTAAGCATTAGTATAAAATTAAGCATATTTTAATTATATATATTTTACCACAATAAAAATTTAAAATTTACAAGAGTTAAAATTATATTTAGACTGGTTGCAGTGGCTCGTGCCATAATCCCAGCAGTTTGGGATGCCAAGGCAGAAGGATCTCTTGATGCCAAGACCAGCCTGGGCAACATAGTGAGACCCTGTCTCTACAAAAAATAAAAAAAAAATCTTTTTAATTTGTAAATTATACTTAAGAAATCTGGCAGCCCTTTCCTTTTCTGGACAAATGCATTGTTGAAATAGTAAAATGGAAATGGATTTTGTATCAAATTAAACTTTATGTCAATATTTTAAAACTTACAAAACAAGATTATTAGAAAGTGGTTAGACAGCTCTTCCATGCCTCCTCCTGAGGGTAAAGCCCTTTTCTGGTATAACAAGAAATAAAAGAGGGAAAATGGATAGATTCTGCTGTTCAAAAGAATGTAGAACTCAGAGTTAACAATTGAATTTGGTCCAATTGCATGGTTCACATCCGATGAAACAAAATTAGATAGCTTGTGCTTTGTCAACGCATGTTGACATTAACACCTAGAGTTGGTAAGTCTTTCCAAATATTATCAGAAACCCTTCTTCCCTTCTAATACTTGGATATGCAGTTGCTTCCTTAGGTGCTACCAGAGTTGTACAGGTAATGTGGGTCCTCGCCAGGATCCCCTCTAAGCTACTGCAAACGATGGCTCATGTGCAACCCCGGTTCTCTTCCAGAGCACAGGAAGCTTGGAAACATGACTGTGACGGTGAAGAAGACTGTCCCCTCTCCTGAGGCTGTGCAGATCCTCTACCAGCGGATGAGATATGAGTATGAGTTTTACCACTACGTCAAAGAGCAGTTCCACCTGCTGAAGCGCAAGTTTGGACTTAAGTCTCACGTCAGCAAGCACCCCCTGAGGCCACACTTCTTTATCCCAACTCCACTGGAAACCGAGGAGCCAATCGACGATGAAGAACAGGATGATGAAAAGTGGCTGGAAGATATTTATAAGAGGTGATGTGACTGTGTTGCCTCTATGGCTTTATCTCCCTTTTCCAGAAAGTTCTTTGTTTGGGGAAGTAAAATCCTTAAGGGACTAAATTAATGCTTGGGTGCATTAAAAAGAACAAAACATTCCCACATGTTGGGGTCATTGGGAGATGCCCGGTTTTGCGGGTTTTATTTGTTTAATTTTATTCTGTCTTGGCTCTTTGGGTCTTTCCCGGGTACACTAGATGGCTCCATCCCAAGGCATCTTGTCATAAAACAGCTTTCCCCCCACCCCATATCATGGGGAAAGGGGAGAAATATAGCCCCTAGCCTAATAACTTATCATTTGTAAAATGACTTATAAAAATATTACCTCAATGGTAGGAGACATCCAGACTTGTATATTTCAGTGGAAATACAAAACCACTTCAGAGACCAGGGTATCTCCTCTGGAAGGATCTAAGAGAAGGTAAGACAGATTAGAGGACATCAAAAGGGAGTATGGAGCCAGGTGCCATGGCTCGAGCCTATAATCTGAGGCTGAGGTGGGAGGATCACTTGAGCCCAGGAGTTTGAGGTTGCAGTGAGCTGTGATCACACCACTGCACTCCAGCCTGGGTGACAGAGTGAGACTCTGTCTCAATTAAAAAAATTTTTTTTAAAGGAGGAGGATCTCCATGGGTAAGTGGTTTCTACCCACATGGGTAGAGTTCTGCCTCTGGTCCTTCTCAGGGGGCACTTTCACCAACAGCAGTGTAATTATCTCTGAAAGAGCAAGTCAGCTTGTGCCACGTCCCCAACCAATCCACAGCCTGGAGTACCTTTCAAGGTCAAAGTGCATGGCCAGCTCCATTGAGACATTCCATTTCAAAGCACCATGCTGACAGATATCAAAGTAGTCTAGCAGGGAAAATAATTTGTTTGCTGTGTAAGGAAGAATGTAGACAAGACAGATAAATCTGAAAATCATGTGGCATCAGGGAAAGGGCATGGCTGTGTCTTTTGCACCCAATATGAAACATCTTCTCCCAACACTGCTTTAATGGAAGTTCTAGGAACCAATTTAGCTCAGGCATTTGACTCCTACAGCAGAAGTTCTGAGCCTGACCACAGATGACGTGTAATCTATCAAACACACCCCTGGCCAAGGTGGGTCCTATAGGACCTGGTACTATGTACTATTGTAACTTCTAGTCCCCTAAGAGGTACCTGTTTTCAGTAAAAAGGGGTCCTGGGTTCTGTGCAGGTGGCAGAGCTACCCGAGAACTACCTGAGTTCTGTGCAGGTAGAGTCCCATTTCTTATGGGACCTGTGTGCTCCTGAGAACTCTTACTTGAGACATCAAAAAGAGAAGCAGCAAGAGCTTCTGGAACAGAGACTGCTTGGCCAGCTTTGTAAGTAAGTGGCTGCCTCCAGTGTGATGTGAGTAGATGTTGGGCAGTCTCACTGTCCTAAAGTATGTCTTCTTTCCACCTCCCACTGCCCCTCCCCTGCCACCTATCGATGCCTTGGTTCAGTCATTAGAAATCTGTTGCTTTGAGTTCTGAAATAATTTCACCTTAAAAAATGCTGAAAATACACATTCTCCTGGGGAGACGATAAACAGCTAGCTGAGAAGCCAAGGTTCAGTGGTGGCAGCAGGAAGGATACTTGCAACAAATTTTGTCTATTTCGTATTTGTCCCCTAGAGCCAGCCCTAGCAAATGTGTGAGTTGGGAGTAGTTAATAGTAAATAAGACTCTGACTTTACACAAGCTACACATTTTCTACTTTTCATAAACCACCAAGTCTCTCTAGAATTTTTTCTGCCTTCACTAAAATTGGACTGTAGCCAAGATATAAAGCAAGTCATTTGGAACCTGCCTAGTGAGCACTGAAGCTACTTTATCATGAGATGTGTGTTAAGAAGGTTCCAGCCCACAGGAGTCCAAGGAAGGCGGGGACCGCAGACGCACAGAGTCCAGCACTTGGCCACTCATGGGCCTTCTTTCTGCCTCAGAGGATGGGGGCAGAGAAGCGATTAAGGGAAATGTTCTTAGAGGAGGAAATATCCTTTGTCCTGTTCAGAGAGACCAGGGCCCTACCATTAGGCATACTTTCAAAAGCAACCTGGAGAACAGCTATCATATTCAAAACCAGTACAAGAACTGCTGCCTGGTACCCTGTGAGTCATTTCTATGAAATTCCATATAAAGAACGACGATTAGTTTACACACTGTGCAACCTCGCAATCTGAAAATAAAGTTGAGTTGGCTGTGTTTTCTCTGCTCTTGTCAGAACGTTGGGACAATTGGTCGTTCAAAAACATTCATCCTCTTACTGCAAGTTTATCTGGGTACTTTTACCTGTGTGTTCAAAGGCATTTATTTTCAGCAGTGATCATTATAACTTCACAACAAAAGATGCTGACGGATTTACTTACAGGACAAAATGTTATTTTGTCCCAGCCAACACCCTCTAGGTCCTAAAAGTCAAGGTACTTCAGTTTATTTGGCAAACATGACAACATTTTTTTTGGCCCTGGGCCCAACAGTTTGTACTTCATGAAACATATTGTACATTTTACATAGTTTAATTTAAAAAAATACCTTTTAAGCTAGTTGATCTTTGACTGTCTTATTTATTATAACCTTTCAGCACATTCCAAGGTTTTAGTTACTCAGGAAGGAGTTAATTAAAATGATTTTATTTTGGTCTGATGGATGTTTTTTAAAAGGAAAATTATTATTATGAACTTTCAGCCTACTTTCTTGAGTGCCGTAAAAGTGCTTGTAAATCTTTTTTTTTTTTTAAGAAGAAGAAAAAAATGGTGTTTGACATTGATGGAAATTCAAAAATATATATGGAACTGAAACATTAACTTAGCTAAAATAAAAGCAATCTGTGTTTGAGATGAAGCGTTCCTTAACTTATTCATCACCCATATAAATAAATAAATATAAATAAGTTGACATATTTTTTCCATCCTGTTGACAGCTGGAAATAAAAGTGCCTGCAGTTCCTCCCCTCAGCCTTCTTAATTGGCCAAGCTTTTTTCCTCAAGATGGGATTTTGAAAAGCTGTATTTTAAAAAGTGTATCAATTTTCATTCTTGTAATTATATGACAGCAAAAAAAAGGGGGCTGATAAAATGAACTAGTCATTTACTCATGTTGTTGCATATTTTAAAAACTAAACAGCTGATTTTATCAGTATTTCCACAGTTGGTTTCGTGTCGGGGTGCTACATCTGAATCATTTGTCTCTATGCATCCATGGGGCATGTCTACCGTCAGGTAGGAAAGGAAGGATGTGCCCCAATTCTCAGTGTCTACGGTGATCTGTTTCTTAGGCATGTAGCACCTCAAAACCTGGACCACTCTAAGCTCTCAAGTGAGCAGTCTTGATCCTGAAACACCCTTCTTGGGAAATTTCACTGCTGTGGTCAAATGGAGCTCACAAAGAGAAACAAACTGTGTTTCCTGCGTATCTGATGCTACATTCCAATTATATGTGACTATTATATAAAAGAATCAGAATGCTGATACTAGGAAAGAAAAATCCACTTTGGTAATGGCATGCTTTATTTCACGTAAGAATATGAGAATCCTAAACAGCAGGTGGTAAGTGGTGACCTTTCTTCATCATTTTGTTTGTCCTTCTGTAACTCAATCAAATGGTGTTTGACTCAATGAACTTTAGAGCCAAAAGTACTAAACAAAAACTGGACCGTGCCATATCTGGAGTTGCTTGTGTGGTCTGAAGTTCTTTATACATGTGCCATCACCTGCGGGTTTATCCAATGAGCTATTTGGCCTTAAATAACTTTTATAGATAATGACAGTATTTCTTAAAAGGCAGGATGACAGCCGAGCGCGGTGGCTTGTGCCTGTAATCCCAGCACTTTGGGAGGGCGAGGCCTGCGGATCACGAGGTCCAGAGATTGAGACCGTCCTGGCTAACATAGTGAAACCCCGTCTCTACTAAAAATACAAAAAATTAGTGAGACTCCGTCAAAAAAAAAAAAAAAATCCAGCTATTAAGAAAAATAGCCCTCTGGAGAACAGAGCCCTCAGAAATGATGCCACATATCTACAACTATCTGATCTTTGACAAACCTGACAAAAACAAGAAATGGGGAAAGGATTCTCTATTTAATAAATGGTGCTGGGAAAACTGGCTAGCCATATGTAGAAAGCTGAAACTGGATCCCTTCCTTACACCTTATACAAAAATTAATTCAAGATGGATTAAAGACTTAAATGTTAGACCTAAAACCATTAAAATCCTACAAGAAAACCTAGGCAATACCATTCAGGACATAGGCATGGGCAAGGACTTCATGTCTAAAACACCAAAAGCAATGGCAACAAAAGCCAAAATTGACAAATGGGATCTAATTAAACTAAAGAGCTTCTGCACAGCAAAATAAATTACCATCAGAGTGAACAGGCAACCTACAGAATGGGAGAAAATTTTTGCAACCTACTCATCTGACAAAGGGCTAATATCCAGAATCTACAATGAACTCAAACAAATTTACAAGAAAAAAACAACCCCATCAAAAAGTGGGCAAAGGACATGAACAGACACTTCTCAAAAGAAGACATTTATGCAGCCAAAAAACACATGAAGAAATGCTCATCATCACTGGCCATCAGAGAAATGCAAATCAAAACCACAGTGAGATACCATCTCACACCAGTTAGAATGGCCATCATTAAAAAGTCAGGAAACAACAGGTGCTGGAGAGGATGTGGAGAAATAGGAACACTTTTACACTGTTGGTGGGACTGTAAACTAGTTCAACCATTGTGGAAGTCAGTGTGGCGATTCCTCAGGGATCTAGAACTAGAAATACCATTTGACCCAGC
>NW_026652301.1:180845-210582 GCF_009828535.3 Hylobates moloch | reverse complement strand
AGGACAAAAAACCAAACACCGCATGTTCTTACTCATAGGTGGGAATTGAACAATGAGAGCTCATGGACACAGGAAGGGGAACATCACACTCCGGGGACTGTTGTGTGGTGGGGGGAGGGGGGAGGGACAGCATTAGGAGATATACCTAATGCTAAATGACGAGTTAATGGGTGCAGGAATTCAACATGGCACATGGATACATATGTAACAAACCTGCACATTGTGCACATGTACCCTAAAACCTAAAGTATAATAAAAAAAAAAAAAAAGAAAGAAAAATAGCCCTCTGGGTCAAAATTGTGAAATCCGCTTCAAGTAAAGAGGAGTTATTTTACTAACACAGCTTATTTCACATCAGATGATAAAGAAACCTGTAAAAAATAAACATAATGTTTTAAATATGCTGCTACAGAAAAGTCTTTTTTAGGCTAAAACCAAAAATCCAAGTCTGTTAAGAAGAAAAACACACAGAACTTCTTTCACAATCCAGCACATTCATTGTGATATCATGTGGTGTTAGTCGGCTAGGCCTACCGTAACAGAGTGCTACGGACTGGTTGCCTTAAACAACAGAAATGTATTGTCCCATAGTTCTGGAGGCTGGAAGTCCGAGATTGAAGTACTGGCAGGGTTGGTTCCTCCTGAGGCCTCTCTCCTGGGCTTGCAGAGGGCACCTTATCCCTGTGTCCTCCCGTGTCCTTCCCCGGTGCCTGTCTGTGTTTTGATCTCTTCTTCTAAGGACCGCAATCATATTGGATTAGGGCTCACTCTAATGACCTCATTTTAACTTAATGACTTCGTTTAAGACCCTAATATGGTTTGGCTGTGCCCCCACCCAAATCTCATATTGAATTGTAGTTCCCATAATCCCCATATGTGAAAGGGACCCGGTGAAGGATAATTGAATCATGGGGGTGGTTACCTGCATGCTGTTGTTCTCGTGATAGTGAGTTCTCATGAGATCTGATGGTTTTATAAGGGGCTTTTCCCCTTTGGCTGGGCACTTCTCCTTGCTGCTGCCACCATGTGAAGAAGGACGTGTTTGCTTCCCCTTCTGCCGTGATTGTAAGTTTCCTGAGGCCTCTCCAACCGTGCTGAACAGTGAGTCAATTAAGCCTCTTTCCTTTATTAATTACCCAGTCTTGGGTATGTCTTTATTAGCAGTGTGAAAACAGACTAATAGAGATCCTATTTCCAAAAACGGTCACATTATGAGATACTTGGTTAAGACTTTAATATATGAATTTGTGGGGGACACACAATTCAGCCCATAACACCCAGACTATAGCAGAAAAGTTAGGGCAGAGGAACCGAATTTCTACTAGGAGAGAAGCAAGCCTCAAAATACAGACTCCTGTAGTTGCATTGGGGCTCTGGAGCAGTGATCTGGTCCATTCCCTCATTTTACAGACAAGGAAAACCAAGGTCCAAAGAGGAGACACAAATATGTCCCATGCTAACTTTGCCCATTGAGGGTTCCCTTAACTTTTGAGCAGCTACCAAATTAAAACTTTAAAAAGATGATACAGCCAAAGCCCATCTACAGACCTAGGATCAAGAATGAAAGTGATGAGGCACTTTCAGCCACACGCACTGCCACCTGCCACACTGGAGCAACCTCACCATAGGGCTCTCCTGGGAGCCGGGGCTTTGCAACTCGCCTTTCCACAGAGGGAGGGGAGGCCCTATTGGTTTTCAGTCACTTAAGTCCTCAGAGACAAATCCCAAATAAATATTTTATTTTTGATTTTTCTGTCTGCTCAAAAGACACAGAGGTTCTTGTTCCTTGGTAAACAGACTTGGAGCATGTTTGCCCATCTCAGATTACAGAGTTTTATTTCTCTTAAAGGCAAAATGAAGATTCTTGTCCTACTTCCTGTAACAAGTTTCAGATGGACCCATCTCCAAAAATATAGTCAAAATGCAGTTCATGAAACTAGTGGAAGTCAAATACAGACATGTCCCAGGAAAGCAGAACCAGAGGAGCAGCAGACCCCGGGCACTCGCAGGACTGTTTGACTCACTGGAGAATTCCCTTCTGCCAGGGCAGGCTTGGCTCACTGCTGTGAGCACTGCAGATTCCCAAGGAACACCCAGGCCCACAGATGTTCATGGGTCACAGAATTGTGAACTGACCACTTGTGCATTTTGGATTTCAACTTGTAAACATGGGGATTCCCTTTTTACAAAAAGAAAAAGGAGAGGATGAAAAATCACCATGCAAAGGAAAATTGTGAGCTAAGTTTTTCCTTTTGGAATCTTGGCATGCGCATTTAGCTATCTTCAATCTGGCTTTCTCCAGACGCCGTGTGCTTTGAGCAGGCGTGGAGCAGTCTGCCCTGCGCCGCTCTGCCAGAACATTCAGACTTGACCTGTCACAGGCCTCTTATTCCAGTCATGAGCAGACACGGCCCAGGAGATGGGCCCTGCCAGACACAGCAGGCTGCCTTCGAGGTGCAACCAGAGAGGTGGTAAAAACCTGGGAGGAAAGCATTTGACTGACTAGGCTGGGGGCTGCCCACCAGTCAAGTCCCCGAGTTCAAGTCCCAGCTGTTCTGTTTCACTAGGCATCAGTGTAAATCACTTGACCTCCATCTGTCTGAAATCGACTCAGCTGGAAAACATTAGAAAGAAAATAGAACATCTACTGAAAACCAAGAGCTGCTTCTGGGATGAACCATTTCCCACCCTTGACCCCTAAATGCTAAAAGACTGAGAGCCATAACCCTTCCTAAGCTGATGAAAGGTTCGTTCTCACCACAAAACACTGTATCCCCAGCAAGAGGGCTTAGAATTACATATAATCATTCCAGGTTGCCTGAAGCCTCCACTCCTTCATGTCTGCAAGTGGCGTTGCCCAACATGCTATGAGTCCATGGACAGCAGCGTTTCTGAAGTGTGAATTGAGCTGCCAGGAGTAGGTACATCCTCCTGGGCATGAGATAGAGCAAATGCAGCAAGGACCTGTCCTAAAGAAGCATCGGTCCCTTCCTCCTGGCCTGGTTTCCGCTCTTCTGTTTACTGTGCCATTATCCAAGATGAACCAGTCTGTGGAATTCCACTTTTCTCAAGCATTCTTTGGGACAAGTTTGTCTAGCTGCAAGTTACAAGATTCATCTCTAATTCACAGTTTGTACTAAATACAGGCTTCCTCTAACTTCTTTAAACTGTGTGTATCTGTGATCCCATGACTAATAGTAATAATGAGCCTAAAACATCCATGTGAATTAGTACAGGTTGTGCACAAAGAAAAGTGTTAGTAAAAATTGGAAACCCGGCAGGACAGGGGTACCAAACTTGGAGGGTCATTTCTCATTCTCAGAAGTAGCGTTACTGCTGTGATGTGGGAGAAATCTGGCAATGATTTTGTGGGCTGGTGATGTTTCCAGCATGGTTGATTCTTCTTACCCCCATAGGACTGCCATGTTGAAACTTTAATGTGTTGTATTACTAATCTTTCAAATGCAGAAGAGAGTTACAACACTGACCACAAACTTCCTTCTAGTCACCTTAAGTTTTGCGCATATCAAATTTACTATTTTCTTTTTCTCCTTTTGGCACACTTTCCTATGTGATGTCCATCTTTGGAAACTAGTGAAATTCTAGTCAATGTGTATTCTCAAAGGATAATTCATGAACCAAGTGTGTGAGATAGACATGAAAAAAAATCATTGTGTTAAATAATTTTGGAAGTGCTGCAGTTCATAGTGTGGTGTTACACAGTATGGTAGTATATTCAGAGTATACTAAGGACTCATGCATACTGAAGCATTTTTAAAAATTAATTTATCTTTGTTGAATTTCAAATTTCTCAGAAGTATTTGCCATGAAACCCTTATTTGCATAAGTCCCATTGATATCCTGTGGAACTCGTGTTCTGGAGACTACACTTTGAGAAACAATGCTTTAATGCAAATTATTGGATTACATTTTTCCTCATTGGAAGAGTTGCTTTCCTTTTGCTGTGGTTCAATTTTGGTCCATGCATCCTGCTTGAAGAAAATATATTTGCATCAGATGACAAATGTTGATAAAAAGAAGATGGGGACAAATAACATTTTTAGAAAATAACAAGGAATCATCTTTCAGTTTTGCTTATTCTCCTAATTACATTCCTCTATCTCAGGAAAAAGTAGAAACTCTTTTCAAGGTAAAAATTTTTTATACTTTTTAATATTTGGGTACCTTGAATTAATTCATGACTCCCATGAGGATCAGTGCTTAAATCCAACCGAATAAAGGACATCTGTCCCCCTTTCTTCCTTGGGCTACAGTTGCTTGTGCAGCGGAAAGGAAAGCTATGGTGAAACAGAAATCACAGGTGTTTCAAGTAAGGTTTGTGACGGGGATGATAAGATTGCTCAGCTCTGGAGCTCTCAGCTACTACACACTGGGGCACCTGTGTTGTTCAGTGCACTAGGGGGCGCCGTATCCATAACAATTTACTCAAGAAATCACAAGTTCTTTCCAAACCTCCTTTCTCTCCCTGGCTTGCTCATTTTCCTTTATTGCTTTAAAGCAGTATGGCCCAGAAGAAACTCATGATTGGTGTATTTACCTGGTACATTTGCCAGTGTACATACACACGTTGATCAATAAGTTATTATCTTTCCCAGGTCTTTTGGCCCGATTTAAGTTTTGTTGCTATTATTTTTAGATTACCATTGTATTTTTAAAATGAGTCTTTATCAGATCATCTTTCCTGAGTTTGTTGTATGACTAAAACATGATCACAACTCTGGTTCAGTAATTAAGAGGTGACCCATGTGATGACTGTCCCAGATAACCATCAGGCAATACCGTAATTGCCACAATAAAGATAAGTAGAAAGTGTGTTTAATGCAAAAAACAAGGGAATAGGAAGATGTCAAGAAAGAGGTATTGCCCTGTTATCAAGGCAGGCCACACTAGAAAACGATTCAGGTAACTCTCAGTTTAAATTATTTTTATCTACAAAAATTTATTGGCACACATAGGGGCTACGTGGGAGGTCAGTAAAAACCTCAGTAAGGAGAAGACCTCATGTGGGATTTGAGCTAGAACAGTGGAATTTGCAGATAATAGCAAGGCAGATCATAAGCAGAAATATCACTCTGCCCTTGCAGCAGATTTGCAAGAAAGAGGCACTGTCATCCCTATTTGTTTAACAGGAAACAAAGGCTCCAAGAAGTTAAATAATGAGCCCACGACAGCACAGTAAGGAGCAAGACCAGGATGCACACTCAAATGTAACATGCTCTTGCTTTTTTTTATTGCTTGTAGGAGGCAAGATAAGATTAAGCCAGATTGCTAAAAATTTTGGAAGAAATTTTTATTTACTATAAGGGCAATGAGGAAGCCTTGGGCATTTCAGAACACAAAACTGACATGAAGAAATCATTTTCCTTCTTCTAAATTAATTAGCACCCTGTGTATCTAGCATTTGGACTCTTGGTCTGAGAGTTTGATCAAACATAATAGAGACAACTACTGTTCATTTGGGGCAGTTTTTAAGGCTCTAATTCCAGACACAAACCTGAAATGAGAAGACCCTACCAAACTAAAACCTGTGTTTTACCTGATTTGATCTTTACTACATTCTACCTACGCCTTTTTGCACAAATCTGAATTTCAAGGATGTAAAGAGAAAAAAGGGCAGTGTGGTTAGATTTAGACATAAACTGGGTTGAGTAGAAATAAAAAATGTCCTCTTTTCCCACTCCTTGTAAATCACTATCCAACTCTTGGGTGCAGGATATCGAGTGGGGAAGGGGAGGAGTGGGGCAGAAGGAAAAGAAGTCAGGAATCCAGGCTTCCCGGTCTCTCCACCACTTACCTCCCTTCCCCCAAAGACTCCTGTTCATTTCATCTCTGGATTTCCAGGTACTTAACCCCTGTGATGGTCAGGTAAGATAGGAGAGGTTCCTGTTTCAGTTATAACTTGCACTGGGGCTGTTGTCAGCAAATCCAGGCCTCTAGCTATTTTCCAGACTGGTCAGAACACTAACCTGAAACCCAGAAGTAACTGCCAGGGCAGAGGTAAGTCACTGGTGGCTTCTGCCTCTACATAGAGCCTTGGATCCCCCAAACACTCTTAGATCCTGGGAGCCAATGTTTGCCTTTTCTATCTGCCCTCTCTTCTTGGCTTCTCCTTTCTTTCTTTTTAAAATAGCATAAATGAAAAATACAATTCAAAATTAAAATGAGTTTATTACTTCAAATATATCTTTGTGCTCCAGTGAATTGACAGGATTTATTTATGCTGTCAAAGTAAATCAAATGAATTTGATTTTGGGGGTGGAGATGAACTTTAAACATATGCAAAATGAAAGAAATCACAAAGAAAAAAATACTAGAATGTCTGAGTTTCAGATAAAAAAGAACTCAGTTAAAAAGCAAACAAATGAGGGGAAACATTTGTAGCAGACATGGCAGATAAAAGATTGAAACTGCCAATCTTAAGGGACTTACATAAATCAATAAAAAGAATAAAATGTGCAAATGACATCCTCATTCTCGGACCTGAGCTATTTCAAAAGCTAAGAAACAGGAAAAGTGTTCATCCTCATTAGTAATCAAAGAAGTTTGAACAGAAGCAATGTGGCATCACTGGAGATGCTTTGGGGCAAACATATTTAGGTATGTGAATGCCTGAGATGAGGAGAGAGGATCGTGAAGTACTCACTCTTGCTCTGCTGATGGGAGTAAAATTGGTACATTTCTGAAAAGTAATTTGGTAATTCAGATAAAAACCTACAATAAACACTGAGATTCTATTTTGAAAGCCCTACCCCAAATACTTATTTCGTGGCTATAGCATCAAATCCAAAAATCTAGAATCATCTAAAGATATTAGTCATGTAAGATCAAATTACTCAAAGTCTTAATCTAAAATGCTGTAATAACAATATCTCTCAACCTTCAAGAAACGTGAACATAGCTTTTACTTGAATTAGAATATGTAGGTTATAGTACATTGCTTAAAGAAAAAAATTTAATCATCTAAATTTAGTCTAAATGAGACTAAAAAAAATTTAATCTCATTATCTTATAGTCACTCTAGATGTAAACCTCAAAACTCTTTCCTTCTGATTGTGCCACCATAACCAGCCTCCAAAGGTGGAAATGATTTCATCATCACCAGCTTAGCACACTATCCTGGGCAGGCCATTTCTAAGCCCAGTAGAAACATACATTTGCCAAAGGCAGATATAATTTTCCACACTTTCATAGTGGATACAAGTAGGACCAGATTTGAAGTTGGAGCTTTTTGCTTAGGTGGGTTATATTTTAATTAAGAAAGTCATTATGAAATTCCACTAGGTCAAATGTTTCTAGAATATTGTCCCAGTATCTCTTGCTAATTTCATTATAGTTAAACATTTGTTGAAATAGAATTGGCTGTGACGAGCACCAACCCATGTGACAGTAATTATTCTTGTAGAGAATCTCTACAGATTGGCTGAGATTTTCTCTTTAGCAGAGCTCAGATATCTTCAGTTTGCCAAGTTAATGCAGGGATTCTTTTCTAGCTCATTAAGTTAGAAAAGATAGTTCTCTCTTATACCCATGTAAATGTGTTATCTGAAGCATCACATTCATAAATGAGAGAATAGACTTGTAATTTAAATGGTCATAACCTAGGGTTTAAACAATCCCCTATTGTCTGTTTCTGCATAGAGCCAAGAAGACAAGTTTTGCCTCCTTAACAAACAAGATGATTTCAGGATCTGAACCAAAATTTTCAATTTGTCTGTTTTTTGTGTGTTTTTTTTTCTCCCTCCCTCTGTCCTGCACAGGGCCGGGCACACAAAGCCAATCACTTTTTGTGTCAAGTAATATTGGTGATTTTCTGTACTCCATAATTGGGGTTATGAATATAATCCAAGTTATATTATATGACTACTTATACTTTTGTTAATTGTATGTACTTGTTGGTTTCGGGTGCCAGAAATAATCCAACTCTAACAAGTTCAGACAAAAAGAAAATCTATTGGAAGAGCAGAAGGGTATCTATAAAATCAGAAAAAGAATTGAAAAAGCAAAATGCAAGCAGGACAAGGGTGCAATTGGGCTCAAGGGCAACTGGAACCAGGGACTGAAATGCTATCTGGTGTTTCTCTCTCTCTCTCCCACCCTCCACTCTTTTTCTCTTTTCCAGGCCAGCAGAAAATGTGCCCCCTTTCCCTCACCAAAAAATAAAAAGCTTCCAAACCTCACTCTAAGAGCTTCTGTCACCACAGAGGAGCTGGCTTCTTGCTAGTTATGGTTCAGAAAAATCTTGGGGAAAGACAATGATTGGCTTAGCTAGTCAGGGCCCCCCATCCTTGAACTAATCAGAAGGCCAGGAGGAGTGTTCCCATGGTATAAATCACTAGATCTCAGAGACTGGTAAATACAGTAGTCCTCGTGGATAAGGAAGATGTGTTCCAAAACCCCCAGTCGATGCCTGGACCCAAGAATAGTACCAAACCCTATATTTGCTATGTGTTTTTCTATACATAGGTGCCTATGAAAAAAGTTTAATTTTTATTAATAAATTAGGCACTATAAGAGATTAACATTAACTCATAATAAAATAGAACACTTATAACAAAATACTGTAATAAAAGTAAGTGAATGTGCTTCCCCCTCCCCCAACTCACCACCACCCACCCCCAGGCCAAATAACTTAATATTTTTGGACCAAGGTTAACTGAGGGTAACTTAAACTGCAATAAGTGAAACAGAGAATACGAGAGACTACTTTACTGTGAATAGAGCCGCCACCCAAAAGAGGGTCCACTACAGGGTCTTTTTAGATTTGCTGTCTGTCACCCAGGCTGGAGTGCAGTGGCACCATCCTGGCTCACTGCAACCTCTGCCTCCCGGGTTCAAGCGATTCTCCTGCCTCAGCCTCCTGAGTAGCTGGGATTACAGGCGCACACCACCATGCCCAGCTAATTTTTGTATTTTAAGTAGAGATGGAGTTTCACCATGTTGGCCAGGCTGGTCTCGAACTCCTGACCTCATGATCTGTCCGCCTCGGCCTCCCAAAGTGCTGAGATTACAGGCATGAGCCACCACGCCCAGCCTAGATTTGCTTTTGAAAGCTCTGCCCAGTATTTCTATAACCTGTCACAAGGCACAGCGACTCTTGTTAACAATAAAATAGTGGAAAAATTTTCAAACAAGACTTAGAGAAGAAAATTAAGATCACCCACAATCTCATCACCCAAATATAAGCACTGTTTACATTTTAGTGCATATCCTTCCAGTCTGTTGCATGTGCGTATATCCTTTTCTATATATATATAATATCATTGAGATCGTGTTAAATATACAACTCTACATACCACCATTCACTTAATATGTAAAAAGAATACTCAATAACATTTTTTACTTATAAATCTCTGTATCAGGGAAGCTGTGACATCAGAATATCTGTGAACTTCTTGAATTTGTGTAGAGAATCATAAAGGTATAAGCATATTGGTATGTACTTCTTTTGGGAAGGGGGTCCATATTTTCATCAGATTCTCAGAAGGGTCTGTTACCAAAGAAAAAGGTTAAACACTACAGCATTTAAGTTTTCAAAGCACTTGCACATAAATTACAATACACTCACAGCTGCTACATATTTAATATTTTACTTTTAACTGATCTCAGGTGACATTTAAAGGTTCATTGACACAAGGCAAACCGTACCTTGCAAATACATGGACTTGAACCACAAATGCTCAACCAGACCCTTAACTTGTGGGTGAGCCGTCGCGCTCCCCAGCATCCCATCACAGGAAAGCTCCCTTAACCTCACATCATGCCTCACTCTTGTGAAATGGTTAAAACAGCTTACAAAGGCGTGGATAGAGCTGACCCAACCAGTTTAGCCTAGAGATGTTCCACTGCCTCAATCACTAGGGCTCCTGGACAGAGCTTGATTTTAGGGCAAGACCATTCAGATCATTTAAACCCAAAATTGGATCTCTCAGGCAAATTATTGATTCACCTGTATAAATCAAACTAAGTCAGCTATTATTCGAGTCTGCCTTGCATAATGAATTGTACATAACTTCAGTGGACTTCACCCTTCAGAGCCCTCTTTGAGTCTGTTCTGGCTACATTTATTTAATGGTGGCAGAG
This sequence comes from Hylobates moloch, assembly GCF_009828535.3. Taxonomy (NCBI): domain Eukaryota; kingdom Metazoa; phylum Chordata; class Mammalia; order Primates; family Hylobatidae; genus Hylobates; species Hylobates moloch. Next base: position 200,481 of record NW_026652301.1, on the reverse strand, counting down.
TTTCCTTTCCACTTTGTGCAGCATAGCTCTCTTCTCTCCACCTCACAGAAGTCATGTTCTCTGTCCCTCGGCACATGCTTGTATCTTAATCTTTATTTTCCAACTCAGTTGTGGAATTCCACCGGGAAAACCCTTTCTTGCTCAAGAAGAACTGCAGGTACAATTTCAGCTCACCTTGGGTCTGTGTTGCCCCAGGGAGCCCAGGCTGAGGGTGAACAAGCTGTGGCTGCCACTTGAACAGCGCGTTCTCAGGTCTTGACCGCTTTGTGTCATCTCTGTCACTTCAGTGCCTCCATTCATTCCATCCCATTCTCTGACTGCCATACTGTTAGGTGTTCATCACAGTCATTTTCCTCAGAGATGGGAAGATCCACTTCTTAATTATAAAATTATTTTAGGCTTCTCAAGTGTTTCTTATTTGATTTCATTCAGCCCATGTGAAGCAAAATTTAGAGTTTACATTGATGAATAAAAAAGGTATGTTGATCAAATAGGTTCTTTGCCACTTGGAAAGCAACTGGATCAAATAACAGAAAATCCAGGGGAGACAGCTGGGAATTATAAGGCCCACGTTGTATTCTAGCTGATCCTCGGAACGCCATCCTGATTTTGAGACAGGCTTCCCTGGGGCCTGGTTTCTCATTTTTTTAATGATTCAATGTCACCATCTCCTCCTTGGAATGTGAAGAGTAATTCTGAAATTCTACTGAAAAGTGCTTTGAGTTTTTCCAAAGAAAATGACCTAATATTACTTAAGAGCACATTGCTAAAATAGCTTTCAGTTCCACTAAATATGTATGATGAAAAAACTTGCCCTTCCCTTATGATTGAGTTAAAGTATTATTCTATATAGTAATCAGGGTTTCAGTAAGCCAAATGCACTTGTGTGGATAAAAAAGTACTTGTGAATGATTTTTTTAATCCCTCAAATATCATTTACTTCCATTTCCATAAATGTAGTAGCCTATGTTGTGTCAAAGTCCCTATTTACTATCTTCTGTTTTCTTTATTCATTAATCTGTTATTTCCAGACCCAATATTGGTACCTCACAAAAATTGCTTCTATTTAATTACAACCCTCAGGAGTTATTAGTATGTCATAAAAACTAACGTTGCATTTTCACGTGACAAATTGACAGTAAGTGCAATCGAACATCTAACCAAAGTTTATACACAAATGTCACTGGGCTCTGGGCTCCTGATCCTTAAGCCTATGACAGTTCCATTTTTTTTCAGCCCCTGAACCCAAGTTACTTAAGCAATCTTGATTGTATAATAGTAAAAAAAAAAAAAAAAAAAAAAAAGTACCCAAGGAAGTTGTTGCTGATGGAAATATTCATTCACTTATTCAATATATGCTTATGAAGGCCCTGCCATGTGCCAAGATCCATGCTAGAAGAGGAAGATTTAGCAGTTACCAAGACAAAGTCTCTGACCTCAAGAAGCTAACATTCTAGGGGAGAAAGGTAATATATAAGGAAACAAATAAGATAATTTGATAATGATAGATATTATCAGGAAAATAAAAGAGTAATATGATAAAAGATCATTGGATTGGGGTAGGCTTTAGTTAGGCAGCTAATTCATTTATTTAAACAATTTCCCTTACAATTTCAGGATGCATTTCAATTAAACTCTTCTAGATGCCAGAAAGAGGAGTGGGTTTTTTAAGCTTTTTTGTGTATATATTTTAATAATTTATTTTTATTGAGGCATTATTTACATAAGGGAAATGCACAGATTTTATGTGCTAGAAATCAAAATCAGTTTTTTTCCGATTACCAGGGAAGTTTTGTTAGAGTTTGGACTGTCACCTGATTGGTTGGCTTGGGCTTTTTTCTTTTATTATTATTTTTAACTGACATATAATTGTACATATTCATGGGGTACTTTGTGATATTTCAATACGTGTATACAATGGATAATAAAACAGGGTAATTTGTGTTGGGAATATCCAAAGTCCTCTCTTCTAGCTATTTGAATATACACAGTCAATTGTTGCTACTTATAGTCATCCTATTGTTTAGATTTTTAATCACCAATTTCTAACAACTGTTTTCATTGCTTTTTATAATCTAGCTGGAGGACAGATTCCCATTCTCTTCTCCCTTTTAGAGATTAAGGAAAACCAAGACCTTTGACTAAGAATAATTGCACCTGTACTAACAATCAGAGTAGCCATGTATGGCCTCTCTCTGACGCAGCAGCCAGGAAAACGTACCCAATACCATCCTGCGTTAAAATTGCCTCACTTGAATTTTAACAAATCTGCATCATGGAAAGAAGGAACACGTACATGATGTAACTCATGGAGCATGGTCCACTTCTTGCTAAGATGTTTTTCTCTGTTCTCTGCATCCATATATTCCTAAGTATGAAAACGGATTCAAGGAGTGAAAAGGAGACTACAAAGCAAAGCAAGTTTGATCAGAAATGATGTTTCAACTCATTAAGGTAAAAAGTGATTTCCAGAAATCTTTTATGAATACTTGAATGGCAAAAATATATCAAAATAATGCTCCTCTCAAGAGAAAAAGAAAAATAAAAGGGCAAGAGATAGTGTTGATCTTGATTTTGAAACCAAAGATTCCTAAATTTTTAAACTCTTAATTCAGCACCTTATTTTGGTTTTGGGGAAAATCTAGTCTCAGTTCAGTGATGCTTTTAATTCACAAGAATGTGAAAACTGGATTAGTTATGAGAAACAAGAAATGAATAGTACACACACACACACACACACACAAGAGCACACAACACAAAACACACGTACACACTCAAATCGCCATTTGCACTTTTGCTTATTTAACTGCATCGAAATCAGGCACCTCTGCCCCTTTAAGGGATGCGCTCTCATCTTCTGCATGCCACTATTTCCTCTACCTGTCACATCTGCCACCAAGTTTCCTACCATGGTCAGAGAACCAGTTTAAAGTCACCAAACAGAAAACAAACAGCCCATAAGCAAAGATTCCAGACAGCCAAAGACACTAGCATTTGCCTAGCTGCCTGGCTCCCTCCCCAGTGCTGAGGATTCAGACTTCAGTTTAGTGCAGGCCTCCTGGAAGCCCTGCCTGACCTGGCCAAGGCTAGACAGGGCCCCTTGGTGCTCCTCCCCAGGGTAGCGCTCACCATGCTACATTGTAAATGCCCATTTACCCATTGTCTCATCCCCCAGACCAAACTCTCTGTGAGGGCAACACCTTGTCTTCTTCAGTGCAGCATCCATGGCACTTAAATGCAGCACTCAGAATGAAGGAGTGAACAAATGAGCCAATGGGTGAGTGGCTGAATGAATGAAGTGAACTAATTGTTTTTCACTGAGCAAAGGAAGGCGGAGAACACGGAGTGAGAAACAGGAGGGCAGAGTAAACAGGAGAGATAAAGAAAGTGACAGAGACTTGCCACCTCTGGGAAACCAACACTAGTGTCCCAACACGACCAGAATCCCCCTGGTCAGCTTCTAAGGAACACTCTATGGGTGTTTTATTTAAACATTTCACATGGCTCACACCTGTAATCCCAGCACTTTGGGAGACCAAGGCGAGAGGATCACCTGAGGTCAAGAGTTCGAGACCAGCCTGGCCAACATGGTGAAACCTCATCTCTACTAAAAAATCCAAAAATAATTAGCTGAGTGTGGTGGCGTGCCCCTGTAGTCCCAGCTACTCTGGGAGGCTGAGGCAGAAGAATCACTTGAACCCAGGAGGCGGAGATTTCAGTGAGCCGAGATTGCGCCACTGCACTCCAGCCTGGGCGACAGAGGGCGACTCCATCTCAAAAAAAAATTTTTTCAGTCTAAACAATAATAAGTGAAGAGGGAAAATCATTCAGTATGAGAATCCCCCTCTAAAGGAGCCAAGGAGGTAGGTCTAATAATTCAGACTGTTCCTCTGCTCCATGGTGTGTGGAATGATTTACTGCATCCATAAAGGAAATTGCAGGACTTAGAGCTGAGAGACGCTCCGGAGGCCCTGAAACCGGGATGGCGCAGACACAGAGCTGTGTCTGAAGATGTGGCTCCCGGGACTGGAGGGTCTGCAGCTGCCCTGAGTCCACAGGTGACGGTGTTCAAAAGAGGAGCGGCGTCAGCAGTGGCTGTGTCCCACGGCTGATTAACACAACAGAATGTACAGTCAGCAAGGGGGAGCTGCCTGTCAGGCTGTGGACTTACTGTCTGTCCCAGACTGGCTTTGTTCAAGTTTAAGGGCATTGTAATATTTAATACAGCCTGTAGCAATCTCGTACCATTTGTAAAAATCATGAAAACATTTAGTATAGAAAAAATATGTTCAAGTTTCAACCTAGAAAAATAACTGTGTATAGAACAGAATAAAAAAGGGTTCAGAAGAATATTAGCTGATTAACATATTCTTTTGAGTTAAGAAACTAGAACCCAGATATACGGGCACAACCAGGAAGGAAAGTGGGAATCTTAAAGGAAGAAGAAGCTTCAGGTTAGAGAAGAGATGACCTTTGACTAAGAAGTCCCTAGTAGTCATACTTAAAGCTTATCACCAAACTTGAACCAATTGTACAGTGTCAGTTAGTAAATCCTAAATCAAATGATCAGCATGTTACCTAGGACACGGCTGCGGCCGTGCGTTCCAGCCGCTATGCTATTCTTTTGCTATGATGAGTTACTCTGTGTAAAGCAGGGGTCCCAGACTTTTATGAACCAAGAAAAAAAAATTAATAGAAACATGGAACCAAAATAGGACTGTCAGCTTCCTTTCCCCACTGGTCAAGTAAAAATATGAAGCAAAAAAAGGAAGAGGAGAGAAGGGAATTACTATCTACCATCACCATGATTTGGGGCAAAGAATAGACATTTTCACATCAAAAAACTAAGACCATAATCTCCAAATTTAAAAAGATGTGATTTTGTATTTAAGAAAACAGTCACTCATTGTTCTTTTCTCACAGGCGGGCTTTGGGGAACCAGGGGATGGAAGAGTGGAGAAGAATATGGGCTTTGTAGTAACACAGTTCAAATATCAACCCTGCCACCTATTAACGAGGGCAGGTTACTTCAGGTTCCTGAGACCTAGGATCTGTCTTCTGTGAAAGAGGCATATGTGCTTTACAGGTAATTGTGAGAAGGAACTGAGACAGATACATTAAGGCATAATAAATGCTAGCACCTTCTTCTGGTGAGGATCTTTGGCCGTCAAGACTAGGTGTGTGGGGTTTGGAGACATGGGGAGAGAGAAGGCCTCACTCTCAGCACCCTGCTCCCCAGTGTGAAGGCTCCCCTCTTTTGAATCACAAACTCTGCTCATGCCTGGGTTTTGTGGAGTTTTGTCCTCTTCCTCCCTGTTAGAGAGTCTAATTTAAAACTCATCTCACCTGGCTAAAGAGGACAACTGAAGCGGAGAGTTAAGTGGGGGGAGGGACCTCTGCATCCTCCCATCCTCAGTTCTCCTTGGCCTGGCCAGGAACTGCTAGGACACCCATCATTTTGATTTAGAATAAAACTGATTTGCCTGTCAGCTATCAAGACAGATGGAATAAGGGTTGCCAAAAAAACAGAATTTGGCCGTGGCTATTTCTTATATAGACCTTTCCAGCTACAAGATTGATATCAGAGTGTAACACGCGGCTGTAAATGTAAAGAGAGTTAGGTTTGATCACAGCCCTCCCTGTTTCCCTCCTGCAGGCAAATGACAGGCAGGGTTTTAAGGAAAAAGCTAAGGCTCTGGGTTTGAGAGTCAGATGCTAAGTTAGGGACAAAATGATTTAACCTCCTCCCTGGGATATGCTGAGATACCATTCCAAATATTAATTTGCTCAGAATTCAAATTGAACTCTGCAGCTACCTCATTTGAGAGGAAAATAGAGCTCTGAGAACAAAGGCTTTTCCCAGCATCTCCTTAGGAAAGCCCCCTGGACTGGCTGTCAGGAGACCTGGGCTCGAAACCATGGCTTTATTGTTCATCTTTTATGCCTCAGTTTCCCAATAGGAATATATGACTAATACTAGTGTTTTCTTCTGACAAGACTGTGGTAAAGACCAAAGAAAACTATACATTTGAGAAAGTTCATAGCACTAGCACACTAAGGTATAATTTTGATTATGATCATGTTCATGGAATTTTCAGCTTCATTCTTTCTTTTAAGGCTTAAAGTTTAAAATAAAAACACTTTAAATAAAATTTCAGGTGCAACGGCTCACATCAGTGGTCCCAGCTACTTGGGAGGCTGAGGTGGGAGGAGAGCTTGAGCCCAGGAGTTCAGGACCACCCTGAGCAACATAGAGAGACCCCATCTCAAAAAATCATAATAAAATAAAATAAATATTTGTTCAGGCCTTCAAGACCTCACTGAGAACTTAGCTTTCAGCCACGGCTTACTCAGAAGCCATCAAGGGGCTATGGCCCCTTAGAGAGCCAGGCCACATGGGCTTCTGCCCCACCACGAATTCCAGTTCCGTAGCCTGTGGAACCTCAAGATGCTCCTTGGGGTTCTTGTGTTTTCTAGAGAGCTTTATCTTTTTGTGGCCTCTACGCCCTTTGGTTCCTGCTTCTTTGGGTTGAAGGTTTGGGGGAGGGCAAGTAGGGAATAGAGAATAAACAAAGACAGGCAATGCGTGGTTGCTCACGCCTGTAATCCCAGCACTTTGGGAGGCCGAGGCGGGCAGATCACTTGAGGTCAGGAGTTCAAGATCAGCCTGGCCAACATGGCAAAACCCCATCTCTACTAAATATACAAAAGTTAGCCAGGTGTGGTGGCGGGTGCCTGTAATCCCAGCTACTCGGGAGGCTGAGGCTGGAGAATTGCTTGAACCTGAGAGGCGGAGGTTGCAGTGAGCCAAGATCACGCCACTGCACTCCAGCCTGGGCAACAGAGGAAGACTCTGTCTCAAAAAAAAGACAATAAACAAAGACAGGTTTTATAGCACACAAGGACGCCCCGTAAAACAAGCCTTCACATGGATGGTTGGCCCCTCACCTGCCTGGCCCTTTTTCTCTTTCCTTTCTTCTCACCCTCTTCATTCATCTCCCCTGTTCTTCAGGTGTGAAACCCACCAATTCCCCAATGTATACTGAAGAGCATGTTTCCTTTCCTGATATCTTGCTGCTGGCTGGCATCCAAAGGTGTTGCCAATCCAAGCAAGTTTTTAAAGGAATTTTTTCAGACAAAGGAAGATTCTTCCTCAGGAGGAGTTTAGATGCCAGCTGTTAAGAGCTGTTGGGTAAAATAGTGCCATCACCAACTGCTGTGTGAATAAACCAGTGCTTCTCAAAATGTGGTCCTCACACCCCAACACCAGCAGCCTCAGCATCACCTGGCCACTCGCTAAAAATACAGATTTGGGCCAGGTGCAGTGGCTCACACCTGTAATCCCAGCACTTTGGGAGGCTGAGGCGGGAGGATCATGAGGCCTGGCCAATGTGGTGAAACCCCTTCTCTACTAAAAATACAAAAAATTAGCCAGGCATGGTGGCAGGCACCAGTAATCCCAGCTACTCGGGAGTCTGAGGCAGGAGAATCGCTTGAACCCAGGAAAAGGAGGTTGCAGTGAGCCGAGACTGCGCCACTGCACTCCAGCCTGGGCAACAGAGCGAGACTCCATAAAAAAAAAAAAAAAAAAAAAAAAAAAAAAAACAATTTGGGGACCATCAGACACTCTTGGAGTGCAGCCCAGCAATCTGTTTTTAACAGAAGCCTCCAGGAGATTCTGATACTGGCTGAAGTGTGAGAACCACTGACCTGTCAAAGGACCAGCAGCATGTCCACCTTCCACCAGCATAGTGCTTGTGGACAGCAAAGGTTCAATAAATACTTGTTAAATAAATGAACAGGCAGACTACTGATGCCGTGTGAAGAGGAAGAGGAAATAATATAAAACACAGTTTCCGCTCCTGGGACCTGAAATAAGCCCAGTGAGAAAGCAATGTAAGGATCTGAAGTCTTACAGCAGCAAGTCAACTTACAGACACTGAGCCTGTGTTTCTAATGATGCAGATGAGTATACCGAGACAGCACAACCGTAATGGTGCTCAGGAGCAGAGCTGCCCTGGACACGGCTGTCAGCCCCTCCACCCCCTATCCTGTGCCCCGGGAATTCTCAGTTCCACACTCCCTCTTGAATGGTTCATGTCAGAGGATAATGAACTACTGAATTTTATGGTTCAGACCCGAATCTATAAGGCTCACAGGGAGAATGCAGTGTGGGCTGCAGGAGTTGTGGAACTCATGCTGAGGGTTTTTTTTTTTTTTTTTTTTTTCCAGAACAAGAAAGATCTGGATGAGCAGAGATTTATGGAATTTACTTTTCCAGTTTTGGTAGCATTCCAAAGCTTGAGGAGAAAACGTGCAGCAAGCTTTTCTTCATTGGGACTAGATTGTATTTGCCCAAAGAAGGAAGACAGATCCAATAAACCAGGCCAAGATACTTGCAGATACCCCAGGCCTAGCGTGAAACTGTGGCTGGTGCTACTGCCCCTCTGCAGCAGCTCTGAAATGTGCCTGGGCTCCTCCATCCTTGATAAGAGGTTTGCCTTTCCCATCGCCTTGATGCTGCTCCTGGCTTTCTCATTTCTCTCTTCTTGGGCATGACTACCTCTCTTCCTTTGTCCATGCATTCATGGTATATTGATCATCAGCAGTAGTAAAGTCTGCCTGTTTCTTTGAATGAGAGGTTCCTCCAGCCACAGGTCCACATCACTGCCAGCAAAAGGCCCTCTAAGTGGTCATGACTTGGAGTCCTTGGAGTTTGGATGGAGGAGAGTGGGAGGTATGAAAAAGCCAAGTGAAACCTTGATGATTTCCTTTCAAAGAAAGTAGGCTGGTGCCCAGGGGAGGTCCAAAGAAAGGAATGCTGAATTCGCTAATTCTGAAAAGAATGACTAAGCTTTAACCTTTAGCACATTACAGCCTGCAAGTGACATTTCCCATAAAACCTCCAGCAGCTAAACCTGACACACTATTCGAATAATTTAATTAAATAAGAAAGGAAAAAAGGAAGAAAATGCCTATAGAGGTTTTCAAGAACTTGAAGTGTGACACCTATGCAGGAGTTAAAAGTTGTCTTTCAACAGCATTATAGCTTGGTAAGCAATGGAGAACCCAACTAATCATTAATAAGTGGTTTTGTTAGAATTTTTGTTAAACTAAAGATAAATACACTATGTTTAGCTACTGGGGTAATAACCTAAACTAGTCTGTGAAAGAAAAGGTTAACTGAAATTGGGATGCCTGCAAATCATCTAGAATTTTAGTGGATCTTATTTTTTAAAAACATCATCACAGATTTATGTGTAGAGGGAAGTGGTAAGTGAAACAGAAAATCAGTAATTAGATTACAGAGCTTCCAGAGGTTAAAAAATACTTTCCAAGTTATACACAGAACAATCCTCTGCAATTATGCTGATTACATGGCAAGTAAATACCTGTGTATTCTGACTTCAGCAACTACAGTATTACTGTCTACTAGTGGGAGGAAAGCACACTTCTGAAGGTCACTGAGCATTTGATGACTAGAAATCTAGATATCCTTGATAGTTAAACAGCAACATACTAAAGATGAAAAACACTATCTCTTTCATCTAATTTTTTTCAGGTCAGCTCACTCAATCTTTTCATGTAATTTTTGAGCATGATCTCCTTCTCTTGGAAGGAGATCAAGATTCCAGTAATGTAACTGCCATGGGGCCGGTGTGCAGACTCAGGGCTCTGATTCGAGGAATCTGAAACAAACCCTCGTACTACCCAGAACTCAGGAAGTCTAATTCTTAGCCTGAAAAATGACCTGAAGTTACATATTTCTCCCCTTTGAGTAACAGCTAAATCCACTCACTCAATGGACAAGCATTTCGTGTGCGGGTGTGTGTATGTGTGTGTGTGTGAAGTATATAATTTTTATAAATTTAAATAACATTTTAGATAGATAGACATCCTCAAGCAAGAACCTAAGTGTTTTGTTGGGCTTCATCTATCATACTAGTTGCTAAGAGATTTTAAAGGAAGTTGAACATTAACTCTACAGATACCAGGTTAGATACATCTTCATAAGCTGAGGAATAATTGGGATCACAGGAATCAAACAAATCCACACATTGAAAATCACAGTCACTATATAAAGAAAAGGAAGCTGCATAGGAAAGCTTCTGGCACTGAGGTTGAGATCATACTGCAATGGAAATTATTTGAATTCTAAGCCAACATAAGAAAAAAAGAACTTATTCTAAAATTTATTGAACAAGTTTGGAGCAAGCATCAATGACCATATGCTTGGAAATGCTGCATGGGATGATAAAGGTTTATTATTGTTCTCAGACAGGTCCAGTGTAGTTAACAATGGTGGACACCAGCTGTCTGTTGATGTGTATACTTTGTATAGAAAACATTCAAGGTCACAGTGGCTGGTGCCCTGAGTAGAGATAGTGCTTTCCAGTGGTAAGGAGGCTTAAAGCACGATGGGATAGAGATCTGTGTGGTTTTCCCTCCATGCACAAAGCAGAAAGAAGTGTGCTCCTGTCCTATCTCCCCACACATCTCCCCCACCACTACCCCTACATACACATTCTTTCCCAGCAGCCTGCACCTTCAGAAAGGGGAAATTCTCATCACACATTCAACTCTTAAAGAAGCATAAGGAAATGACCAGTCTTAAGGACCCTCCAGGGACACTGTTTCTCCTGTCCTTCCCTTTACTGCTGTGTCTACTCTCTTCAGCCAAAGGGTGTCATGGAAAAAAAGAGAAGGGGCACCCAAGCCAGACTCTCAGTTATTAAAGAGGCACCAATCATTGAGACTGTAAGAACTAAGCCAATACAATGACCATTCAAGTAAGATCTTAGGATTTCTGGTGACTGTATACTCAGCTATATGCTGTTTAACTGAGGATCTCAATGATCCAGGTGTGTTTGTCCACGTTCAGAGTGAAGAAGCTGGGGGTTACAGATAATAAATCCCCATTGATCCAAAGTTATTGTGGATAAAAGCATTCTAGCTAATTGTCTATTCATCCTAATAGCTATTTACTCAGTTCTATTAATATTGCCCTCAGAGTCTGCATTCATGTCTGGTTCCCCCAGCTACCCTGTGAACTTCTGCAGGGCTTATTCCTTCATTCACCTACCAGTGGCTACTCAGAACTTCACATTTGGAGACATTCCAAAAATGTGTATTACCTCCCACAGCTTCTTGCCTTGAGGCCCTCCTCCTTCTGGTAAGCCTAAGATGCCATTTTGAGAATTTAACACTGTGCTATTCCCCACCCTTGGTTTGAGTTCAGGCTGACATGAGCTGCTGCCCAGCCAAGGACAGACAGGGAAACTAGGCTATTTTATGCACATCCAGGACAATACTCACTGCTCTGCAGTGGGCTGCTATGAAACTGAGATGTGAGTAGATCGCACTCCCCACAGCTTCTGGCCTATGCTGCTTGCCTGGGATGGATACCATCCTCCCTGGTCCCAAGCCCAAGACACTATTTTGAGACGTTAATGCTGGGCTTAGGCTAACATGGCTGCAGCCACCACCTGGCCAAGGAGGGACAGGAAAACCAGGTTCCCCTATGCATGCCTAAAACAATATCTACCACTCTGCTATGGGCTGCTATGAAACTCAGACTTGAATGGGCTGCACTCCCCATAGCTTCTTGCACACACTGCTTGCCTTAGCGGGCCCTCATATTCTCTTGTCACAAGCCCACAGCTAGCACCATTTTTAGAGTTTAATCCCAGGCTATGTCCCACCCTCAGACCAAGCAGAGGTGATGTGGCTGCAGCTGCCACCCAGCCAGGGAAGGGACAGGGGAGACAAAGCTCCCTTAAGCACACTTAGGACAAGACCCACTACCCTTCTACAGGCATCGTGGGGTGGAGGACTGGCTTATCCAACCCATTGCAGCTTCTAGCAATACCTACTTGAACTGCTTGGGTCCTAGTGGGTTGCTCCACCACTGCTACTGCCATCACCCACATGACACCAGCTTCCCAGGGTCCTGAGAACCCATCCACACACCTAGCCCACTACTACAACTAGCTTCTAAGCAAGCCACCTGGAGCCCCAAGAATCAGTGCTCCAGAGTCCACTAACACCAGAGCCAGTACCTAAAAATAGGCACATTCATTCCACTGCTGCTACTTGGGCCTGAACACTGGCTCAGTTGGTGTCCAAGTCCCCAGCAAAACTTCACCACAACCTCAACTAATAACTGTACCCTAAGTCACCAAAGAAATCACAGATACCACTGATACTGTATATTGCCAAGGAAGTCACACAAAGATCACAGTACCACAGGCAACCAAAGTCAAAGTCAAAGTACTTTACTCAATCAACATACATACATTCCTAGGAAAAAATTCTCCCCCACAAAAGCAATTTCAAAAAAAAAAATGAAACAAGCAACTGCTATACTAGATGAGCAGATATCAACAGAAAGACACAGGAAACATGAAAAACATGGAAATACGACACCATCAAAGGACAATAAGAATTGCCCAGCAACAGATCTCAATCAAAAAGAATTCCCCAAAATGCCAGATAAAGAATTCAAAATATTGATTTTAAAGAAGCTCAATGAGATGCAAGATAATCTGAAAACCAATACAAAGAAACTAGAAAGTCAACTCAGGCTATGAATGAGAAATTTACCAAGCAGATAGATATCTTTTTAAAAGGCAGAAATTCTGGAACTAAAACATTTATTGAAGAAAATGCAAAATACATTCAAAAGATTCAATAATAGATTACACCAAGTAGAACACAGAATCTCAAAACTTGAGGTGGGGTCTTTTGAAATAATCCAGTGAGACAAAAATAAGGAAAAAAGAATTTTAAAATGAACAAAGTCTTCAAGATGTCTGGTACTATATAAAACAAGCAAACTTACGAATTATCACTATTCTCAAGGAGGAAGAGACATCAAAAAGTTTAGAAAACCTATTTAAGAAAATAAGTGATGAAAACTTCCCAAGTCTATCAAGACATTTAGACATCCAGATCCAGGAAGCCCAATGATCTCCAGGTAAATACACTGCACAAAAGACTTCATCGTGGCATATTATATTTAGAATGTCTAAAGTCAAAGTGAAAGAAATAATTTTAAAATTAGCAAGAGAAAAATGTCTAGTTTCCTATAAAGGAAACACCATCACGCTAATAATGGATTTTTCAGCAGAAACCTCACAGGCCAAAAGAGAATGAGATTGCATTTTCAAAGTACTGAAATGAAAAAATAAAATAAAATAAACAACTGTCAGCCAAGAATTTTATATCCTGCCAGAATAAGCTTCATAAATGAAGGAGACATATAGGCTTTCCTAGACAAGCAAACCTTGAGGGAATTTGTCACCACTAGACCCATTCTACAGGAAATGTCCAAAGGGATCTTAAGTATGGAAACAAATATTCACCATCACAAAACACATGGAACTGTAAAATGCACTGTTCTTATAAAACAATCACATGAAGGAGGAAAGGAAAGGAATCAAATGACAACATGATAGAATTTCATCCAACCACAAGGGCAACAACACAGAGAAAAAGAGAGAAATACACTTTTAAAATAACTAAAAACAATTAACAATATGACAGGATCAGAGCAATGTTAACCTCACATATCAATGTTAACCTTGAATATAAATAGATTAAATGTTCCACTTAAAAGACACTGATTGGCAGAATGGACAAAAAGTCATGATCCAAGTATATGCTGCCTACAAGAAACTCACTTTACTCATAAAGACACATATAAACTAAAAGTAAAGGGGTGGAAAAATATTCCACACAAGAAGAAACCAAAAGCAACGAGTAGCTATATGGATAACAGATAAAACAGACTTTAAATAAAAAACAATTTAGAAAAAGACAAAGGAGGTCGTTATGTAATGATAAAGGGATCCTCAACAGGAGAATATAATAATTCTAAATATATAGCACTCAACATTGTAGGACTTTAATTCATAAAATAAATATTACTAGACCTAAAGAAAGAAAGCAATACAAATAAGAGGGGACCACTTTAACACCTAACTCACAGCACTAGACAGATTGTCAAGCCAGAAAATTAACAAAAAACATTGGGATAAATTGGATTTCAGACCAAATGAACTTAACAGACATTTATTAAACATTTTACCCCAAAACTACAGAATACACATTCTTTTCATCAGCACATGAAACATTCTCCAAGACAGACCACGTTAGGCCACAAAACAATTCTGAACAAGTTTTTAAAAATCAAAATTCCATCAAGTATCTTTCTGCATCACAGTGGAATAAAGCTAGAAATCAATACCAAGAGGTACTTTAGAGCTTTCTCATACAAACATGTGGACATTAAAATTCATGCTCCAGAAGACTCACTGTATCAATGAAAAAATTAAGACAGAAATTAAGATATTTTTCAAAATAAATGAAAATGAAAATAAAACATTCCAAAACCTGTGAGATACAGCAAAAGCAGTGCTAAGAGTTAAATTTATAGTATTAAATGCCTACATCAAGAAGTAGAATAGCAGGGTGATTATAGTCAATAATAATTTAATTGTACATTTTAAAATAACTAAAAGAGCATAACTGGATTGTTTGTAACACAAAGGATAAATACTTGAAGGGATGGATACCCCCATTTTACATAATATTATTATGCATTACATGCCTATATCAAAACATCTCACGTAACCCATAAATATATACACCTACTATGTATCCACAAAAATTAAAATTAAAAAATACTTTGAAAAAAAGTAAAAATAACAAATAACAACCCAATGTTGCACCTCAAGGAAATAGAAAAGCAAGAACAAAATAAAGCCAAAGTTAGCAGAAGAAAAGACATAACAAAGATCAGAGCAGGACTAAATGAAACAGAGACCAAAATAATATAAAGGATCAATGAAATGAAAAGTTGGTTCTTCAAAAAGATAAACAAAATTGATAACCCACTAGCTAGAATAACCAAGAAAAAGGAGAGAAGATCCAAATAAACACAATCAGAAATGAAAAAGGAGACATTACAATTGATACCACAGAAATACAAAAAGAAAAAGAAATAATAGCCTCAGCAGAGACTATTATTATTGCTGTATGAACAGCTATATGCTCACAAACTAGAAAACCTAGAGGAAATGGACAAATTCCTGGAAACACACCAGCCTCCTGAGATTGAAACAGGAAGAAATAGGACTCCTGAATGGAGCAATAATAAGTAGTAAAATTGAAGCAGTAATGTAAAAAATCTTCCAACAAAAAAAGCCCAGGACCAGATGGATTCACGACCAAATTGTACCAAACATACAAAGAAGAACTAATACCAATCCTCCTGAAATTATTTTTTAAAAAATTTAAGGAGTAAGGTATTCTCCCTAACTCATTCTACAAGGCCAGTATCAACCTGATACTAAAACCAGACAATGGCACAACACAAAAATAAAACTACAGATCAATATCCCTGATGAATGTAAATGAAAAAATCTTCCACAAAATACTAGTAAATCAAATCCTACATTGCATCAAAAAGTTAATACACTATAATCAGTTGGGTTGTATCCCGGGGATGTAAGGATGTTTCAACATATGAAAATCAATAAATGTGATACATCGAATAAACAGAATTAAGGGCAAAAACCATATAATTATCTCAATAGATGCAGAAAAAGCATTCAATAAAATTCAGCATGCCTTAGTGATAAAAATCTTCAAGAAAGATGAAAAGAACCTAGGCCTGGAAAGAATTTACCCCAACATAATAAACGCCACATACAACAAACCCACAACCAACATCATATTTAATGGGGAAAAGTTGAAAGCATTCCCTATAAGAACTGGAACAAGACAAGGATGTCCACTTTCATCATTCTTATTCAACATAGCAGTGGAAGTCCTCACCAGTGCAGTCAGGCAAAAGAAAAAAAAAAGATAAAAGGCATCAAAATCAGAAAAGAAGTCGTCAAATTACCCCTTTTTGCTGATGATTAATCTTATATCTAGAAAACCCTAAATGACTCTAGCCAAAAAATTCTTAGATTTGATAAATGAATTTAGTGAAGTTTTAGGATACAAAATTTCTGTACAGAAATCAGACACATTTCTATACAACAATCATGACCTAGGCAAGGACCAAATCAAGAAAGCAATCCCATTTACAATAGCTATAAGAAAAATAAAATACCTAAGAATATGTTTAACCAAGGAGAATAATGGTCTCTATAAGGAGAATGACAAAACACTGATGAAAGAAATCATAGATGACACAAACAAATGGAAAAACATCCTGTATTAGTTCGTTTTCACACTGCTATAAGCAACTGCCCAAGTCTGGGTAATTTTATAAAGGAAAGAGGTTTAATTGACTCACAGTTCAGCCTGGCTGGGGGGGCCTCAGGAAATTTACAATCATGGTGGAAGGCAAAGGGGAAGAAAGGCACTTTCTTCACAAGGCAGCAGGAAGGAGAAGTGCCCAGCAAAGGGGGAAGAGTTCCTTATAAAACTATCAGATCTCATGAGAACTCACTCACTATCATGAGAACAGCATGGGGGAAACCACCCCCGTGATTCAATCACCCGTACCTGGTCTCTCCCTTGATGTGGGGATTATGAGAATTAGAATTCAAGGTGAGATTTTGACAGCCAAGCCATCCCGTGCTCATGAACAGAAAAAATCAATATTGTTAAAATGACCATAGTACCCAAAGCAATCTACAGAATCAATGCAATTCCTATCAAATTACCAATGTCATTTTTCACAGAATTAGAAAAAATGATCCTAAAATTCACATGGAACCAGAAAAGAGCCCAAATAATGAAAGTAATCCTAAGCACAAAGAACAAAGCTGGAGGCATCACATTACCTGACTTTCAGTTATACTACAAGGGCTATAGTAACCAAAACAGTGTGGTACTGTTATAAAAATAAACACATATATCAATGGAACAGAATAGAGAACCCAGAAATAAAGCCACATCCCTACAACCAAGTGATCTTTGACAAAGTCAGCAAAAATGTACATTGGGGAAGTGACATTCTATTTGATAAATGGTGCCAGCAAAATTGGATAGCCATATGCAGAAGAATGAAACTGGATCCATATCTCTCACCATATATGAAAATTAACACAAGATAGATGAACAACCTAAACATAAGACCTGATACTATAAAAACCCTCGTTTTCTTAAAAATAAGAAAACCTAGGAAAAATGCTTCTGAACATTGGCCTAGATAAAGAATTTATGACCAAGTCCTGAAAAGCAAACACAATAAAAACAAAGGTAGACAAATGGGACTTAATTAAACTGAAAAGCTTCTGCACAGCAAAAGAAACAACAGAGTAAACAGACAACCTACAGAATGGGAAAAGTATTTGCAAACTACGCATCCAACAAAGAGCTAATATCCAGAATCTACAAGGAACTCAAACAACTCAACAAGGAAAAAGGAAATAACCTCATGAAAAAGTGGGCATAGGACATGAATAGACATTCCTCAAAAGAAGACATAAAGTGAGGCCAGGCTCAGTGGCTCACGCCTGTAATCCCAGCACTTTGGGAGGCCAAGGTGGGCAGGTCACAAGGTCAGGAGTTTGAGACCAGCCTGGCCAACATAATGAAACCCCGTCTCTACTAAAAATACAAAAATTTTGGTGGTGGTGGTGCACACCTGTAGTCCCAACTACTAGAGAGGCTGAGGCAGGAGAATCACTTGAACCTGGGAGGCAGAGGTTGTGGTGAGCTGAGATTGCGCCACTGCACTCCAGCCTGGGCAACAGAGCAAGACTCCGTCTCAAAAAAACAAAAAGACATAAAGTGGCCAACAAACATTAAAATATGCTCACCTCACTAATCATCAGAGAAATACAAATTAAAACCACAATAAGATACCACCTTACACCAGTCAGTATGGTTATTATTATTATTAAAACTGCTAAAAACAGTAGATGTGGGTGAGGATGTGGAGAAAAGGAAATGCTTATACATTGTTGATGGGAATGTAAATTAGAGCAACCACCATGGAAAACAGTATGAAACTTTATCAAAGAACTAAAAATAGAACTATTATTCAATCCACAATCCCACTACTAGGTATTTACATGAAGGGAAAAATATTATTATATCAAAAAAATACTGACTGGGCACAATGGCTCACACCTGTAATTCCAGCACTTTGGGAGGCTGAGGTGGGTGGATCCCTGAGGTCAGGAGTTCAAGACCAGCCTGGCCAACATGGTGAAACCTGTCTCTACTAAGAATACAAAAAAAATTAGCCGGTCGTGGTGGTGGATGCCTATAATCCCAGCTACTTGGGAGGCTGAGGCAGAAGAATCACTAGAACTTGGGAGGCAGAGGTTGCCATGAGCCGAGATTGTGCCACTGCACTTCAGCCTGGGTGACAGTGCAAGACTCCGTCTCAAAAAAAAAAAAAAAAAGATACCTGCACTTATGTGTTTATTGCAGCACTATTCACAACAGCAAAGATATAGAATCAACCTAACTCCATCAATGGTGGACTGAACGAAGAAAATCTATATCTAGATCTCACATTTTTAGATCTCATATATATATTCATATGTATATATATATATACACATATGTATATATATTCATATGTGTATATATATATACATATGTGTGTATATATATATATGCACACACACATATATATCCAAAAGAGATATATATATATAACTTTATTCTTTTTTTATGACTGAGTAGTATTCTGTGGTGTGTGTGAATACTACTTAGCCATAAAAAAGAATGAAGTCATGTCTTTTGCAGCAATATGGATGAAACATCCATCGATGGAACTGGAGGCCATTATCCTAAGTGAAATAACTCAGAAACAGAAAGTCAAACATCACATATTCTCACTTAGAAGTGGGAGCTGAATAATGGATACACATGGACACACAGAGTGGAATAGACATTGGAGACGACAAAAGGTGGGAAGGGGTGAGAGGGTGAGGGTTGAAAACTTACCTATTGGGTAAAATGCTCGCTATTTTGGTGATGGGCACACTAAAAGCCTAGACTTCACCCTGTGCAATGTATGCATGGAAGAAATCTGCACTTGTAACCCCCAACTATATACAATTTTAAAACTTTTCAACAAACAACCCCATCAAAAAGTGGGCAAAGGACATGAACAGACACTTCTCAAAAGAAGACATTTATGCAGCCAAAAAACACATGAAAAAATGCTCATCATCACTGGCCATCAGAGAAATGC
Organism: Hylobates moloch; assembly: GCF_009828535.3. Taxonomy (NCBI): domain Eukaryota; kingdom Metazoa; phylum Chordata; class Mammalia; order Primates; family Hylobatidae; genus Hylobates; species Hylobates moloch. Next base: position 181,307 of record NW_026652301.1, on the reverse strand, counting down.
AAATCAAAACCACAGTGAGATACCATCTCACACCAGTTAGAGTGGCCATCATTAAAAAGTCAGGAAACAACAGGTACTGGAGAGGATGTGGAGAAATAGGAACACTTTTACACTGTTGGTGGGACTGTAAACTAGTTCAACCATTGTGGAAGTCAGTGTGGCGATTCCTCAGGGATCTAGAACTAGAAATACCATTTGACCCAGCCATCCCATTACTGGGTATATACCCAAAGGACTATAAATCATGCTGCTATAAAGACACATGCACACATATGTTTATTGCGGCACTATTCACAATAGCAAAGACTTGGAACCAACCCAAATGTCCAACAACGATAGACTGGATTAAGAAAATGTGGCACATATACACCATGGAATACTATGCAGCCATAAAAAATGATGAGTTCATGTCCTTTGTAGGGACATGGATGAAACTGGAAACCATCATTCTCAGTAAACTAT